>NW_006408682.1:3666223-3749872 GCF_000296735.1 Chrysochloris asiatica
ACACATTTGGGGCTGATAACTTTAGCCCAACAGCGTCTGCCTGCTTGTTGGTATGACTGAACTTGCATGGGGATAGCTCATCTTTTCAGACCCCCTGTTACTCAGAGTTTGGCTGCCTGGTGACTTCTCTACCCTCTTATTATTTACTAGCAATTAGAGGAGCAATTGAATACATATTTGGGCAGGTCAATGAATGATGAAATATTGAAGAACAGCCTCTAAACTCCTCAGACACTAGTGACACAAAAAGGGAGCCTTAATCAGTAAGATGGCAGAGGCCCCGTCACCATGTGGGGACTAGCCTCTGAGAGGACTAGCCTCTGGAGCTGCCTGGCAAGCATGGATGGTTGGGCAGCAATGATGAGACTCTGACAAAGCCACCCACCAGGGACCCAACTCAGGCAGGCACAACTTGCATTCCTGAAAATGACAAGTACCTTCTTAGTTAAAAGTAACACAGCACTCGAGAAGGTACAGTATAACTACCCATTCCCTCAATGTAGTGCTTTCCTTCAGAGGGGCACAGCATGAACCAACCCCTCAAAACAAACCCACAGCCGTCGAGCTGATTCCAACGCATAGTGACCCCGTACAGTTTTTGAGGCTGTGATTCTGTAAGGGAATTGACAGCCTCATCTTTCTCCTGCGGAGTGAGTGGCAGGTGGGTTTGAATTGTGCACTTTGTGGTTAGTACCCTAATAACTATCCACAGCGTCATGAGAGCTCCTTATAATATGAAAAGGAGGAAGCAAAAAACCAGTAACTTTACAGTGGAGATAGATATCTGGTAAATATTATCCCAGCCAAATGAGAAGGGTCAACATCAACAATCATGCATCATGCTGTGAACCCTTGAGATATTGCTATGAAAATGGCATGAGAAAAACAGCAGACAAATCCCAACTAAAGGACATTCAATCAGATCCCTGACCAGTCCTCCTCACACCTGTCCAGGCTAACAGGAACAACTAGTTTCATACCACAGCCAAGGGGAGCCTATGGAGGCACGGCAACTAGATGTATGGTAGAACCTTTTATTTTTTTTTGAGCTGTGCAAAACTTCATTCCTTCTTTTTTTTAATGTTTTATTGTGAATCGTGTGATAGTTTACATGGGAGAACATTAGTTTTAGATTCATCTTATCGTATATTGTTTCATTGCCATGGTTACAATCCCCTCCATGCATCATCAACTAACCACAGGGTGTAAGGTAGACTCTTAGACAGGGCCCCACAACAAGAAAAGGGCCTGGTAAGCACTAAGGAAATCTGAATAAAATGCAGACTTTAGTTACTAGCAATGTATCAGTGAGGACTCACACACTGTAAGAAACACGTGCACTCCACAGGGATGCTGCCAGGCCACACCGACTTGAAGGAAGTGGGTTTAGGTTTTTGGTTTAGAGCTAAGAGGCCAAGATGAGGCTGTCTGCTCCTGTAAAGAGTCACAGTCTCAGAAACCTTACATGGAGTCCTGGTGTGGTGTTGTAAGACAAGCACTCACTTGCTAACCAAAAGGTCCGTGGTTCAAACCCACCACTGCTCCTCGGAAACCCTATGAGTCAGAAGCGACTCGGCAGCAATTAACACCACCAGCAATGTAAGACATTAAAAAAAAGGTAAAGTTTGGGGTATGTGGTGACTATACTATTTTCACAAAGTAAAACACCGATGAAAACAAAGACACAAAAACATACCAAAACTTATGGACTGCAGTCCATCAAAATTCACCCCCTTATCAAAATCTGAACCAAAAACAGAGATTGAGTTATCCAGTGTTGGGTCTTCAATGGAAACTCATGTATAGTCAGAGCTGGGACAGTTATTTCCTGGCCAAGTCCAATGTAAAGCAGTGAAAGCCAGTCAAATTAATGACACAATCCTGCAGAGAGGAGCAGGGATGAGAGGAGGTGGTCCAGGGAGGCAGGGAGCAGCCAATGACCCACTGCAAGGCCTGACTGTGCTTTCAGAAGACAAGGGCAATGTGAGACACTCTGAACCCTGCCAACAACTCTCCTCTCTGCTAGGCCTCTTTGTCTGGGCTTCTGGTCCTCAGAAGCAAAGATCCCTGACTGAGACAGCCGGTAAGGCTTTCTTCCTATCATCCCACATGGGACCAAACTGGGTCTCAGTGAAAAGATGGGCCACACTCAAGGGCCAGCTGGGTGCTCTGGCCCACTACCCATCTGAAAACAGTGGTGTTGGCATCTCCACAGGTGCCAGTAGGCATATTACAAAGTGTTCTTATGGCTCAACTTCAGGTAATTCAGTAAGGACTCGCTCACTTTAAGAAACGCATGCACTCTACAGGCGTATGCAATTTAATGAGCTTGCCTTCTGATTAATTTACTCAACTGTCGTTATCAATGAGCAGGTTTTGCTGTTTGTACAGCAAAGCTAAAAGATAAATTTAGTTGTGCCAAGTTATTATTTCCTCTTTAAAAATCAATTAATTAAGCCATGAAATATTTGGGGTGGGCTAACTAAGGAGCTCTGGTAGCATAGTGGTTACAAGTGGGGCTGCTAACCTCAAGGTTGGCAGTTTGAAACTACCAGCGGTTCCGTGGGAGAAAGATGAGGCGTTCTGCTCCTGTAAAGATTTACAGCCTCGGAAACCCTGTACAGAGTCACTATGAGTCAGAACCAACTCCATGGTAATTAACAACAGCAAACTGGAGTCTGGATGTCTGGGGGACCTGTAAGCTCTCTGGTCATATCAGCCTTCAGTCTCTTTCCTTGTGGGCAGCAGGGCCAGCTAGCTGCTGTCCTTCTCCATTCCGCTCCCCTGCACAAGGGGCAAGTATGTGCCCTGAGAAAAGCAGGGAGGAGAGCATCTCCATCAACCGTAGGCCAGGCCCAGACTGATGGCTCCTCCTAACTCCAGAGGACGTGAGAGAAGATCCTACCAGGACCCTTCTCAGAGCGGGCATTATCTACCTGTCTTCTCCCCACAGCATAAAGTCAAAGCAAGTAGCAGTCGTCTGAGGTCAGATTAAGTCTGTGGCGCCTCCTCTAGACTGCAACAAACAGGAGCCAATTCACGCAAGACAATCAAGTATGACTATCCTGAAGGTTTCAGAACTGGGAACTGTTCACAGATGAAAGTTGTTCCCACAGAACTCCAACTAAGCGGACTAATAAACTCGCCCCTGCCACCGTCTGTGCCCTCAGAACAGGGAAATGGGCATTTCAGTACTCTCTCAAGGCTTCTCAGGAATCTGCTGGGATTCAAATGTTTACCTCAGTCCTCCACTAACCTAAAAATCAGTAAATCACCATCAGCTCAGACATTGTTTAGGAACTAATGATTTAAAAAAAAAAAAAATCAATTAAATTCCATCTACAGCAATTTCAAAATAAAATTTTCCTTTATGGTGTGAATTTTAGTATTGTGGTTAAATGTTGTTGAGTTGGTTCTGACCCACAGCGAACCTGTAGAGTTTCTGAAGAGCGGCTGATGAGTTTGAACCGCCAACTTTGCATTTCAAACGGCTTTGGAGTCTGGCACAGTAACCCACAGTGCCATACCAGAAGTAAATTTTAGTACTGGTGATGGTGTTAGTGTGCTGTGGAGTCGGTTCCAACTCATAGTGACCCTGTACAGGGTTTCCGAGGCTGTAAATCTTACGGGAGCAGAAAGCCTCATCTTTCTCCCACGTAACAGCTGGTAGTTTCGAACTGCTGACCTTAAGGTTTGCAGCCTGATTCGTAACCACTATGCTAGTAGTATTAAATATCACCTATGGTTTCATCTTTTTTTTTTTTTTTTTAATGCTTTAATCCAATTTTCCTGTGTAAAATATGCTTTTAGCCCCTGTTGTCTCTTCTATGTTTTTATAAGAACTTACAATCCTCTTGGGAATTAATAGGGTTGGGAGGCAAATACACATCTCAATTATGATAAAAGAATTGATCGTTATTGCATATAACTTAATAATTACTTGTAGAATGTTTACTTCACCCATTGGTAAGTTCTTGAGGGTGCAAATGACCAAGCAAATGGATGAACAGAGGAAAGAATAAACAAGCAAACAGGTTTACTGTTGATTCAGCCTAAGAGCACAACAGTGTCTTCTATACTCCAGTAGCCTACAAACATTAAGACCTCCTCCAGGACCCACCATTCACAGAGCTGACTTCTTATCTGAGTTACATACAAAGGTCAGTGACAATGGGTCCCATTGTTAAATTCACTTCCCAAGTGAGATCTGACCTCAGAAGTCCCAAAACCTTGCTCTTTCTTAAGGTGTAAATTACCTCCAGGTTGCTTCTAAATATGTCACAGGCGTGGTTTATACAAAGATCACAAAACAAAAGCTAACAATACACGTCTCCTTCCTACATGGTCAGCTCTGTTCAATTAAAACCTTTGTGGAGAATCAACAACAGGAATCCTGGACGTAGGGGGTGGTCCGGGTCCTTCTTACTTCCCTTTAGCGCAAGTGTTTGGCTTACCTGTCTTAAATGTTTCAGAATCTGTTGGTTTGAATACGGCTTTATAATGACTTTTAGTGGGGACTATGAAATACACATCAAACCTTCTTTGGGATTTCCGAAATGTATTCTCCCCGGGACAAGACCATGGAAGCTGAATCCATAGTTTCCCCTGGAACCCCTGGTAAGGATTCCCTGCTGGCATCCCGACCCGCAGACACAGGGTGGCTGCAGGTGCTCAGGGCACTCACCAGTGTGACTATAGCACATTCAGCCGTCAGCTGGGCAGCACTGAAGAGCGTCCGAACAAACCGGTAAATCTGTTTCTGCTCTGGGTTGTGTTTATCATAGTCTGGTGGCACTTCGGATTTCTGGGGAAGGAAACATTGGCACATGATTGGTGTACCCACTAAGAGCAAACCAAAAAGGGACAAGAGTTAAACAAGCTCATAAAACACGTGGAGGAGATTACCGAAAGAGGGTGAAGGTTTTCATCAAAAATATCTAAGAGCATCCTTCCATCTGGGTCCCTGGAATGGAAAAATAACAGAAAATGGAGTGTATTTTCCACAAGAATATGTATCAGTCAAAAGAGAGCATAAAATATATTTAGATCCAAATGCATTTCAAGAAACAGAAGGCAGTGCCACATGTGGGGGAGGCTGTCAGTTACTGGTGAATAACAATTCCTTTTCCTTGGATATAACATTTAAATCACATTTATCTGAATAATCTGAATAAAGGAAACGAAACATACTTAGTTGAATTAATGAGGTAAAAATTTAGATCTTTCATTTTCTGGCTTTTCAAATGAACCAAATCTGTGCAAGTGACTTAAATTTCTTTAACATCATGTTTCTGAGCAAAGGCGAACTTATTCTGCTCAAAACTTGTGGTTGGTAGGAAGTCAATGGTGTGAACATCAGTGTGTCCTAGAGAGTAGTTTGAAATGTTCACAACATGCAACTTGACTAATTCATTAACCAGGAATTTCACAATTTTAGAAGGTGACACATAGACAAGCGTAATTTGCCAACCTATAAACCTGTACTAGCTGGTTGCTACCAAGGTAGTAAACAACCATTTTATAGTGGTGGTCTTCCCAGGAATCACAGTGCCCTGTGGGGACCACCTCACCCCTTCTAAGGCAGCCTGATGTTCATCTATTCCAGGTAAATAGAATTGCACCTGGATATTTTTTCTTTAAAAAACCAAATCTGGAAATCACTGCTATGGTCATATCATACAATTTCAGTAAGCCTGTACCTCTTTACACCAACTATGCTTAAAGAAATCCAAAGGTTACAGAATTTTCTCTAAAACATGCCCATCATGACAAACACCAATTTCCTCTCTATAAATTTCTTGTCTGAATAAAAATTAAAGACAAGGACTTGGAAAAACTGCTCAATTTTCATTAGTGCAGTTGCAAAACAGGATTTTTTTTTTCCTCCCTTAATCAGCTCTGGGCCTTCACACCGGTGTTCACTTGTTCCCTCGCCCACAGGAGCACAGACAGCCAACATGTAGACAAACTTAAGTGATAGACAAGTTCCAACTAGGCAGGCAGGACCTGATCTCTGGATCTAGAAACACGGAGGCTGTTGGTTCTGGAAGCAGCTGGTTAGACTCCCTTTTATAATGACCCTGGCTATGAGGAATCAGCTGGTCCTTCCCCTCACTCACACCCTCTGCAAGATGGCCAGGAGGCTGCGAGAGCAAAAGCTGTCTCAATTTTCCTGATGAATGGGAACCCCTGAAAGGCCACGAAGCCACTCTAGAGCAAGACTCATCAGAAGTCATTCTAAAGTGGAGTATGCAGGCAGAAATATACATGAGGGTTAAGAACAGTGACCTAAAATGACTTTGGAAACAAACTGTATCCTTTGAGAAGTAGACTGCTTCCTCTCACTCCCATCACAAGGTATTTCCCCATGGAACAGCATCATCTCTGTTCAAGCATATGCACCTGTACCCACTCTAACACTGTGGCCAAGAGGCTTTATCGAAGAGAAAGCCGAATGCTGCCCCATCCCCTCAAGACACCCCCAGGCTACTATCTGTAGATCAAGCCTCCTCACTTAATAATATTCGCTTATGTAGTTGAACTTTCTCCACATCCACTCACTTACTTTTGGTGCAATTAATCATCATTAAGCCAGGAGAGTATTAAGAGTAAAGGACTGGTTGTAGACTGTTTGGGTTCAAATCTCATTTCCCTAATTTTACTACTTGTGTCATCTTTGGCAAACTGTTTCATTTCCCTAGGCCTCAATTTCTTTATCTGTAAAGTGGTTACGAATCGGGCTGCTAACCTCAAGGTCAGCAGCTCAAAACTACCAGCTGTTCCACAGGAGAAAGATGAGGCTTTCTGCTCCCATAATGATCTGCAACCTCGGGAACCCTGTGTACAGGGTCACTATGAGTCGGAACTGACTCCACGGTACTTAACAACAACAATCAGTATCCCAGAGTCCTGGAATTGCCAGATCGTTCTCCAATGAGGCAGCTGGTGAATTCGAACCACAAACCTTTAAGTCAACAGCTGAACACTTAACCAATGCACCACTGGGACTCTTTTGCAATTAAGTGTCAAAACCCAAATGATTCTACACACAGGTTGCTTTGCAAATGTTTTAAGCTTTCTCAGTATTTAAAACAAAGCAAACTAGAATTTGGAAAGGATGACGTATAGAGATGGCCTTGTGGAAAACGAAACACTTTGGTATTCCAATCAGTGCTCTGTGCTGGAAGCAAAGGCCAGTCTCTATATAAAAACACTGACGAAGGAATGTATTCTGACATGTTTATGTTGAAATAAAATGTTTCAGGTAGGTGTCTGGTTTGTTTGCTTTTTTTAACAATCTCTGATTTAACTGACTTTTTAAATGACCAGACCCAATCATATCAGAGAACACTTCTACATTCTACAATGTTAGACTTTATGTTTCCATTTACACCTAAATTTCCTTTTCTAAAAAAATTCACATTATACATTAAACATTATCTCTTTCATACTAAAGTTGAACACAGTAGCCTTTTAATTATATTTTATAAAAGCTAGACTATTTAAACACAAAATACACAGTGAAGAAGAGACTGAACATCATTACGGTTTGTCCTGTTTTGCTGGTTTCAATCATGAACAACCCATGTGGTTTCCTGTAATTCAAAAGCAGTTCAGTGCATACGTGTAAAGTTCTGCAAATTATACCAACTTTAGAAATTTTATGACAATATGGGTTAAGAATATAAAGTTCGAAGGCTGAGGCAGTTCTAGACAAAATAGAGGAAAAAAAATTGGATATACTTAATAGAAGATAAGCTATAAACTAGCACAAAATTTATCGGCCACATACCTGTTTTTGATGTGGTAATATATTGCGAGAGCTACACTGTAAAATAAAATGAAAGGTTCAATGTTTCATACACATATTCTAGATCGTATACAAACAATTACCAGGCATCAGTCAGATCTTAACTATTCACATATAAGTAAAAGGCAAACAATCTATCTGAACACAGTATCATTTCATTCACAATACCGTTCAAGAAAATGCATTCTTCAAAGCAAGTCAATCTGGTGTTCTCTTCCCCGGATTACTAAATCTTCTTCAGAAATGTCAGATTTAAAAACAAACTGCTCTAACAGAAATTGTAAGCTTCCCGTATTTGTAAAAAGCATGCACTATAAAAAGTATCAGGTGGTACAAATCAGATCCCTTTAGAAATTTTCAACTCATTACCTGCTATATCAAAAAATTAGTGGTTTCTCTAGAAGAAGAATGTGAATACTCATAACATTTTAGCATTGCTGCTTTTAAATCAATAACCTTTGGCAATCTGCCCAACTTACCCATTCACTTGCTGAAATGGTATTCTAATTTTTATTTACAGCAGTAACTTAAAATTTTTATTTTAGTTTGAAAGATTGACTTTAACAGATATCTCCCACACCAACTGAAGATAAACACTACTAAAAAACTACATTTTATTAATGTAGAAATACTGGAAACTATAGAAAACATAAAGAAAAATAATTCCTCTACCCAAAGATAGCTATTTTTAACTTAAGATATATAGAAATCTGTTCCCATTGCCAATGAGTTGATTCTGAATCATAGTGACCCCATATAGGATTTCCAAGACTGTAAATCTTCATGGGAACAGAAAGCCTCATCTTTCTCCCTCACAGCAGTGGGTGGGTTTGAATTGCCTTTGTTATCAATAAATTACACTGTGCAGCCTACTTTTATTCATTATATTAACATTTTTCTAACCATTATAATATTCTTTAAACACCTAATTGTAACATTCCATCATATGGTTGCCTAATTTTCTAATCACTCCCTGCTACTGAGCATTTAAGTTATCCCTAGCATTTTGCAGTTATAATTAACATCATAATGAACATCCTCACAAATAAGTATTACTTACAGTGTCTGTTGCACCTCACATTTGTTGACCCTCACCTTTAATGTTCTAAAAAAAAAGTTCACCAGCTGGCTAGGTGGAAAAAGCACCAGTTTTTCCATTTGTGTTTTTCTGATCATCTACCCAGCTGGCTCTGGTAACGTAATGGTTATGAATCGGGCTGCTAACCTCAAGGTCAGCAGTTCAAAACTACCAGCGGTTCTGCGGGAGAAAGATGAGGCTTTCTGCTCCTGTAAAGATTTATAGCCTCGGACACCCTATAACAGAGTCTCTGTGAGTCGGAATCGACTCCACAGCACATCACTACCACCACCCAGCTGGCAGAGTTATTCAGGGTGACATGTTTTCTCTCTTGGGGAAAAGGTCTAGGTCCTTCCACTAGCTTTACTTTACTGAGTAATTTAATTAATAAAGAAGCCAAAAAAATATTTTTACACATGAGTTGGAATCGACTTGACAGCAACAGGTTTTCCTGTTATTTTAAGAACAGAGTGAAGTGGCTATATCAGACTTTTCTGTTTCTCTCCGTGGTACCAACAGATCTTCAGTGAGCAAGCTCAGAGGATGACAAGAGCTAATCTCACCCTGTCGCAAGAAAACTTCTGTTCTTCTAACTCAATGTCTTTCCAGCTTTATTTATTCAAAGTGATTTTAGTCAAAGTGTTCAAAATATTCATGAAAAAATGGTAGTACTTCCGCCATTTCTTCTGACATCTTGAAAAGCATCTAATCTGATGAAAGAATTGTAATTGGGTGAAAGGGCTGCAGAATGAATAACAAATTCGAATTGCTTTCATATACATTAAAAGAAAATCAAGCACTAAGATTGATTCTACTTTATAAATGAGAAAGCGAAGGTTCAGATCCTAGATGCCAGGATTTCCAACCTACAGAATGGTTTTGTGCCCTTTCGTTCTACACTACGCTGCTTCTAAAAATCAGTAAGAAATTACTGTTTTATCCATTTAATAGTCATCTGTGATGATTGCTTTTCTTATCTAATGCCAGGCTTAAATTGAATGTTTCATATGATCGGGTTCAGTGCGGTGATTAGTTTAATCTCTTTGATTGATTGATTAAGAAAACGGTTCTTGCTTTCCCTGCGAGGCAGACAAACCAAGGTCCAAAATCTACCTCCTTCATTTATTAGAGTTCATTCCCCTCTGAGAGCCTTAATTTCCTCAATTATAATATTAGAATGATACACTCTATAAATTGATGAGTTATTAGTATCAAATGAGATAGTGTATTCTCTCAAATATAAAGTTCAAAAATGAAAGTTATTATTATTACTCCTATTCCTCTATTAAGGATTTCATCTCAAAAGGTCTGGCTTCTGCAGACTGAAGGAAAATCCCTCAGGGCCCCAAGATTCTTCTTCCCAGACAAAGATAGGAATGAGCTTCTCATGGCATTAGATCTCCATGAAAGGTAGAACCATGTAGTAGGCCAACTTCCAGTCAAGGTTATGTCCCAGAATGTGAAAGGCTGAGCTGCACTGCAGATTCATGCACAGCACACCTCTACAAGCCAGTTTACTAGTCTTTCTAGCTGGGGAGAAATGGCAAGCAGGAGATAACTGAACTCGCCTCAGGCTTTAGGCTTCAAGGCCTGGATTCAGCCACGAGGTCTCTCCAACAATGAGATGGAACAAACCAAAGGACCAAAGTACATTTTAACCAAAAGGTTTGCTTTGCCCATATAGCTGGGAAGGAACAAGATGCTATATTATTGCCCAAGAAAACAAACAGACGTGTGATGTTGGCACTGTGGGTTATTTAATGCGTCAGACTGCAAAGTCGTTTGAACTGCAAGGTCAGTGGTTCAAGCTCACTAGCTGCTCCTTGGAAATCCTATACAGGGTTGCTATGGGTTGGAACTTACTTGAGGGCACTCAACAACAAACTAGCAAGACATATGATAATCCCAACACCACCGCAGACCAAGTGGTGGGGGCACTGGAGTGCAGAAACGCTGACCCCAGAGCAGCAAGAGGGTACATGGCTTCCCAGGAGACCAAGGACAGTGGACGATTTGACCACCTGTGTGAGTGGAGCTCCCCACTAACCTCCACCCTTACATAATCACTCACATGCCTGGTACAGGATTTAGAGGGGAGTCTTGGAGTGATGTGTGTGTGTGTGTGGGGGGGGGTGTACTGCTAGCATTTGAAGTCAAATCAATAATAAGACAGGTGCTGGCATTTAAGGGAGATTAGAAACTAACAAACCAGTTGCTGTCAAGATGACTTCAATTCATGGGGACCCCATGTGTCAGAGGACGCACAAGAAGAGAAAATTCTCCGAATAAGAAATAACACTATGAAAAGAATGAAGAAGGAGTCCGTGGCCACACTTTTTATACTCTGCCCCTCAGGCCACCCCCACCTAACCCCTGTGTGAGACACAGTGACGCTACAGGACAGAGCGGCAGTTTCCCCCAGGGTTTTCACAGCTGGACAGCTTTACTTGAGCCAACTGTCAAAGCTTTCTGCCATAGAGTGGTTGATGGGTTCAAACCACTGACATTGAGTTCAGCAGTCCTGTTCTGAACCACTGCATCACCAGGGCCCCTATGAGTCCGAACAGACGACAGCAATGACTGTTTGCTTGTTTACAGGATGGACTTGGGTTTAGCATCTTCCCACCCCTGCTTTTGACACCCCCTTTTTTTCTGTTTATCCTTGTCCTCTTATACCTTGCAGAAGAACTCCCCCAGGCCTGCTAACATCTCAAAATGCCTTTCACTCTTTAGTCCCTGATTTGGGAGTCAGGATTCTAATGACAACATGTCCACCAGGACCCACACACTTAGTTCCTCACTCTTCAGTGTGCATTTGAAAAAAAAAAGTAGATGCTTTTTAAGACAACTGGGCCAATGCCTGAAGGACTTCCAATCTGGGCAGTGTGGGGAAAGCGTCCTTTGATCAGGAGAGCTCTGGTATCTGCATTGTCAAAAGGCTGTTTCTCTACTCAACTATCCTGACGGTCCCCCCTGCTCTTCATCTCTGTGTTCACTAACCCCGAGTTCACTGAAAAGTTTCAAGGGGACTCTGGAAGTGAAGGACAAAGCAACTGTGCATTTATTATCAGTATTTCTCAACCCTGGCTACCCATGAGAATCTCATAGGGAGTTTTAAAAAATCTAAATACGCAGGCAATTCTCAGACCAATTTAATCAGGAACTCTAGCAAAAGTAAGCCAACATGCAGACAAGGCTAAAAACCACTCACTGACAGAGATACGCACCTGTTTGATGTGCTTGCAACCTTTCAAGACTTAATCACTGAAATATCAAATTGCCATCTCCCAGTTTTCCCACCTAGGCTCTTAAGTGAGTGTGTCACAACCAGTGGCGATTTCAAGCAGCCAAAGGGTTAAGTGGTAAGCAACTGAGTCAGGTCCGACTGTACACCCCAGAGAGCTCCCAGCTTCCAGGAGAGGCAAGTGGCCCATTGGGATTCTACTCTGCATTCCTTACAGAAAAGCAAGATTTCAGGATGAAGAGAAAGTTCACAGCTTTCTTTTAGTGCTTTTAAAAGTTTGAGCATCTGCTGTAACGGCATAGTGCACAGTTCTTCGGGGCTGCCCACTTCCCTCCACAAATTCTGTTGTTTTTGTTTTTGGTAAGTGTCACTGAGTCGGTTCTGACCCACAGCGACCCTGTATAGGGTTTCCAAGGAGCAGCTGGTGAGCTTGAACCGCTGACTTTGCAGTCCAGTGCATTAACCTACAGCACCACACTGGTCTAAAAAATGTTTCCTAGAATTACTGCATCTCCCATTCCCTCCCTCCAATGCATAAATCAGGTCCCACAGGTATTTAAGTGGTGGTAAGGAAGACCCCCAATGAGATGGACTGGCCAAGAGGCAGCATCGATGGACTCAGGCATGACAACAGCAGTGAGGTTGGCCCAGGATCGGGCAGTGTTTCGTTCTGCTGTGCATAAGGTAGCTATGGGTCAGTATCGACTCGATGGTACCTAACAACAACAACAATGGTGGTTATGTGCCGTGGAGTCTGTTCCAACTCATAGCATCCCTGTAAAGGGTTTCCGAGGGTGGTTATAAACCAGGCTGCTAAACTCAGGGTCAACAGTTCTAAACTACCAGTTGTTCCGCTTTCTGCTCCTGTAAAGATTTACAGCCTCGGAAACCACCACCAGGTCTCCAGCAAAATCACACAGGTGGCGCTTTACCTTGTGGGCTATTATGTAAACATCTTCCCAGTTGCCATCTCAGACTGTTTGGGTTTATGGTTGCTAGTCATTGTCCATGCCCTTAAACACCCAGTTACTGAAGGAAGACATCTACTTCCTGTCAGATCTGAGAAACAGGCTGTCCTCACAACCGAAGGACAGCACGCAGACACAGCTGGCCTGAGCCTAGTGGCCATGTCCTTACCCTTCCACCTGGAACAGCCTCTGGACCCGAGGACCCTGGTAGATCCCTCATTGCTGCCCTGTCTGACGTAGACATTGTGGCACCTGAGCCACTGAAGTTAAATGAATACTTCTTAGGGATTATAACACTTCTTTCACACGTAGAATGTAATGTCGCTAAACAGGCAGTTTCTTTAAAATTCCATTATCTTTCAATTCCATTTTCCACGAATTGTACTGATATGCTGGCCACAGATCCCAGGTCCATCAAGTTCCCTGTGACTGCTACTGAGGGGTGTTGTCATGGAGTTAAGTTCGTGGTGACAGCACAAAACTAGCCAGTGCTGGCTCCCTCTGACCTCCCATCTTAAAGGAAGGACACTCAGGCTCCCAAAGGGAAAAGATTGTATCCAAAGACTCCACTTTCTCCATCTGTCCCCGTTTTAGAAAAGGAACTAAAAAGCCCCCAAAGAAATCAGTCTTACCCAACCACCCCTCCACCCATCAATGACAAGTCAAGATTAGAACTCAGATCTCTTGACTCTTAGCCAAGTACTTGCTCTCCATCTGCCAGGCCAGCTTTGTCCTGTAGCCCAGAGTCTTAAGCAAGTGACAATAGTAACCTTGTCTTACTCAGAATGTAAAATACTAGCAGACGTATGCTAGTTGTTGTTGTTAAGTGCCGGTTCTGACCCATAGCGACCCTGTATAGGGTTTCTGAGGGTGTAAATCCTTACGGGAGTAGAAAGCCTCATCTTTCTCCCGCGGAGCGGCTGGTAGTTTCGAACCGCTGACCTTAAGGTTCGCAGCCCAATTCGTAACCACTACAGAACAGTAACAACCAGAGGTATAGAGTTGTTGTTGTTGTTGTTGTTAAGTGCCATCGAGTCGGTTCCGACCCATAGTGACCCTGTACAGGGTTTCCGAGGGTGTGTATAGAGAGAATACTTAAAAATCTAAAAGGCATTTTAAATATTCACTTACAAATTTTAGTCTTTTCATGTAAATAATAACATGTCCAAGTATACACTTTAACCAAAAATTTTCACTTTTTAGAAAAAGAACAGGGAAAAAACCCCAAAACAACTTCAGTTAAGCCCAAGTCCGTATACCCACCATTTAATTGTATACTTGAGGTTTGGTTGGCTGACTGTGCTATCGTCTAGGAAAATAGTGGAGCAGGAGCTGTATTTCCGTGCTATTTGTCCTGGAGGATGCTGGAAAACAATGGACAACAAGACGAGGACAATTACACAGGGTTCACAATTCTTCCAGGACATCAGCCCTTGAACAATAGACGAAAAAGGCTTAGCAAGAATTGTTAACCACCACCCATAAACGTAGCACAAAACCACTGCATACATCATGAAATTAATTCCCTGCTCTTCCAAATAAAACAGTCACCACCACCACATCCCGTCCCAAGCTTCCCTCATCAGAATGCCAAACTTTCAATCAAGCGTCAGAGAGTTGTCAGAGTTCTCCGTTGCAAATCCATTTAAAAAAAAAAAAATCTGCCCCAGGAACGGTGTGAACAAGGAGTATACCTCTCACCATGCCAAAGAAAGCCCGAAATTAAGGTCACCTCCTGATTTTATACATCAAGATCAAAACATGAGTTTACAGGACCTATTGTCTCTCCTTGGGGTATAGTTGATTTGGGAGCCTTGGGAGATGCATTCAATGTTGATTTAGAATCCAGGAAACGAAAGGACAAAGAAAAGAAAGCAATCTACTGTCAGAAGTAAAATACAAAGAGAACAATTATCTGGTACTTTTGAAATACAACAAACGAGTGAACTTTTAGGTAGCGTGCCTGCTCAGTGTCATGGCCGGTTCTGTCACAGCTGTGTTCACTTTTGAGGTCAGTGGAAAACCTTAAGCCTCACAACTACTTCTGAAAGGTACCGGTAAAGAAAATTTAATGATAAATGGATGACACCAAACTGAATGCTAGAAATAGATTTTTAGAAACTATTTGGGCAATATGTCTAGTAGGTATCAATCTAGGTATTTCTTGCTCAACAGAAAAACTGAGAACTCAAATTATCTGAACAAGAGCCAAGTTACCATTTGCCTGGGCCTATGTTGCTTTGGAGTTATGGTGTTGGAGGAGAATACTGAAAGTGCCATGCATGGGTTGCCACCAGAGGAACCAATAGTTCTGTGTTGGAAGAAGTGCACCCAGAGTGCTCCTTGGAGGCCAGGATGGCCAAACTTCGTCTCTCATACTTTGGACGTATTGTCAGGAGGGAACAGTCGCTGGAGAAGGATATCATGTTTGGTAAAGTGGAGGGTCAGAGAAAAAGAGGAAGACCCCCAACTGAGATGGATTGGCAATATGGCAGCATCAATGGCTCAAGTGTGGTAACAATTGTGAGGTTGGCCCAGGACCTAGCAGTGTTTCGTTCTGCTGTGCACAGGGTTGCTATAAGTTGGTACCGACTCAATGGCACCTAACAACAACAACAACATGTTAAGGTCTAAGTATCATTGTCAACAACCAGAGAATACAAAACACCTATCTCTTGGGGATGTTAGAACCATCTGCCTGACCAGGCTGCCTCTAACAAAATTTCTACTTATACATAAATGATGAATGTAAGAAAACCTTAAGGTTAACTAGAGACCAAATGCCCTGCCATCAGTCTGAGAACGAAAGGTAAACAGCATGTTCTGAACAACCTCTTCTTAAAACTAAATAAAAAACGGAGTCAGTTTGGGCTATCCAGTTCCTTATATTACAGCTAGAGGGCACTGTACTACTGAACCATAAAGGCCCTAGTGAGCACAGATTTTTAAAAGGAATGTGGGTCTAGAGGAAGTAACCAAACTTAGGAAATTCGAAAGATAAGGCCTATTCTGGGACTTGACTAATCAACCTTACATGGTTATGTGTATGTGGAAGAAAAGGGCATGGGAAAAGCATGGTAAAGTTCAAGTTCCAACTAAAGGTCAATTTTAACAAGGCATCTTCACGTTTATTAAACACAGTATTCTTACTAAGACAATCAAGAGACATTCCAAACAAGTCTTTTTATCCCCCCCAAGCTCACATAACAAGCACATGTACGACACATAAGAAATATTAAGAATAATCTATTAATAGCTACATATATGAGTTGTTGTTAAGTGCCATCGAATCAATTCCGACCTATAGTGACCCTGTATAGGGTTTCCAAGGAGCAGTTGGTGAGCTTGAACCACCGACTTGCAGTTCAAACGACTTTGCACCCTGCCACCTTAGCCCACAGCGTCATACCAGTAGCAAGCTTTAAAAATCCTTATGAAAGTTTCCCCATAGATGTAAAATCTGCTACAAACAATAAAAAATGCAAGACACCATCTTTTACAAGTCTGTAATTAACTGATGCACTAATGAGTGGTTGAGGTATAGGACAATTTTAGGAATAACATCTGATAGTGTAGTGGTTACGAAATCGGGCTATGAACCGCAAGACCAGCAGTTCAAAACTACCAGCTGTTCCATGGGAGAAAGATGAGACTTTCTGCTCCCATAAAGATATACAGCCTCGGAAACCCTGTACAGGGACACTATGAGTCGGTTCCGACTACACGGCACATAACCACTACCACCACCACCTATCATGAGGCAAAGGAACAATTTGACTTCTTTGTGGGGTGGGGAAGTTTCCAATTATTTCCTGTGATTTGCGATTGTAGTATGACAACAGCAACTGTCAAGAATAAGGGAAGGGAAGGGGAGGAGAAGGGAGGAGAGGGGAGGAGAAGTCCCTTTGGATTAGCCACTCTCTCCAGCAACAGTATCACTTTCATTAGCTAACTCACAAGACCATCCCTCCCTCGGGACAGGCAGCCCCTAAGAGTTAAGAGTGCTTTACCGCAAAACCAAATCCACCACAGGATTCTGTCATGCTTTGGGGTCCCCTGAGCTGGGAGTTTGGGCACCCTTAAAGCCCTCACTTTGCCATTAGATACCAGGCTCAGCTTCCAAATTGTTTAAAAATTTCAATTCCTACATTAAGTTTTGGAGTCCTGGTGTGGTGCTGTAGGATAAGTACTGGGCTGCTAACCACAAGGTTGGCTGTTCAAACCCACCAGCTGCTCTGCAGGAGAAAAATGAGGCTTGCTGCCTCAAGAGACAATTGAGCAGCGTTCAGTCCCTTCTTGCATCTCCCTGCCTGGAAAAAGATACAGCTATCTCCCCCTCTCACCTCAGTGCAAGACTTAGTCTTTTCTGAACCCACTCCATCAAGTAGATTCCAACTGACAGAGACCAGTGATAAGCAGCACTTATCACCATCATGGTATCTTTATTTCTAACGTTTTAAGGAAGTGCCATGCCAGTTTCCACAGTAATTAAACCATTTTCAGCCCCACCAGCAGTGTGTGAGCGTTCCAGTCTCTCCACACTCTTGTCAGCACTTGCTGTTGTCTGTTTTCTGGATCATTGATATTACTATTGGGGGGTGAGGTGATGTCTCATTGCTGTTTAATTTGCATCTCTCTAACGTGGAGTCCTGGTATGGCGCTGTGGGCTAATGCGTCAGACTGCAAAGTCATTTGAACTGCAAGGTCGGTGGTTCAAGCTCTCCAGCTGCTCCTTGGAAACCCTCTCTCTACAGGGTCACTACGGGCCTTAACAACAACGGCTAGGGATCAAGAGGCTTTCTTCATGTGTTTGTTGGCCACCTAAATGTATTCTTTAGTGAAGTGTCTGTTCATGTCCTCTGACCACTTTCAATTGGATGATTTGTCTTTTCGTTGCTATGGTGGTGAAGTTTTCTATAAATTTGAGAGATCATCAGTCACTGCCAAAATGTTTTTCCCGGTCTGCAGGATTTTCCAAGTCATGCCTATTCATCTGCAGCTTACAACCACCTTGTGAGAGGTTCATACTCATTTTGCAGATAAGCAAAAGAAGGTCAGAGAAATGAAGTAACTTTCCCAACATTCAACTAATACACCAGATCTCGAGTATATGTCCGCCTAACTACAAAGTCTGGAGTCCTGGTGTGGCACTGTGGATTAATGCACCAGACTGCAAAGCCATTTGAACTGCAAGGTCGGCTGTTCAAGCTCACCAGCTGTTCCTCGGAAATCTTATACAGGGTTACTATGGGTCAGAATCGACTCTACAGCACTTAACAACAACAACTACAAAGTTTAGTCTTCCTATTATCCTCCACAAGTGCCATCATCTCTCACACCTTTTCATATAATGCTGGTTCTTACCCAAAGGTCCTTTTCCTTCACAACACTCATTCATCCCTCAGAACTCTGCTAAAGGTCATTCCTGGGGACACCACCTGAGATCCGTGTGTTCTCACAGGTGGTGTCCTCCACGGCACCAACCATGACACTGTCATCCTCCGCTCCTTTGTCTGTGTTCCTTCTAAAGTCTAGCCTGTAAGAGCCTTGAAGGTGCATACTAGTTACTGTCCATTCAATTCTGGCACATGGCGGCTATTAGGTGTCAGAGCAGAATTGCGTTCCACAGAGTTTTCAACTGCAGATCTTTAAAAAGTAGATCTCAAGGTATTTTTTCCCTAGGCACGTCTGGGTGCACGCACACTGCCAGGTTTTTGATGAGGTGACGAGTACTTTAACCATTTGTGTGACATAGAGCTCAAGTGCTTGGCGACTGATTCAAAGGTTGGCAAGTCAAATCCACCCAGAGGCATCTCAGAAGAAAGGTCTGGTGATCTACTTCTGAAACAACATTGCCACTGACAACCCTCCAGAACACACTTCCAAACTGACACACAAGGGCTTCATGAGTCAGAACTAACTTGATACAGGTGCTACTTCATGCCACTGCTCTTCACTTTATTGAACTTCGTAGATAACTGTGCGTTTTACACACTAGAGGTTTACAGCAACCCTCTCGGCGTCATTTTTGTAACAGCGGGTGATCCCTGTGAGTCTGCGTCGCAGTTTGCTAATTCTCGTAATGCTATTTGCTGTATGCTTCTTATACTGCACTTAATTGTGTTGTTGTTGTTATGTGCCGTCAAGTCAGTTCAAGCTTATACTGACCCTATATAGGGTTTCCGAGGCTTTAAATCTTCGCGGGAGTGGCTGTGAGAAACAGCTCCAGCCTTGGTGACGAAACACAAGTAGAAGTCGTTTTTTGCTTTCTTTTGTTTTGTTTTTATAGTACAGAGTCAACTACTTACCTTGATTTCCTCACAAAACGGCTCTATCGACTAACACCTGAAAGTGCTTTACATTAGTATTCTTTAACGGCTGCCATTGGGTGGTGAATCAAGTCCACAGTTGTAAACCTTATTCTTGAAAAATGAAATGGCAAGGTTGGTTTGAATTGCAGCACTTAACAACACCAACCTCTACGAGAGCCCAGTGTAGGATAAGTACTGGATTGCTAACTGCAAGGTCTCAGCGGTTCAAACTCACCTAGGAAATCCCAAACAGGGTCACATAACAACAGGGTTCTGCTAACCCCTGGAGAGGCCGACAGGGGGGCATATCCACTTGCTTCCTTCTGAGCAGTCAATTTGACATGGTTTACATATGAAATGTGAGAACCATAAGAAACTCACTTCAAGACACTGCAAATCCAGGGCATCAATTGGCCCCAGGCATTGGGATTGTATTGTTTTAGGAGCTAACAGGAAGGGGACTCTACCTGGGTTACTGCCCTGCCATCCTCACTGCTTTCCTGAGTCTCTCCATCTTTCTCAGGGCTGTGTGCCTCCCTGATGTCTATGCTGCTGCCTCCCCTGAGGCTCTGAGGCTGAGGGCGCCCCTCCACCATCAGCTCAACAGTGCAGGTTCACCCCATGGGCATCTCTCTGTTCTCCCTGTGATCAAGCTCTGTTTTCTGTGCAGTTTTCACACCTCCCAACTTGATTCCTTCTCGGAGATGGTTGGTTGTTAACGCTGTGGAGTCACTTCTGACTCACAGCAACCTTCTATAGGGTTTCCAAGGAGCTGCCGGTGAGATTGAACCACTGACCTTGCAGTTCGAACTGCTGACCTTGTAGCTCAGTGCTTTATTCTAGAGCGCCACACCAGTACTCCTCTCTCAGATTAATTAATCCAAAGTGTGTCAACTTCAACAATGCCTCCCGTAGGCTCCCTCCACCCCTGCCACTGTCTTTAAAGACCAAGTTTTCCAGTAGCACTTACACCTAACTTCTCAGTTCCTATTTACTGGTCATTCCATCTTCAGGATGAGTCCCTGTTCCCTGCAGGTCACCTCTTCACCAACCCCACGACTCTTGTCCATCTCTAGTTAGCCTGACTTCTCTGCAGCTCCTTTTCTGGAACTTGTCTTTTCCCGAGGTCTCTGTGAAATAACTTTACAGGTTCTGTGCTTGTCTCTTTAACTGTCTCATCTTAGCTTTCCTTTAACAACATGCTTTTTCTTACCTCTGCCCCTTTCTGGAGTGTGGTGGCTCTGTTGGATAAGCACTGACTGCAAACCACAAGGTCAGCTGTTCAAGGCCACCAGCTGCTCCATAGGAAGAAGATGAGGCTTTCTGCTCCCTCAGAGATTTACAGCCTACACAGCCCTGTACTGGATTGGGTTTGAACCACCAACCGTGCAGTTGGAAGTCCAACACTTAACCTCCTATGCCACAAGGGCTCCTTCCCTACATCTGTGATGGTTGGTGGTTATGTGCCGTGGAGTTGGTTCTGACTCACAGCGACCCTGTACAGGGTTTCCAAGGCTGTAAATCTTTACCGGAGCAGAAAGCCTCATCTTTCTCCTGCAAAACAGCTTGTAGTTTCAAATTAACTTCATACCTTTTAGCTCCTTTCCCTGTCTGGGTAGAATGAATACTTTATAATATTTAACAAATAAAAAGAGCATCTGTCAAGGGCAAAACCAGCAATCACATTTTATACTGTCATTAAAACTCAGAATTTTAGAGTTGAAAGCAACATTGGAGATGATCTAATATGACCAGGTCTTCCTAGATTTTAAGTGGTTTACCCTACACTAGGATGTGACTCGGAAGGAAAAGTGGGCCTCAAACCCAGTATGTCCCAGAATGACACAGACAAATGAGGATGAGTTTGAGTAAGACAGTTCACCTTTCAGAGCTTTCTTTAACATCAATGGAAAAAATGGAGAGTCATTCCCTGGCCCACAGCCGCACTGTGGGAATGAAATTGGGTATGCAAGGGAAACAGTACTGAAAACTAGTTTCCTTTCCATGCTTGACTCCTGTGTTTTGTTACATGGCCTTGCTGTTGCGATGAGTCTTTAAAGTGCGCTGAGCATGAATTTTTTTAAAAAATTTTTTTATGTTTTTTATTATGAATTGAGTGGTAGTTTACATGGGAGAATGTTGGTTTTACACCATTGTTTCACTGCTATGATTACAATCTCCTCCATGTATCACCAGGCAATCGTTGCATGAGGTGACCAAAGAACAGGATGGTATGATCATGTGATGAGAGTCTCAAAGGCAGAAGGACAGCTAAGCATGAGTGCTCAGCTTCTTGTTGACAGCGGGAATACAGAGCCATAGTACAGACCTATGGTATTATAGAAAGACAGCAATGGAGAGTCAGAATGTGTTTTTCAGCCCTGCCTCTGTCATGGCCCTGCTGTGGACCAGTAAATGTGGAGATCTCCAGCATACACTAGGTAATAGTATAGGCAGCAATCCAAAAGGCCTGTCACTTACTGGCTGTGCAGCCCTGGGCAATTGACTTAACCAGGATGTTCATACGTCCTAGCTTACCCTTGTTTATCTGGGAGTAACCATTAACAGTCCTCTCTCTCATACTCAAAAGTGTCCTGGCTTGGGCATTATCCTATGCTTAACCTTCCCACACTGCAATGTTTCATCTGTAAAATAGGGACAGCGAACTCCATTTTCCTATGAGGACTGTATGGGTTAATTCCTATAAAATGCACCCATAGGGCAGCCACCCATGCTCCATCAATGCTGTAAGTTACCTGGTGTCTGTGCAGCATTAACACCCTCCTTTCAGTGACTGGACAATAACTGTTCCTCCTCCTACTTCATTGGATTTGTTAAGACCCAATGCAAAAAAAATACATCATGAAAAAATAGGAGGTAATGTTATTAGAATGTTGCTAAGTGCCGTCAAGTCGGTTCCGACCCATAGCGACCCTTTATAGGGTTTCCGAGGAGCGGCTGGTGAGCTTGAACTGCCAACTCTGTGGTTCAAACTGACTTTGCACTCCAGCATATTAAAACCCACAGCGCCACACCAAGAGTCCCATTATTATAATAAAGTTGATAAAAGTTTGTTTAAAAAAGACACAAAGTTGCCAAAAATGAAAGCTCTATTATTTTTCTAAAACAACATCAAAACTCTGAAGAGGGTAAACTAAGACCTTGATAGAGAAGGCAGGACTCTGTACCACTTCCTTGGGGCACAGGGCAGTGAGATTTGCAATGCATTCCTGTACTACAAATTCTCTGAAGGCCTCAGTGTGTAGAACATGTGCGGACAGAAAACAGAGAGACATCAGAAAAGAGACTGAGTCTCAGCACCCCCTACCCCATGTCCACCACCTTCCATTGAACATTCAACTATGGGCCCGACAATGAGGTATCAGCATCACCATGAAGGAGATGGGCTGGCATTCACCGCACTGTACAAACAAGGGAACAGGCTGCCTTTACTTAAGCTCGTAACACTGCTAAGTGACAGAGTTAAATTGAAAGCCAGGCTGTGGAGTTCCATAGACAAAGTGCAAACTCAAAGCTCTTCTCAGAGGACAGAGCACCTCATGAAATCATGGAAGGAAGAACGTACGTACACACCAGGATATGGCAGGGGAGGCAAGAAAAGGGAGTTCTCTTCTCAACAACATTAAGAAGTCACAAGAGACACAGAGAAAATAAACAAAACAAAACAACCTCATCTCTGACCTCAAGGTATTAATAAACTAATGTTGTTGTTGTTAAGTGCCGTTGAGTTGGTTCTGACTCATAGCAACCCCTATATAGTGTTTTCCAAGAAGCAGCTGGTGGGCAAAAGCATTACTACATTAAAAAAAAAAACACCAGTCCAGTGCTTACCTTACAGTACCATACCAAGACTCCAAAACAAGACTATGTAAATGAAACTGAGGTAAAATTCTGCACCACTGTGAATGCACATTTGATTTTACTACAAAACCATGAAGTTTACAATTCACTTCAACACAGGGTCAGGTCTCAGTTTCTCTATGGTTGCACACTAGTTGGGAGGTAAAACCGAGGACAGGGATGTCTGAGGCCAGTCCCACAGGTGGCCCTCTCCCCAAGCAACTCCTGCAGAATTACTGCCACCGGAATTCATGCGGCAGCTAAATAAGAAATGGAGACTCATTTCCCAAAACATCATTTTTCTTCATTTATTTCACTTCTTGAATGCAATGGTCATATGTATATATATATATTCCAGGCTATGGTTGTAAGAATAGGGTGGGATGGGAAGTGAGTTTAATCCAAAATGATGGGGATACAGTAAATGTTTATCCAACTGTAAGTCTTAAAATATTTAATTTGTTCTTTAGAAACACTGGGGAATAGACTGCACATGGCCCAGAATTCATGGAACTGGAGTTCCTTTTTTAAACTTTGTTGTTGTTGTCAGGTGCCATCGAGTCGGAACCGACTCACAGCGACCCCATGCACAGCAGAACGAAACAATGTCCGATCCTGGGCCAACCTCACTACCGCTGCCACACTTTGTTAGAGCTCCCTTTTCTGCATAATTTGTAAGCTGTCATGGGAATTCAAAGGTATATGCACAATGCAAATATTTTCAAGGTCTTCATATATCCCACTTTTTATTGTCTAATTAAAATTATGTATGCTATGGTATCCTTCTCCCACAGAACAGCTGGTTGTTTCAAACTGCTGACCTTGCAGTTCGCAGCCCGATTCGTAACCACTACATTATCAGAGCTCCACAGGAGAAAGATGAGGCTTTCTGCTCCATTAAAGATTTACAGCTTTGGAAACCCTGTACAGGGTCGCTATGAGTCAGAACCAACTCCACAGCACATAACCACCACCACCCTACTATGGTATAGGTAAGACAGGTAATTATCATTCCTCTTTTCCAAGACATGTAATTAACGCACTTTACCAAGTGACACAGTACTTTGGCCATATCATAAAGCAAAGAAGTATCACCAGAATCAGAATTAAGGCTGTTTGACACAAAATTCAGTGTTCTTCTTGCTATACACCAAGTTGTTATTAAATAACATACCTTCAAACTTCTCCATGAAAGTGATTATATCGTTTAAAACTTTATTGGTTCCAGAAGATTGTTTCTTTTTTTGAAAACTTTTTTTTTTCCAGTTTTTAAATGAAAACAAAATTCGGTTAAAAATAAAAAAGTTGTTGGGTCATTTTTTTGTAAAGTTTTTATTGTGAATCAAGTGATAGTTTACAGGGCAGACATTGGTTTTGCACTCTAGAATTGTGTTTTGAAGTTAAAAGAATCTTACTGTAGCTAAGAGTTAAACATAGAATTCACAGTACTGCAAACAAAAAGTATTAAAAGTCAAAGACTACTGCCTCCTAGTTCATTGTGTAGTGCCCGGGGTTCTTAAAGCTTGCAAGTTACCTTCCAAGGCACAACAATTGGTCTCAATTCACCTGGAACAAGAGGCAGAAAGAGAGTCAGGAATAGACGCCATAGAATGTGTAGTTAATTGCCTCCAGGAACAATTGCGTCCTTTACCATGAGACTGGAACAACTAGATGGTACCTAGCTAGCTACAATTACTCAACATTCTGATCACCAAAGAATCCTGATCAGAAAGGGAAAAATGCAGATCACAATTTCAAATTCATACAGACTATGGAGCCATGATGGGAATATGGTAGCTCTGTAAAATAAGCAATGTACTGCGAAACACAAAGTTGGCAGTTTGAGCCCAGCAGACAAAGATGAGGGTTTCTGCTCCTGCAAAGATGTACAACCTTTTGTTTTAAGTGGTCAGAACTAACTCAACAGCACTTAACGACAATAGAGCCATGAAGGTTGGATGAAACTCTGAAACTACAGTCCTGAGATCATCTTTAAATCTTAAACCACAAATAACCACTGAAATCTTAACACCAAACAATAAATAGTTTAGCTTAAAAAAAGTCAACCTTCAGAGCTATGCTCTTTTCAGAGCTATCTATGTGAGATCGAAATGACAACAGTAACTCAAAATGTTGATTTGATGGAAACTGTGGAGGCCTGATGTTCATTCATATATACATAGTATTGTTCATAGTAACCACAAGAAAAAAACAATCCAAATGTCATCAATTGATGAATGAATACACAAAAGCTGGTATAGCCATGCAATGAAATATTATTTTAAACTATGAAAAGAATGAAGTACTGACTACATGCTACATGAAATGGGTGAACTTTGAAAAACATTATACTAAGTGAATGAAGCCATCATAAAAGACCACCACCACCTGCTATACAAGCCCACTTATACAAACCATCTAGAATCGACAAATCTATAGACAGAAAGTAGATTAGTAGTTGCCAGGGGCTTAGAGGAGAGGACAGGAATGGGGAGTGACTGCTAAAAGGGTGTAGGGTTTCTTTTTGGGGTGATGGTTATACAGCTCCACAATATACTAAAAGCTATAGAGTTACATACTTTAAAGGGCTGAATTTTATAGCATGTCAATTATAATCAGTGGCAGAAAGATGAGACTTTCTGCACCTGGAAAGATTTATAGTCTTGGAAGGAACTGACTCCATGGCACATAACAACAAATTATACTCAAGCAATTTTTAGCCTTTTTTTTTTTTTTTTAAAAGGAAAAGGGGGGAAAAAAAGGTTCAAAAACAAGAGACAAGAAAAAAATCTCTACTGGGAAGACTTCTTGCTGATGTTAAGTGCTGTCAATTGAATACCAACTCATAGCAACTCTGTATAGCATTTCCAGGGAACGGCTGGTAGGTATGAACTGCCAATCTTCCAGTTAGCAGTCCAGTGCTTATGTTACAGTGCCACAGTGGGACTCCACTGGGAGGACTGAAATTGGAATCAACCATTTCTCTAGGGAACCTTGATTACTTTTACTGGCAAACAGTATCGGAAAGCAGGATCTGGGCACAACATGCGCTCGTTACTGCTGGGATGTCATCCAGCAGAAACAGCTAGGAAATACACAGATCTGAAATCTCAGATTCATACCAATGCCTCTAATTTCCAATTTGGAGGAGTGGAATTGGAAATTAGAGGCATTGGTATGAATCCGTTATTTCTGATATGTGCATTTCCTAGCTGTTTCTGCTGGATGACATCCCAGCAGTAACGAGCGCACATAGTGCCCAGATTTTGCTTTCCAATACTATTTGCCAGTTAAAGAAATCATGGTTCCCTAGAGAAATGCTTGATTCCAGCACTGAGGCAGAGATACAAGAAGTACTTGGAATATCTTATCGTGATAAGACCACAAAATCAGCTTGTAAAGGCTGCCACTAGCCAAATCTAGGATAATATTGTTGTTAAGTACCATGGAATCAGTTCTGACTCATAGTGACCCTGCACAGGGTTTCCGAGGCTGCAAATCTTTACAGGAGCAGAAAGCCTCATCGTTCTCCCACGGAACGGTTGGTAGTTTTGAACTGACGACCTTGAAGTTAGGAGCCCAACTTGTAACCACTACGCTACCTGAGCTCCTTAGGATAATGTAAAAGTATCAAAATAATGAAAGTTAGGAACAAACTATAGATTACCACCTGCCACCAAAATAATAAAAACTGGTTCAAGTAAGAATTGTCAGTGGATATAAAATCTAGGGGTGGGGATAGTAAAGAGCAGGTGGTTTGCATAGTCGTGTAAACTGTTTCCCAATAGCTGGCTTATTCATCACACAGGGAAACCCAGAAAACATACATGGAGACTTGAAGAGCACCATGCCGGGTGGTCAAAACTAACATCACCAATAAAAGTCATGTGGATACTGTGGTCTCCAGATTGATGTCCTGAAAAGAGAAAGGGAGTATTCCCTGTAGTATTTTGACTAAAAATGTTCTCCTGAACCCTTCACACATAACAAGAAGTATTCTGTGAAAACAAAAACGAAACAGAAAAACAGCGCTCATATAAGGGCACTTTGAGTTGGAATCAACTCCATGTCAGTGGGTTTGGTTTTTGGTTTATTCTTCAAATGTATCGATGTCATGAAAGAGAAAGAAAGGCTGAGTAGCTGCTCCTGATTAGAGGAGACTGAAGGGATAGGACCCCTAAATGCAATGTCTGACCTTGGACTGAATCTGATACTAGAGAAGAAAATGTTACCAATCATACTATTAGGCCACTCAACAAAACTAGAATGTGGAAAGCTTATTAAAAATAACTGTAAAAATTCTACATACTTGATTTGGGTAACAATGTTGTGATTACATCAAAGAATACCCTTGCTCTTGGGAAGTATTTTAACAGGATATAAGGGTGTAAAGGGCATGCTGTAGGCAACCTATCCCAAATGATTAGTCACACAAAAAATATGACAATGAGCAATGCTGTTGTTGTTGTTAAGTGCTGTCAAGTTGATTCCAACCCATAGCCATCCTGTACAGGGTTTCCAAGGTTGTAAATGTTTACGGGAGCAGAAAGCCTCATCTTTCTCCCACGGAGCAGCTGGTAGTTTCGAACTGCTGACCTTAAGGTTCGCAGCGTGATTCATAACCACTATGCTATCAGAGGTCCTTGTACATATACAATATATATGTATTATTCTGATGTGGTGCTTCAAGATAAGCACTCGACCACAAGGTCGGTTTTAACAGCAACACTGGCGGTTCAAACTCACCAGCTGCTCCTCAAAAGCTCTGTACAGGGTCACTATGAGTCAGAACCAACTCAATGGCACTTAACAACAACTTATATATACACACACATAAAAGGGCTTTCAAAAACTGTGGAAGATGGAATTAAAAGATAACAGAATTTTTTCCCCATGAATTTTTGAACCCTCCTCATATATGTATGTAATGGACTGAACTGTGCCTCCTCAAAATATGTGTCAACTTGGCTAAGCCATGACTCTCAGTGGGTTGGCAGGTCTGCACTAATGTAATGTGGTACTTACGTAATGATCCCTCATGATGTGATCTGATGTCATCAACCAACAAGGGATTATGGGTGGGATGTAACCCTCTTAATTCTGTCATAGTTCCTGGGGCATGGCCTGAAGCACTATCTTTCGAGACAAAAGAGTGAAATCAGCAGTCATCAGAGAGACCTGTTACTACTAAGAAAGAAGAGCCAAAGAGCCAAGGACCCAGGGTCCATGTACTGAGAAACTCCTGGGTCCAAGGGAAGGTAAATGACAAGACACAAGGAGATCTCCAAGGATCTTCAAGGGCCTGCAGATGCTGAAAGGAGACAGAGACCCATCCCCAGAGCTGACAGAGAGAGGAAACCTTAGAGCCGGCACTGAATTCAGACTTCTAGCCGCCTAGACTATGAAGGAATATATTTATGGTTGTTAAAAGACATCCATTCATGGAATTTCTGTTACAGCAGTACTAGATACCTAAGACTAAAAACAACATATATAGCTACATATGAGCACACACGCACACACACACACATTAAAAAAAAAAATCATGGAAAAATGGAATAAAAACAGAATGGGAAAGAAAGACCTACAGGAAAAATACAAAACAATAGAGGCAGATGGACTGTTACTACAAGAACAAACAAATGGCTTCCCCAGGAAACATCAAGGCAAAGGGTCGGGTCCCCTCAGTGCAGACCCCGTTCCAAGACTAAGACTCAACGGAAATACACGCTCTGATTGGTGACCACATGCATCACCATTAGGGGGAAGTGGGGTAAAAGCAGCAATGAAGCAGCAAGCTAAGCCCTACAATGTTCGGTGGGCTTCTGTGGACCCAGATGGGGACCTGGTTGGCATGCAGTGTGAGGACGCCTGGGAACTCCTGGGCCCAGAGTCAGTGGCATGGCCACGGAGGACTCAAGTGGAGAGTGGAAATACCGGATGACAGGAAGAGAGGGCATGTGAACAAGAACGCCCACACCTGCAGATGGTACCCCACGTGACCTGGCCCGGATGACTGGATGACCAGAGCTCAACCAGGAGAAAAAAGAAGAAGAAAAAAAGAGTTACCTGATACAGTTTGATGAACTTGCCCTACACCTCCGGATGCAGTGACTCAAAAGAGGGAACAAATCCTTACAGCAAGAAACATTCCCACCTCCTACATACACAGAGTAGACAGAGATAGGCAACTTGGACATTGGATACCCAAAAGGGTGGGGGGGCTACAAAGGCAAGAAGTGACTGGCTTGCAAGCTTTCAAGAGGGAACCTAGAGCTAGGGGGCATGGAGGAAGGCAGAATCTCCAGTGAGTTACTATCCAATCTGTCTACGCGGAGCTGATGAAATGAAATGTAGAAGGGTCACTTGTGATACAATAGTGAATGATTGCTATCAGGACTGATTGTGAGGGTTGGAAATGTAAAGGTAGACGTATTGTAGCAAGGAAGGGAGTGATTAACTGTCCAGTCTAGAAGCATAGGTCTCTAGGACCATCAACGGAGAAGAGCCGAGAGCGGCACCCTACCCAGAGTAGCAGCGATGCCTGAGATAGAGGCAGAGACAATGAAGTGGAGTGATGAAGCGGCTGGGGACTTTGGATCCAGAGAGGGAGAGGGACTGTGTGCTGAAGACTGGGGGGAGGACTTGTAGGGTATACCCTTTGGTCGGTTGATGATGCATGGAGGGAACTGGAACCATGGCAATGAAACAATATACGATGGAATGAATGTAAAACTAAAGTTCTCTCATGTACACTACCATATAATTCACAATAAAACATTAAAAAAAAAAAAAAAAAAACAGAATGGATTTTTCCCAGGAACTTTTTGAAGCCCCCTCACATAGAGTCAGAGAACACATGGATGCTGGGGGTGGGATCCTCTGCTCAAAGGGGAAAAGAGTCCCTTTCTCAAGGGGCTTTTCTGACTAAGTACCTGCTTCAAATAAAATAAAAGTGGCTTCCTCTCAGAATCCTCATGTTGTAGTTGTTTTCCTTCCACACTTTATGCTAGAGGTTCACTGTGACTCATACTGTTAAGCAGCAACTGACTCTCTAGATCAAGGGTGGGGAACGTCTGGCCCTTGGGCCATATAAAGCTTACAAGAACATTTGGATTGGCCCTGCCAAGGCGACCACAGTTCCAGTCAGAACATTTGTTGTTGGTAAGTGCCGTCAAGTCGGTGGTAACTCATAGCAAACCTATAGGGCTTCCAAATAGCAGCTGGTGAGCTTGAACCACCAACCTTGTGGTTCAAACCGACTTTGCAGTCCAGTGGATTAACCCACAACATCACATGTACGTTGTTGTTAAGTGCTGTCGAGTCTACTCCAACCCATAGCGACCCTGTATGAGATTTCTGAGGAGCTACTGATGAGCTTGAACTGCTAACTGTGTGGTTCAAAATGACTGCAATCCAGCGTGTTAACCCACAGCACCACACCATGACTCCACATGCACATTGTTGTTGTTGTTAAGTACCGTGGAGTCGGTTCCGACTCACAGTGACCTTGGATATTAGGGGTGAGTTAATTAAATGTTTGGCCAAACACAGCAGGCTAATTTTTAAGCTGATAATTTTGTATGGCCCACGAATGATGTCGTACATATTGGCAGAAAAAAAAGATCCCCCACCCCACCCCTGCTCTTCATGCTTCACTTCCTTCACAAAGGCTCTAGAGCGGCGATCACCTGTTTCAATGTTGAGACAGATACTTTGGACTGGTTTGCACGTGGATGACACCACACAGTATGCCCAGCAAGGCTTTCTTATTTCCAGGTGTATCTACAGCAAATGAGACATAGTGAGGTTGGCCACTCAGCTCCTGATTCACTCTGCTTTAGTAGCTTACCTTAACCTCTTAGAAGAATCAATTCACTCTAGGTAAACTGTCACTAGGTGGCTAGCAGGAGGGTGTTACACACAGATTGGTGCTGCTGTTAGGTGCCAGTGAGTTGATTTTCAATGATAGTGACCCCACAGGTATTTGAAACTGCAGCATCAGGTTTTCCAGGCTGTACTGCTTATGGGTACAGACCTCCAGACTTCTCCCAAGGAGTGGCTAGGTGGGTCTGAACTGCCAATCTTAGGTTAAGGTAAAACTTTTCTCTTTAAGTTTCAGGAAAGTGATTCTGGATTCTAGCTGCTTACAATCATAACTTTTCACATGAAAATAGCTAAGCTCACAAAAAGCAAAGTCAAAACTTTAGCAAGCTTTGGAGTATAAACTTTAAATAATGCTTTTTGCTAAAGTCTTTCAAAAACACCTAAGTGCATCTTTTTTTCAATGTGTATTACATTTCCTGTAATTGCTCATTTCAATTCCATCAGAACAGATGCTAATTAAAATATTAATTTTTATAATGCACTCTGATTTAATTTGCTATGAATACTCTTTACAGTAGTTATCCTTAAATGGTTTCAAGTTGTTAAACCTGCACTAATTCTTTTATAAGTAACCTTATTTTCACACAATCCTTTAAGTCTCTTTGGGCTATTCTGAGTCAGTTACGGATCCTTTTCTTTTTCCAGCTGGGGTTCCATTCCCTCCTGAACGTTCCTGGTCAAAGTTTACTCTTCTTACTTGCTAATAATGTATGTTGTTTGTTAAAAGTCAGAAACACCTGATTTGTTGGGTGGGCTGTTAAAGGGACAGTAAGCAGTTTGAACCCTCCAGCCACTCTGTGGGAGAAGATGAGGCAGTTTGCTTCCATAAAGACCAACAGTCTGGGTAACTCTACAGAGCAGACAGGGTCGCTATGGATGGGTGGGGTTTGCAGGACACAATGGTCCCACCATAAGAACTGAACCATCTTCACCTCTCTTAGATGACTCAGCCTCATCCACTACTTCCATTTTTCTTAAAAAACAGCTTCTTTGAAATTACCTTAGCAGCACCTACTAAATAGGTTCTTCAGAGACTTGGCAGAGAAATTAAACAAACAGTACTCCTTTCAACAAGGCAAATGAAAAATAAAATGATTTTATAAACAAGGGCAAAGAATAAGTACAATCCCAGAGTTAATAAATGACACACTTTAGTTGGGCCCATATTCAGAAATGAGCCCTACAGATTGTTTTATAAAAATTGAATTATAAATGTGAGCACTAACCTTCAGATAAACAAGCTAAACAATCCCTGTCCACTAGAGAATAGATTTTACTATGTGAGAAACAGTACAAAAACCTGAAAGCAAACCTTTTCCTTCCATTCAGCCGGTTCTGATTCACAAGATATCCTATCGGACACACTAGAATGGTCCTATACAGTTTCCAAGGCTGTAAATCTGCAGAAGCAGAAAGCCACATCTTTCTCCCACAGAGAGGGCTGCTGGGTTCGAACTGTTCAACCTTTCAGTTACCAACCAAGCACTTAGCCACTACAAAGCCCGAGCTCCTGGAGAAGCAGGTCAGAGTTAAGTGCGAAGATTCTGAAGCCAGACCACCTAGGTTCCAATCCTGGCTCCAGCACTTACTTGGTTAATGTCTCGTTCCTGCCTAGCAAGGCTGTTGTGCTAAGTTAAGTACATGTAACCAATTAGGACAGAGCCTTGATCATGTACAGTCAAGTGCTCAGTGACGATCAATCTGATTCTTATAAATCTACGTCCTTTCTCTACTGCTCTAACTCATGCCCAAGTCTCAAAACCTGAAAAGCACAGTTGCTCTATTAGCCTAACTGAATCTGCAGGTAATTTCACTCAAAATTATATTTCCGTTCGCTTGGAATAGCTCTTTGTATGCCATACCCAATTGTGGGCAGACTAATGTGCTCATCTGAAACTAGGTCTGATCACAGGTTGGGGTGCCATGTTGTTACTGGATCATTCCTTACATAAGATACTTTAGGAGATACTTCGTTAACAGGGGAACAACTGCATTTGAGCAGAACACAAGAACTGTGTGATTTCATTCTTTGTGCAGGAGATGAGAGGTTTCACAGAGGCCTGGGCTGGGTTACCGTGAGTTACAACACACATTCTAGTATCCTAATCTGCATCCTGGAGTTCTGATGTGGTGCTGTAGGTTAATGCGCTGCTCTGTAAGGTGGGTCTGAACTGCAAGGTCGGAGGTTCACACTCACCAGCTACTCCTCGGAAACCCTATGCAGAGTCACTACGGTTCAATACTGACTCAACGGCACTTAACAACAACAATCTGTGTCCTGGGTACAATCTTTTCTCAGAGTGGGCAAATGGCAGGACTGCCCCAATCTGGTCTGTGCATGATATGATGTTTGAAGTTAAGTGGGAGGTTAACTGCATATAACAATATATGTGGAGGTTACAGTTAGGAGAGTATACATCCGTCTGAAGCTCAGGATCGGAAAATGTGGGTAAGCATGGATAATCAAAATCCCATCCTCCTCTTCCTTCAATAAATCCTTGAAAGAATGAAAATGAAGGGTGAAAACTGCCTGGCCGGAGCTTCAGCTCCTCTTTTCCTCATGATCTCCTTGGCAGACGTGCTAATGAGTGTTAGAAAGTGTTCAAGTGTACGCAGCAGGGCAAAGAAATGGATGCAAGAATTTAGATAATTAATTGCCATCACTCACTCAGATTTCTCTGTTCAGGTATATTTCTGCTTTCAAAAACACAAAAACACATGGCAATTTTAATCATCTTTTCCTTATGACATGTATTTTATTTTCACACAGGCTTTAAATTAATGCCTTTAAATCTGAGGCATTCCCTGGAAGAGGTCACAAAGTGTTTTAAGAATCTGATAAAAAACGATAGACCCTCTGGCTCCTGGTAAACCGTATAGCTCCGCATACACCAGTAACACTGTCTAGAAAGGGGCCACCGATCTTCTAAGGGCCAGGCTACACATCTTCTTGTTTAGATTATCAGAGGGCAGAGAATTTAACTTAATAGGTTTAAGTATGTCTAATCCACAACTTCAGCACCAAACACTGCTAGATTTACAAATACTTAATTGTAAGCAGTCTAGAAATTCAGAGAAAACTCTTATGAGGTTGAATATAGCGTTCTCGTTTTCAATATGAGCGTTTACAGCATATTTATTTTGTTAATTTACCTATTCATCATTCTATTGCCCATGGAGATAGTTTTCTTTCCTGTACAAAGTGATAGCTATTTAAAGAGAGAGGTAGGGCAGGCTATAACTTGCACAGCGGGGACATAGCTAATCAACTACACCTGCCACTGAAGGAAGAAGGATAAAGTAGTTCACCAGGGCATCGTAACTCCTGGCTACTAGGCAGGGAGAATCTGTTTGGAGTGCCAAGAGACTTCCAGTTCTAGCTACTGTTAAGCAGCCTCTGACTCTTGGTATACCCACGTGTTTCAGAGTAGAACTGTGCTCCGTAGGGTTTGCCTGTTTTGACCTTTCAGAAGCAGATCACCAAGATGTTCTCTTCCAAGGTGCTCTGGATGGGTTCAAACCACCAACCTTTCAGGTAGTAGTCAAGCTCTTAACCATTCGCACCGCAAACGAACTCAGCGGCAAACTAGGGCAGGCCAAATCCTGTCTTTGAGCACCAAAAGAACTTACAAACTCTACTGGACCTACAGACAACAATTTGGGAGAGGGAAAAAAATGTGAAAAAACAATTATGTATATTTGAGTGGTACTGTGTTACACAGAGAAAAATCATATCAGAGTGGAACAGAGGAATTGAAAGGATTAGAAACTAAAACGGAAGAAGGGGCTTTCATTTGGCCGAGCGTGGTAATGACTACAGCATTGTTCACACACATCCTCCCAAAAGCAAGGTGGGGGCTTCTGGGAAAACATTTGGGGCTGGATGCTGAACCTTACTTGCTCAATTACAAAGGAAACTGAGCATAAGAACATTGCAATATCCTTCACATTCTTCTAAATGTTGACAGAACACATGGACCATCTGCACCCATCACAGACCTGGCTAGTTCAAGCTCTTTATAGGTTATAGTTCAGTCATTATGATGAACACAGGGAGACAGCTTCACTTACATGGTTAATGAAGAGACTCTTGCGTTTTTCTCTCACTGTGAAAACAAAAGATACAACAGAAATGTTACATGCCTGCAAGTCAATTGCTCTCAGGTTGTTGGGAACTGGGCCTCCATGTGTGATGGGCCCATCCTTCCACCAACCAAAGGTTCCCAATTGTTCAATTACCAAACAGGAAGCCTGCACAGATGCAGACCTGAATTAGACTAACATAGGGAAGCATGCACCCACTTACACAAAGCCAGCAGCTAATAAATAATAACGACAACTGAAATTAATGGAGGAGTAGCAGACTTTTAATAACTGTATAAAATATTAATTAGTAAATTTCATAAAACTTGCAAGTACTCATTAGTTTAAGATGATTAACAAATAACAAGGCTATTTCCTTCGAACTCAACCAGAATAATAAAAGCCCATACTACATAGGAGAAAAAAATTAAAACAAACAGCAATACCCATACAATTTATCAAGATACAAGACAGTGAATTCGGCTACAAGAGTCATGGAAACCAACTGAATTCCCAAGCTGGGTGCTAGTGAATAAGACTGCCTCATTCTGTCTGTAAGTCCTCTTTGAGTACCTTGGTGCACCTGCTACAAGACAAATAAAATGTCAATAATAAATACCACCTCTGCCCTCACGAGATGCATTTCTCACACTGCTTTCTACACACAGTATGACCTGTGCCAAATGGCTCAGCGATAGGTGCCTACAGACCTCAGAAATTCTCAACTTGGGACCCTCAGCCACAGAGACATGGAAGGGTGGCAGGGAACACAGTAGAGGCTTTGTAACGGTCTGTATTATTGAGTTGTGCATGTCCTTTTCCCTCCAGAAAAACTGCATATATCCTCAGTGGTAAGTCACTATAGAGGTTATAAAGAATGAGTTCCCTTCAAGGAGATGACACCCTAGTTTGGGGAATCAATAATGGTACGTATAGTATCCTAAAATGATGGTTTGTAAATGTAGTCTGTCATCTGAGGATGGTTTTTGTTTTTCCCTGTGATCCATTATGAACCAAATGCAAAATTCACTGTAGCTTTCAACCGCCCTCCTGCTGACCCGGTCCAGGGCCTGGGAATCATTTCCCTGAGATTTACATGCTGCTTTTAGATTCACAAACATACACTTTTGTTTTCCTTCAAAGTCATATCATCTCTAGAAGAACCGCTGAACTCCTCCCTTCTGCTACTGCTGCTTCTATGTGCTGTGGAGTCGGTTAGGACTCTTAGTGGCCCTGTATACAGCTTCTGAGGTTGAAAATCTTTGCAGGGGCAGTAACCCTCATCTTTCTCCAGGGGAGCAGCTAGTACATTCTAACTCACTGACCTTGTGGTAAACAGCCCAACGTGTGACCCTCTATCCTACCAGGGCTTCTTGAACGCCTTGCCTTCCTATCTCTCCAAGTTCTTCAAGATACAAACGTCATAATTCATCTGAGGATACAGCAGAGAGTTACACAGAAAGGTGAGTGGAGAGAGAAGGTTCCTCCAACAAGCTATCAGATAGGCTTGTCTTCAGATAATCAGTCTGTTCCTCTCAGGATACAGGCAGTGTGCCCACACAGTCCTGGGCCTCCAGCCACAGCATCAGCTCTTACTTCCCAAAGCCAGCAGACAACAGTGACCAACTACTGACCGACCTAACGCCAAATCAGCACTGGCATGTTATCCATAGCAAAGGAAAACAGAGGTATCCAGCAGGAAGCTTCAGATTTTACCTTTCTGGCATACATACTCGATACATACCTGTATCTATTTATGTACAAGCATACCTGTACATGTGCATGTACATATGTCTGAATGTGTACGTACATGTCTCTCTGTTATACTTAAATCACTTAAATTTTAAGTTACTATACATCTACTCTTACTGTGCTCTACCACATGGGGCATACTGACATTTCTATGGTGATTTCCCATGGGCTGGTATGATCTAGAACAAGAATACTTTCTATAAGAGTCTTAAATCTGACAGGGTTCCAGCAAATTCTCTAGGTGATACTTGGCTTTTCCCATGGTGTCCCAGCAATAGGTTTGTGACTCATTTCCCTAGAAATTACCTAATCAGGGTATATGTCCAGCCTGGCTGGGCTAATTCCCTCTTCTGGGAATTTGGAGGTAGGACTTATTTGACATGTCTGTTCATCAGTGCTGGAACATTACCAGAAGGTAAAATGATGGAAAAGACCCTTGGTGGTATAACAGCTAAGTACTGGACTGCTGAAAAAAGGTCAGCTCAAACCTACCTCATGGCTCCATGGGAGAAGGACTCAGTGATCTGCCTCCGTAAAGACTTGAGATTAGAAAACCCCGGAGCATCTCTACTGTGTCACATGGAGTCACTATGAGTTGGAACTGCCCAGATAGTGCACAGCAGCTGTGTAAACTCAAGTGTTAAAGGAGGGGATTAGAGACCTCTGCTGCATAGGAGTCCTGGTGTGGCACTGTGGGATACAGCACTGGACTGTAAGGTAGGTTTAAACCACAATGTTGGTGGTTCAAACTCACCAGTTGCTCCTTGGAAGCCCTATACAGGGTCGCTGTGAGTCAGAACTGACTCAACGGTATTTAACAAAAACAACAACAACTGCGCAGAAAGGAATGAACACAGAAGGCCTGCTTGCAAAGTTGACCCTTGGCTGGTGGCTTCGAATTTCTATTTTATGAGAGGCCTACTACTCCCCCAATAAGAGGAGATGGGTGTGCCTAAACGTTGCACAGTGAGCTACTGTTCTTCTGGGAGTCTGGAATTTTGGTACCTGCTACTTACATGATTTGTTCATTTCAAATACCTTCTTTAGACAGCATAAGAGATGACTATACACATGGACCTCACCAGATGTATTATACAGAAATCAAATTGACTACATCTGTGGAAACACAAGATGGAAAAGCTCCATATCATCAGTCAAAACAAGGCCAGAGGCAGATTGTGGAACAGACCATCAATTGATCATATGCAAATTCAAACAGAAACTGAAGACAATGAAAACAAGTCCACAAGAGCCAAAATATGACCTTGAATACATCCCACCTGAATTTGGGGAATCATCTGAAGAACAGATTTGATACATTAAACACTAAAGACCAAAGACCAAAAGAGTTGTGGGATGACATCAAGAACATCATACATTAAGAAAGCAAAAAAGTCATTAAGAAGACAAGAAAGAAGAAAAAGGTCAAAATGGATGTCAGAAGAGACACTGAAACTTGCTCTCCAGTGTGGAGATACTAAAGCAAATGGAAGAAATGAAGAGGTACAAGAGCTGAACAAAAATTTCAAAGATCAGCTCGAGAAGATAAAGCCAAATATTATAACAAAATGTGCAAAGATCTAGAGTCAGAAAACCAAAATGGAAGAACATGCACAGCATTTCTCAAACTGAAGGAACTCAAGAAAAAATTCAAGCCTCAGCTTTCGTTACTGAAGGATTCTCTGTGCAAATTACTGAATGATGCAGAAAGCATCAAAAGAAGATGGAAGGAATACACAGAGTCACTGTACCAAAAGGAAATGGTTGATGTTGATCCGTTTCAAGAGGGAGCATATGATCAAGAACCATGATACTGAAGGAAGAAGTCCAAAGTGCATTAAAGGAATTGGCAAAGAGCAAGGCACCAGGAATTGATGGAATAAAAATTGGTATCTTTCAAGAAAGTGAGGTGGCACTCATCTCTGCCAAGAAATCTGGAAGACAACTATCTGGCAGACTGACTGGAAGAGATCCATATTTGTGCCCATTCCAAAGAGAGGTGACCCAATGGAATGCGGAAATCATCTGACAATTTCTTTGATACCCCATGTGAGTAAAATTTTACTAAAGATAATACAGAAACAGCTACAATCATACATTGACAGAGAACTTCCAGAGGTTCAAGCAGGATTCCGAAGAGGCCGTGGAACACAGGATATCATTGGCTGAAAGCAGAGAATATCAGAAAGATGTTTACCTGTGCTTTATTCACTATGCAAAGGCTTACGTTTGGATCATGACAAGCTATGGACAACATTGTGAAGTTTGAGTATTCCGGAACACTTAATTGTGCTCTGAGGAATCTGTACATGGACCAAGCGGCAGTTGTTTGAACACAATATGGGAACAATGAATGTTTTAAAATTAAGAAAGGTTTGTTACAGGGTTGTTTCTTTCACCATACTTATTCAACCTGTGGAGTCCTGGTGTGGTCTGTGGGTTAGTGTGCCAGACTGCAAAGCCATTTGAACTGCAAGGTCGGTAGTTCAAGCTCACCGGCTGCTCCTCGGAAACCCTATACAGGGTCGCGATGGGTCGGAATTGACTCGACGGCACTTCACAACAACAACAACATTCAACCTGTGTGCTGAGCAAATAATCCAAGAAGCTGAGTTCTATGAAGAAAAACGTGGCATCAGGATTGGAGAAAGACTCATTAACAAACTACGATATGCAGCTGATACAACTTTGCTTGCTGAATGTGAAGAAGGCTTGAAACATTTACTGATGAAGACCAAAGAGCACAGCCTTCGGTATGGATTACATCTCAATGTAAAGAAAACAAAAAACCTCACCACTGGACCAATAAACATTTTATCAACAGAGAAAACACTGAAGTTGTTAAGGACTTTGTTCTTCTTGGATCAATCAACAACACTCATGGAAGCAGCAGTCTTGAAATCAAACGACGTATTGCCATTAGGTAAATCTGCCGCACAAGACCTTGTTAAAGTGTTGAAGAGAAAAGATGTCAGCTTGAGGACTAAGGAGCACCTGACCCAAGCCATGGTATTTTCAATTACCTCATATGCATGTGAAAGCTGGACAGTGAATAAGGAAGACCACAGAAGAATTGATGCTTTTGAGTTATGGTGTTGGAGGAGAATATTCAAAGTGCCATGGCTGCCAAAAGAACCAACAGATCCGTGTTGGAAGAAGTGCAGCCAGAGTGCTCCTTGGAGGTCAGGATGGCCAAACTTCATCTCTCATACTTCGGACATACTGTGAGGAGGGACCAGTCGCTGGAGAAAGATACCATGTTTGGTAAGGTGGAGGGTCAGAGAAAAAGAGGAAGACCCCCAACGAGATGTATTGGCCAGGTGGCAGCATCAATGGACTCAAGGATGGCAATGGTAGTGAGGTTGGCCCAGGACCGGGCAGTGTTTCCTTCTGCTGTGCATAAAAAGTTGCTATGAGTCGGTAATGATTCGATGGCACCTAACAACACTTACGTGATCAGCCCCAGTAAAAAACTCTAAGGAGCTTCCCAGTTTGACAAGGTTCCACATGTGTGGTCACAACTCCTTGCTCGGGGCATTATGCACACCCTGTGTGACTTCCTAGGAGTCCTGGAGGCACTCGGATATGCACTGGACTATGAGCTCCTGTAAAGATTTACAGAATCAGAAATCCTGCGAAGTCACAGGAGTCAGAATCGACTGGATGGCCCTCAGTGGGTGGTGGACAGGGGACTCCACTGAGATTGGACCCTGGGATGTTTGCAGCTGATTTTCCCTGGACTTCATTAGGCTTTCCCTTCTATTGACTGTGCTTGGTAATCTGTTCGCTCTAATACAGCAGGTATGACTATAAGCATATAGCTGAGTTCTGTGGTCCTTCTGGGGAACTACTAACTAAACCTTGGGACCCTCTAGCACCCTGCCATGCATAAAAGCGTGGAGGGGTAGTTAAGATGGGAGGGTACCACCTTAGTTCCTAGTTTCTTTTAGCCCCTAGTTCCAGTGACTCATTAGCTTTCAGAGATACCAGGAACCCCTAAAAGCACTTTCTCCTTTCCTTCTAAGCTAGGTGGAGCAGTTCTAAGGCATTACCATTGTTGTTGTTGTTGTCAGGTGCCATCGAGTCAGAACCGACTCATAGTGACCCCATGCACAGAACGAAACAATGTCCGATACTGGGCCAACCTCACTACCGCTGTCACACTTGACGCCATACCTTTGGGGAACAAATAATAAAATAAATGGAATCTCGTACACTGGTCTCACCAAAAGAGAATGACAAAATTACCCTTATCTAAATCTGCCTTTACAATAAATTTGAAACCATTGAGGCCATTAATCAGTTTTGAAATTCAAAGTACTTTAGCTATTATATTGCGTGTAATGGTGTAAGCAATACCAGCTCACTTCTAATACCAGCTTTAATCATTTTTAAAACCTCAATATTTCTGGTTAATAATAACATATCCATCAAAACCTCTGGAGTTTTCAGAGTTCCTACATAACTGAGTGGCATTAGTACAGTCATAGTTTGCTTTGTGTGGGAAAACAGGCAACAAATTGATGTGGGCCAAAAATCTCATCTTTACTGGGAGAAGAATAGCTATCTCCTTTGATCCCATCTTTGTTAGCTTGTTAAGAGGACTTTTAATTCATAACAATTGGTGACAATACCCCCTAATGATGTAAACATGAAATATAGTAAAAGCTTTAAAAAGAAACTATCTAAAATGAGCAAAAAAACATTACCCTTGACATAAAAATTCATCTTCAGATAAAATGGGGAGCAAGGAGGACAGTGTAATGTTTGCAATTTGAGAGACAAACACAGCCTCTGTTAAATTACTATGGGACACTCTCTTGTTACAAATACAACTGTGTAGTATGGAACATAATTTTGGCCTTTATTCTTGGTTTCTGTGATGTATTGCTGAAAGTGCTATTGAAACCTCTTTATTAGAACCTCCAGACCAAGCCTGAGGATTTGTGCTAATGAGTGTGGCTGTCTAGATAAGAACAGATTCACCTGGTAGGCCTACAGAAGCATGATGTAGCCTATCAAGCATATGCAATGAGGATTCAGTCATCACTGGCTGGTGAAAGCCCTCAACACATAAAGCTGGTTGGTGAAGAACAAGTGATATGTTCTCTTTGGGATATAGAAGCTTCATGGTGGGAACCCCTCCTAGACTTCGTCCATTTACCTCTTCCTTAAGATTAGGAGATTTGTGTTCTTTTGCTCTAATAAATCTATAATCATCAGTATCATATTTTGTGAATTCAGTGAATCATTTCAGTAAATTATCAAACTCAAAGCATTATGGGAAACCTAAAAATGAGGAAATCTTGGGGAAGTCCCTAAGCTTGCAGCTATCATCCTGAAAGGATACTGGGAAAACTTCCTATCTGTGGTCAGCAGATCGGAAGTCTGGGGTGTCATGTGGACTCCTCAAACTTGTAGCTTGTGTCTATTTGGCAGTCTGATGGATAGAGTTCTTTTAACTTGTGAGATCTGCCCTAGCTCCTGGGGAGAGGGTCAGAGAGTCAAAGTGGCAAGGACCAGAGATGACAGATAAGTGGGGATCTGATTACTCTTACATTATGGGGTTCAAATTTATGCTCATTTTTCTCCACAGAGTAACTGAAAAAATCCAGTACCTTATTTGGCACTAAACAACAATGACAACATTACTAATAAGAATCTGTTAAAAAAATCTACGTGGAATTCTGGTTTACCTCTTTTACAGAATTTGGGTAAACTGCCTGGGGTCCCTCTCTTTCATTTCTAAAGCAGGTCTGGCAAACAGCAAGCATCAGTCACTATTAGGACTAAAGAAGTCCTAAGAATATCATCGAACCTACACCCTTCTTTGGAAAATGAGGCAAGTCCACACAAGGAGTGACTAGAAGGAAGATGGTTTGCCTGGTTCCCTGGCTCCTTCCTCTAGACCACTGTCCCTTCAAGGGGAGTCCCAGATGCTCTCTAGAAGCTGCATAGCATAAGTTTAATGTAAAACAGAATGACAATTATGATCAAGCATGAACAAAGCTAAGCTATTCTAGAAAGAAAATATATTACACTTACTCATTACTCGGGATGTAAAGGATTAGTGGGTCGCACAAACGGGAGGCTTTGACTATAAAGGATGGAAGGTTGTTTTGAGATGTAAAATGGATTAGTGGGAGGGCTGAACCCATGTAGACCACATATATAGGATTCAGAGAAAAAGGTTTCTGTCTCCCATCGCCCCCACGCCTTTCAAAAAAACTTCCCCTGTGGGTAGCATATTCAGAGCCGGCTTCGAATAATCAAGTCAAAAGCTAAATACCAATTTTTCTTACAATAAATTTGACATTATCACGCAATTCCTGCAGTTTTCAATAACTCAGCAAATTCAACCACATTCACTGATTTGAAAACACAATTATTAAGCCCTTTATTATAAGTGTGGAGTCCTGTTGTAACGTTATAGGGTCAGCGATCGACCACATGATCAATTCTGAACTGCAAGGTCGGCAGTTCAAACTCACCAAGCCACTTCCCTGGAAACCCTAGGCAGGGTCTCTATGGGTCAAAACTGACTCGATGTCACTTAACAACAACATTATAAGCGTGGGTGCATGGTGATTCCACAAGATAAGCAATGGACTGAGAACCACAAAGTAGATCGTTTTAGCTCACCAGTCATCCCTCAGAAGAAAGGTGAGGCTGATTGCTCCTACAAACATTTAAAGCCTCGGAAACCCTATACAGGGTCGCTATGAATTGGAACCGACACCATGGTCCTGGGATGAACGTCTCAGGTTCCTATGCTCGATGTGCTACCCATCGAATGTGTATTAGGGCCGGGACACAACACGCACTGTGCTGAGAGCACTCCCCCGCAATACCTGAGCCGGGTACCAGGCATCCTGAGGAGATGGTTTCCCCAAGGGACACGCCTCCTCCTCTGCAGGAAGGGACAAAGAAACTTCCCTGGCTCTCACAAGAATCTGGCCTACTATGATTTGTTCTGGACCTATGTTTATTTCTACACAGGGGACACAGAGAAATGGGACCTTCTTTACATTTAAACTGAGACCTCAACAACTGAGCAGATGAAACAAAAATTAAAAGAGAAGAAAAAATTCAAAGATGCCTAGGACAGTGGACTCATGCAGAGGAGACAATTCCAGGTCCAAGAGTAGGAGGCAACACAGGTATGGGCATCCAGAGAAGTTACATACCTTTCTAAACTTCTAAGTTTAGATGTTTTCTGCTTCCTCTAGAGAATGCTCAGAGCCAGTGGATTTCTTCAGAAGCACAGAAACTTAGATGAAGTGGAATTCTTTGAAAAAAACCTTTTTATTATTATAAAAGAAATGCATGCTTATTATTAAAAAATTGGAAAATACAGAGCAGCATAAAGAATAGAAAGGGAAATAAAAACATAGCTGCAAAAATAAATAAATGAAGGAAACACACATTCCAACAAACCAGGAATAACCACTGTTTATATTTTGGTTTGGGCATCTTTAAAGTCTTTTCTCTAAGCATACTTAAACAGAGGTATTATGTATATTTCTGCAGATGGATGTATTAATATATAAACATGTACGAATCTATATGCATATACATACATACAAACAAGCCAACAGAAATACTATCCAGTTTTCTGTTGGTAAGCTAGTATATGCATAGGTTATATAACAGTTCTTTAAAATGTAAAGGTTAAATCTTCTGTCATCTGTATTATAAAAATGTTCCCATTTCATGATTTAATTTTGACACTGCATTATGACCCAGAAAAGTTTTTTTATTTTTAGACAGTTTCTTCCATGGCTTGTATAAACTTACATATTCCTTCACTATTCTGAAATGAAATATTTCTATTTTTTTTCCAAATGTTTATGCTTATATTTAGTCTACAACTAGTTAATCCACCTAAAATTTACTCTGGCGAACAGTGGCAGTGATGTTACCATTAGATTTTCTTTTTTTAGGGGAGTTTCAAAGTGCTGTTAAACTATTACCATAAGCACTCAACCGTAAGGACATTTTGAACAGAAAGGTCGGTGGTTCAAACTCACCAGCCACTCCTCACAAACCCTGTAACAGGGCCGCTATGAGTCAGGACTACTGGAAGGCACTTAACAATAATCTAATGTTGGTCGATATCGCCATAGACCTGACTTCTTTCTGGTTTTCTACCATGGTGAGCACAAGCAAGAGGAGTTAATAGATGTGTGTCAAGGATCTGCCAGTCTCTATCAAGGAAGACAGGCCTGGCCACAGCAGACCCCAGAGGCCACCCTTACTCTCCTGTTCTCATTCTCTTCCTCCTTCTGGTCAGACTCTGACGCTCTAGTCTGAGATGGTGCAGTCAGAACAAACAAGGAATCCAGATCTTGGACAATCGAAGAAGATGGCAGTCTTCAAGCAAGAAAGAAACCCATTCTGACTGAGCAAAGAGGCATCAACAGTCGAGAGGGTTACAAATAATTACATCTTATAGGGAACTTGGGAGTCCTAGTGTGGTACTGTAGGATAAGCACTGGACTACTGGCCACTCAGAAACCGTTGCTACGAGTGAAACAACTCCACAGCACTTAACAACAACAACAAATGGGAAACTTGCCTTGTCCTAAGCAGTCTCCCTAGCAATCTTGTGAGGGAGGTAATACCTTTATGGCGCAGACAAGAAAATTGAGGTTCAGGAAGGTTGCATGACTTGCACAAGATCATCTGGATAGAGAGGGTCTAGGCTTCCTGTTCTGGCAGCCTGGTTCCAGAGGGTGGGCCATATGAGCATCAATGTCTTGGGGAAATCTTTCTAGTGGTTAACTTGTGGCACAATGGTTACAGCGCTCAGGGGTTAATAGCTGGGAGTTCAAAACTCACCAGGGACTCCACGAGAGAAAAGAACCGATGATCTACTCCCATAAAGAACGTAGTCATTGTTGGTAAGAATCTATCAATACCATCAAGTCAATTCTCACACTGACTCCACATACAACACATCAAAACACTGTCCCTGAGGGCTGGAAATGTAAAGGTAGACATTTTATAGCAAAAGGAGGGGAGTGGTTGACTTCACAGTCCAGAAGCGGAGGTCCCTGGGGCCATCAAGGGAGAAGAGTGGAGGGTGGGACCCTATCCAGTGAAGGAGTGACACCAGAGACAGAGGCAGAGACGCTGAGAAACATGGAGGAGATGGGGACTCTAGACCCAGAGAGGGAGAGGGGCTGTGTGCTGACAACCACAGGGTATACCCTTTGGTTGTTTGATGATGCATGGAGGGGATTGTAACCATGGCAATGAAACGATATACGATAGGATAAATGTAAAGCTAAAGTTCTCCCATGTAAACTATCACATAATTCACAATAAAAGCTTTAAAAAAACAAAACTGTCCGGTCCTGCATCATCCTAGCAACTGTTGCTATGTTTGGGGCCCAATGTTGCAGCCACTATGTCAAACTAACTCCTGGTAGAATCTTTCACTTTTTTTTTGCTGACCCCCACTTTATGAAGTATGATGTCCTTCTCCAGGGACTAGTCCCTCCTGATCATGCACAAAGTACCTGAGATGAAGTCTAGCTATCCTGGCTTCTAAAAGCATCCAGCTGTACTTCTTCCAATAAAGATATGTTCATTCTTTCTGGCAGTCCATGGTGTATGTAGTATTCTTCATCAACACCATAATTCAGAATCAGCAATTCTTTTTCAGTCTCCCTCATTTATTGTTTGTTTAGCTTTCACATGGAGATGAGGCAATAGAGAGTATTATAGCTTGGGTGAGGCATACCTTAGTTCTCAAAGTGACATCTCTGCTTTAAAGATATCTTTTACAGCAGAAATATTACTCAACATAATATATACATCATTTGGTTTCCTGACTGGCACATCCATGGGCGTTGATTATGTATACAAGGAAAATTATAACCTTGGCATTTCAATCCTTTCTCCATTTATCTTGATGGTGCTTACTGGTCCAGTTGAAAGGATTTTTGTTCTCTTTATTTTGAGTTGTACTCCATATTAAACACTTTGATCTTCATCAGCAAATTCATCAGCAAGCAGGGTTGTAACATCTGCGTATTGCACGTTAATGTGTCTTCTTGAGCTGCCCTTTGAAATGTTTCGGTTCAGCTCTTCTACTTTATTAGTTCTTCCTTTTGTTTTAGCTATGCTATATTCAGAGCAAATTTCAGAGTCTCTTCTGACATCAATTTTGCACTCTTTCGTTCTTTCTGTCTTTTTAATGACCTTTTGCTTTTTGTCTTGTACGATGTCCTTGATGCTATCTCACAATTCGTCTGATCTTTGGTCATTAGAGTTCAGTGGCTCCAATGTATTCTTGAGATGGTCTCTAAATTCACATGGAATATACTCAAGGTTGTGTTTTCATTACCTTCAGATTTTAAGTTGAACTTAGTAAGAGAAATTGATCATCTGTTCTGCAGTTAGCCCCGGTCCTTGTTCTGACTGACGATATTGATCTTCTTTCTGCATTCTCTTTTCACAGATGAAGTCTATTTGATTCTTGTGTATTCCATCTAGCAAGGTCCACAAGAATAGTCCCCATTTATGTTGCTGAATTGAAGATTTCCACTTCTAAAACCCTATGACGTAGTTCTACTCTGATCTATAAGGTTACCGTGAGTCGGAATCAACTCCACAGCAAAACAACTGTTCTTAAATAGTGATGGAGTCAGTGTCAATGAAATCCAGCCGTCTCCCTACATGTCACATGGGAAGCCAACCGAAAACATGAAGCATGGAAGGTGGGCTACAGAAATGATAAAGCCCAGAAAAGGAATGTCCTGGGCTAAACTGAAGAATGATGAAAAGTTCTCGTACAGTTTTAAAATGGAGAGCCTATCACTACTCTGTAACATGACAGGGTAAGTTTAGCTGTCTAACAGCAGAATACTGTCTGTGATAGAGAAAGCCAGGGAGACCTTAACAACGGCAGAGTGAATCTGCCCAGGATGGGTCCAACACCCTGTTTGCTTTCATTCATTCTTTCTCCCATCTTCCCCTTTTAAAGTTTCTTCTATACACTAACCACGTGTTGTTGTTAAGTGGCGTTGCACTGATTCCAACCCAAAGCGACCCTGTATAGGGTTTCCAAGGAGCAGCTGGTGAGCTTGAACTATCGACCTTGCAGTTCAAATGACTTTGCAGTCTGACGCATTAGCCCACAGCACCACACCAGGACTCTGCTAACCTGTTGTTGTTGTTGTTGTTAAGTGCCGTCGAGTCGGTTCCGACCCATAGCGACCCTGTACAGGGTTTCCAAGGGTGTAAATCTTTACGGGAGTAGAAAGCCTCATGTTTCTCCCGCGGAGCGGCTGGTAGTTTCGAACCACTGACCTTAAGGTTCGCAGCCCGACTCGTAACCACTATGCTACCAGAGCTCCTTAGGGGATGCAAAAAACAGAAGGAATGGTCCCTCTCCCTCAAACAAGAAGCAATTTGGTGAATGCCCACACACAGTGTTTGTTTGCAAACTATAAATAATCACACCCATAACAGAGGAATACACAAGCAGCACAGAATTTAATGCTACTCATTTTAAGACACACCATTATGCTCTGTGCCACCAAGAAAGGGAGGAAAAATGCTGCCAATTAAATTTTGAAAAGCCAATGATTGTCCTGTTTCAGACATATTATAGTTACGAATCGGGCTGTGAACTTCAAGGTCAGCAGTTTGAAACTACCAGCTGTTCCTTGGGAGAAAGATGAGGCTTTCTGCTCTCATATAGACTGACAGCCTTGGAAACCCTGTACAGGGTCGCTATGAGTTGGAACTGACTTCATGGTACATCATGATGACCATGATGGTTGGGGAATGTCAACCTATGAGAATGAATGAAGTACGGGAGATCAAGAGGCATCACGTAAGAGATGGGGTTTGGGCTGTCCCGGGCAGGACTCTCCAGCAGCTAAGGAAAGAAAGGCATTCGGGACAGAGAACAACAAGTAAGTAAGAGCAGAGAGAATGGGTACTACTGGTATTGTGAAGTGCCCTAGGGAGGGTTTCTGAGGCTGTAAACCTCCCATGGAGTGGCTGAGGAATTTGGACTACTGACACTGTGGATCACAGACCCATGCATAACCGACTGGGAGCTCTGAAATAGGAAAGGCCTCCCGGGCCTTCTCCTGTGGGTGAGAAGATACTGGTGAAGTATGATCTGAGCATGATCCGCATTTTGAAATGCTCACTCTGTGGCAATGAAGAGGAAATGAGCATGTGGACAAGGCAGAGGCACGAAGGCGATGAAGGGATCAAGAGTTAGAGGAGACAGGGAAAGAGCAAGGGGAGGGGGGAAAACGAGGTCTTTCAGAGACAGGGACTTCGAGACTGCTGACAGAACATCTGGGTTGCTGCCTGGGGTCATGACAGTGGCTTACTCTTACAACCAAGTGACAGACTCCACAACTCTGAGACCAGAAGAACTAGATGGTACATAGCTGCCACTACTATTAACTTCTCTGAAAAGGATCACATTAGAAAATCCCAGATAGAGTGGGGTAAAATGGGGAACAAAACTCTAAATTATTAAAAAAAAAACAAAAAACGGGAAGACGGGACTTACTGGTCAGAAAGAATCTGGAGGAGCCTGAAACCAAGAATCTGGTCCTGGGCCACCCTTCCGGTCTGAAACGGAACTCACCCTTGTGGCCCAAATTTCAGCCAAGCACAGAGAGAATTCCTAGAAGGAGATGTCTCTTTGTTGTTGACAGTTGCCATCAAGTCAGGTCTGACCCATGGCAACCTTTGTTCATGTATCACACAAAACAAAATGCTGCCTGTTCCTACGCCATCGTCAGATTTTTGGTATGTTTGAGTGCATGGTTGTGATATTCAGTCAATCCATCCTGTAAAGGGTTTCCCTGGTTTTCACTGACCTTCTATTTTACCAAACGATATCCTCTGCTAGCAGTGGGTCTCTTCTGCTGATGTGTCAAAAGGAAGAAAGACGAAATTGTCCTATCCTGCCTTCTATGATCATTCTTGTTTTATCTCTTCTAAGACTGACTTGCTTGTTCTTCTGGCAGCCTGCTCAGCATTCTTTGACAGCACAGAAATCTGAATGCATGCACCTGAGGCGGCTGAAAAGACCATGGCTTGGATCGGGTGCACCTTACTCCTCAAAGCAACATCTTTGTTTTTAAAAACTTTTTAAAGAGGTCTTTGGCAATAGATTTGGCCAAAGCAATGCAGTGTTTGACTATACTTCCATGGTTACTGATTATTGATCCAAGTACAATGAAATCTTTGACAACGCCAATATTCTCTCCATTTACCATGATTGTGTAGCTTAGTCCAGTTGTGAAGATTTTTGTTTTCTTTACGTTCAGATGTAACCCATACTAAAGGCTAGAGTTTTGGATCTTCACCAGTAAATACTTTTAGTTGTATTCATTGTTGGCATGTAAGGTTGTGTTCCCAGTATGGTGCAAATTGTTCATGAGTCTTCCTTCTATCCTGATGCTGCTTTCTTCATATAGTTCAGCTTTTCGTAGTTCTCAGCATACAGACTGAATTCGTATGGTCAAAGGATACAACCCTGTCACACACTTCACCGAAATCCAAACCAGGCAATGCTCCTTTGCTCTGTTTGACAGACTGCCTCTTGGTCCACACATAACTGGAGACCAGAGGATGATACCTTGCAAACTGGGACGGGTTACAAGGCTGGAGGTAATCACAGGCCACCAAACATAAGCTGACTGATCTCTTAGTATTCTGTTACTTTTATTTTTGCGCATGCAATTTCCTAGGCCAGAGAAAAAGCAAGATCAGGTGATACTGGCTTTTTAAATCCTTTCGTTGAAATGACTCTTTGGCAGAGTAATTCAGCTTGGGACGTCAAGGAGGTGGTTCAGCGGTCTGTACAAAGACTGAGGTGACCTGTGGCCCTTCATTCCCTACCACCACTTTCCTGCCTCACAAACGCAAGGTGTCCACGTGAATATTCCAGGTGCCCCAACCTGGAACGGAAAGACCTTGGGAGATACAAAATAAAGACAGGAATAAACACTGGGCCGTGGGGCAGCCTCCTTCAACCCACTTAGTCACAGACTCACAGTCAGGGTTAAGGCCAACATGAGGACTTCTGGCTCGCCAGTCATAGAAATGCTAGAAATTCAAAAAGATAAATCTTTACAGTGATGATGGTTTCCGAATGTGCCTCTTCAAGTACCAGATCTCCTCAAAGAGTTGATTCCGACTCACAGGGTTTCTGAGGCTACAAATCTTTACAGGAACAGAAAGCATCATCATTCTCCCACAGAGCAGCTGGTGGGTTTGAACTGCCAACCTTGCTGTTAGAAGTCTAGTGATTGTCCTACAGCACCACCAGGGCTCCTTTACTGAGCTGCACATCAAGGGGGGTTAATGTCAAATAAAGAGTTTTATATAATTTTATAAGTGCAGCAGCATCAGCAAAAAAAAAAACTAAAAACAAAGGCCATGCCTGTTGATACCACTTCATTTTTGTTTTGTTTTGTTTTTGTTGTTGTTAAGCGCTGTTGAGCCGTTTCTGACTCATAGGAACCCTGTATAGGGTTGCCAAGGAGCAGCTGGTGGGTTGTAACCACCGACCTTGTAATTTGCAGTTCCATGGTAATCCAGTGTGTCACACACCAGGACTGCACTTAGGTACAATTTACACATTTCAGGCTTTCATGGGTCTATCTAGCTTACTGGTCTAACATCGTTTTCAAAGTTTCTGTTCTACCTCTTTGTTTGGTGAATAGTGCCAGGGATCTGGATCTTAAACGTTTGCTAATGGTCACCCAAGATACAACAACTGGTCTCTGTCCTCCTGGAACAGGAACGAAAGAAGACCCAGGAATCAGAGAAAGCAATACACTGCAGGTTTACTGCATTCATTACCATGACCCCAATAGAAATGAATGATGACCAGATATCATTACTACATATTGATCAAGGGCTCACAGATAGATCCTGATCAAAAGGAAGAGAAGATAGAAAAGCACTTCAAACTCATATGAAGAGCAGTCTTACTGAAACCATGGAGACTGGATGAATCCCTGGAACTAATGCCTGGAAATGATCATTAAAACTGAAACTACCCATGAAGCCACTGATAAACCAGATAAGAATATAGACAAATTAATTGTTTTAAAAAGTTTGCCTTGAGCACAACACTCTTAAAAACAAATTTTTATCAATTTAATGTGACTCCAGGTACATCACACCACCACCAACAATCTGAGAGCAGTTAATCTAAAACACAGATGACAAATAAATAAATAAATAAATAAAATAAAATAAAACACAGATGACAACCTAAAAGTGGCAGAATCTAAGTTAACTGATGAAACAACATGGGTGGAGATAGTGAGAATGGAGAAGCAACCATGTGAAGTAGGTAATCAATGTTTTTTATTTGTTCATATAGAAACTGTGAATGAATCTATGTTTGGTCGTGTATAATGCCACCCTAAATATTTGTTGTGTCTCATAAAACCTTTTTAGTGTACTTTCCAGAAACTGAGAAAGTGAATAACTGGCTGAAAACTCTTTTGCAAATTAAACGGACTCCAATTTTTCACCTTTCAGCAGCATTGACGAGAAACAAAACTAAATTGTAACTGATTATTAGAAATGATTTTAGATGACAAATCATTTAAAAAGCTATTTTCTTACGTAACTCAGATGGAACAGAAGCAATTGAGCGACATGACTAAAACAAAATTTCTTTTGTTCCTGTTTAAAAAGGGGCTTTCAAAAAGTTCATAGAAATATTCCATTCTCTTTTAATTTCATTTTTCTAAGAACTGTTGGAGGCAGCCTCATATTTATGTATAGGAATGATTTCTCAGCACATGCTTCTAGAAAAACAAAAGCATGCTAAATCAGGCCTCATTCAAGTATGAGTAATACTGATGTACAGAAGCACCTCAGTAAGAAATGATTCTACAAAAATATTTCCTTTTTCTGTCTTGATTATTCATTAAAAATGTAATGCTTGTGTTTTGATCAACTGAAGGCTAATGATAATTATAGCAATAATTTAGTCAAGAATGCATTTTTTTTTACCATTGAGAGCCTTATGATTATGCCAAATAAAAATGAAATTAAATTTATACCCTATTTTTTTATGGAAAAGAAAAATGTGATAAATGATTTAGAAATTGAAATATATTATGACAAAATTCTGTGGAGAAAATAAAACTTAATGAACAGTGCTCACAGTTTTTACAGTACTGATGATGTGATGGCAGGTATCAAATCATTAGGGTATTAAAATTTCACTGAAGATATTTTTAAGAATAATGACAGTTTTATCTTAAATCAATGTTTACCATCAGAAATTGCATCTAGGACAGAATAAAATTTTAAGGTCAACATAAAAATACTTGAAGGAGTTCATAGTTTTTTCAAAATTATTTCTCTGGTATTATTTTTTCCATGGCAAAGCATATATATATATGAAAATCACTGCTCTGAAGTTTCCAGCTAAAGTGAATATTTCAATATACAAATGTAAAAGAACTGGCTGCGGAACCTGGGGGAGACAGAGAATGACTGGCAGGAAGGTAGAGCAAAGGCACTGCAAAAACAGAGGCTGCGCAGGTGATAAAAAGAACGGAGAGGTGATGACAGAGATCAGCAGCAGGGCCAGCCAGCTTCTACACACCAGATCACAGGGGGACAAAAGATCAGCTCCCCCATCAGACAGAAGTTCAACAGTGCCCAGGAAACAAAAATATAACACCAAACTGAGGAAGCCTACAGAACGTTTTTCAATTTCAATGTCTCTGAAAGCGAGTGCAAAGAAAACCATGGCTCATATTTATTTCTGAATTTTAATGTCTACTTTGGCTTCAAGCCACTCAAGGGACAAATAGTTTTTATTCCTTTAATTGCTTCATGGGGCTCTTGAGACTCACACAAACACATCTCACACATACAAGGTTTTATTTCTGTCCAAAACCAAATTTTTAAGCCAAGAATCTCTAAAAACCATGCTAATTGAAACAAACAAACTTAGCTTGGCTGCTTTCCACCCAATACTTCAGAATAGTCTGTCGTATCTTTGAAAAGCAGTAAATTAAAAGGGGTTTGGACATATATTCTAGAAATAAAAGACGTGTGGCACAAATAGATACAGACACAAACAACTATGTTTGTTGCAGCATTATTTACAAGAGCTAAAAGATGAAAACAACCTAAGTGCCATCAATAGATAAATGGATAAACAAATTCTGGTAAATGCATACAGTGGAATACTACACAATAAGAAATCATCATGAAACCTGCAAAACACCTTTTAACATGGATGAATCTAGAGAATATTGTTGAGTGAAATAAGTCAATCACAAAACGGCAAATATTGTATGGACCCAATATTATAACAATTCAAGAAGAGATACATGAGGGTAACTCTAAAAGTACTGCTACTAGAGTTTCAGTTCATACATGCACTGGCTTACTCCAAACACACTGTGTTTAACTAAACATGTCTCTGCACTCAGTAGATGGCGACAGACAAGTTCTCTCAGAAATGCATTTGAATTGTCTTAGTCTCAAATAGGGTGCTTTCAACAAAAAGGTCCAACCAAAACAGTGACTTCCAAAGTTCATTCATGGTTATGGGAGATGAGAAAATGAGGGAGGGAAACTACTTTTTCGATAATATAGACACTTGTTACTTTAGTGATGGGAAATTCAATTCCAAATATGGTGAAGCCAGCATAATTTGACCAAGGCAAATAAAGACACTAAGAAGCACACAAAAAAGGTGACAATTTCAGTAAATGTTACTACATACACAATCTTGTAACAACAGGAAAAAAAAAAAAAAAAAAAAAAAAGCCCCCAAAAATACCTGTGGTTACGTAGGTAGATATGGATATATATATGTAGAAAGGACGGCAGATTCAATAAAATACATAGGCATGTTCAGGTGGTACCTGTAGGCACGTATACATACACATTCAGATGTGCTGCATGTATCCATAGGTATAGCAAACCACAAAGGGGACACAGTTACAGATGCTTCCTATCCAAACAAGTCAAAGATTTGCTGGGTTAAAAGTCTTTGGAGCAAAGTCCGGAAACAAGTGTAAATTGCTACAATTTAATGAACTTGACCCATACTTATGGATGTAGTAGCTCAAAGTATTACTGACATGAGGGAAAGAGTCCTCACATGGTCCTCAATGGCGGGGAGGGGGTTTATAAAGGCATGAAGTGACTGGCTTGTAAGTTTTCAAGACGGAGTTTAGTTTCAGAGTGTGTGGGGGAAGGTAGAATCCCCACTGATAGTTTTCATCTTGTCAAGATACGTCTGGTGAAAAGAGATGGGGATGGGATCCACTGATTTAATAGTGAGTAGTATTATCATACCTAATTGTGACTGTCACAACTGTAAAGGTAGAAGTTTTGCATCATAAAGGGAGGAGTAGCTAATCTTACATTCCAGGAACAGAGGATCCAAGGATCATCAAGGGAGAAGAGCATGAGTGGAATGTAGGACCCTATCCAGAGAAGCAGCGATACCAGAGATGGAGGCAGAGACGATGACATGGAGAGATAGGGCAGTTGAGGACTCCAGACTCATGGAAAGAGAAAGGCTGTGTGTTAGTGGCCAGGAGGCAGGCTTGCAGAATATGCCTTTGGGTTGTTTAAATGATTACATATTCCTGAGTGTTTTTGTGCACATCTAAAAAAAAAAAAACAGAAGGAACAGAAGCAAATACTGTTTGTTGAATGATGATGCATGGAAGCGAATCTAATCATTGCAATGAAATGAAATATGATAGGATGCGTGCATAACTGGCCTTCTCTCATGTAAACTATCACTCAATTTACAATAAAAGCTTTATAAACGATTTAAAAAAAAAGTCTTTGGACCAAAGTCTTGTGGGACAATTTAGACAATGGGTGTAACACCGTTCAGTAAGATAGGGTCCAATACTCTAGTTTGGTGAGGCGTATTGGGGGTCTTTAAAGCATGTGAACAGTCATGTAAGATACAACGATGGGTCTCTACTCAAATAGAGCAAAAGAGAATGAAGGAAACCAAACACTCAAGGATGAAACTAGTTCACAACTCATGTGAACCAGGGCCTCTTCTAACCTGAGACCAGAAGAACTAGATGTACCCATCCACCATTACCAGAAATCCTGACCAGAGACACTATAAAAGGCCCATTAGAATGGGAGAAAAATGCAAAACAAAACTCAAAACTCCTAAAACAAAGGCCATACCTACTGGACTAGTAGTAAGAGCCGAGAGGAACCCCTGAGGCTATCACCCATAAGATGCCCTTTGAACATGGGACTGATGCTATTTCTGCAGGTCACCTTTCAACCAAACAATAGATGGGCATATAAAATAGATAGTATCATCACCTATAAATAATATGGTCCCTTAAACAATCACACAAGACCAAACAACCAACATTTATCCAAAAGCAAATATGAGAAGGCAAGAAGAGAAGGGAAGCTAAACGAACAGAAACAGAACAAACAAACGAAGTAATGAGAATACTGACACATTATAACAGGTGCAACCAATGGCACGGGGATAATGTACATAAAAATTGCTAAAGGAGGAGGCTAATTTTCTGTGCAAACTTTCACCTAAAACACAATGAAATATTATTTAAAAATACTCTAACATGGAGATCGAAAAAGGGAGATACAAGGTCAACTATAATTCTCCTTGACAAGCAGAAGTGAAAGTATAAAAAGTCAAGGATGGGTCAAGCAAACTAATTTCTCTCTCACCTCATGAGGAGCCCCTGAACCCCTTCTTTGTTGAATGGCTCTTATAAGAAGAAAACAAGAAACTTCTGCAATGCTATCCCGTTTATACAGACAAATGTTAGAAAAACAGTCCCTCTAAGTTTGGGTACATACATTCAGCTGGAGGGGTAATAATTGTGTTGTGTGGGAGTTCCCAATCTCTTTGTAAACACTGAGATGAAGGTTCTTTGCTCAGCCGAACTCTCTTAGCTATCCAGGGGGAAAAGGAGTTTAACACTCAATAAACTATATCTAAATTAAATCTCATCAACAGTGGACAGGTGGAGAGCGTGGTGTAGCACAGGGCTTGTTTGTCAAGCAATGGAGAGCTGGAGGGAGCGATGAGGAAAGAGTAATGCTGGGGAAAACTGAGGATGAGGGGTCTGCAAAGGACAGAAGTCTGGGAAGACAAAAGAGCTACCTGGCCATGGAACCAGGCAGCAGCTGCCCTCACATGTGGTCATCACCCCAACAGGGGTCTCATATCCACAAATCCAATCTGAACTACTGACAAAGTACAACAACCAGGAGAGAAGAGATGATCAGATTCAAAAGAAAACAATGTAAAAGGTGCTATGTCTTCAATTACAACATTTCTTCCGATTTAAAAAAAAAGGTGGCAGACGGGACCAACAATTGTTGCTCTAGCACTCTAAGAAGTGTGTGGGTCTTCTGCAATGGAAATACAATTTTATCCCAGTGAAGAATTGTCACAATCACAATCAAGAATGCTTCTTGGATTTAACATTTTCCCTTCATTCAACCATTTGGTTTGAGCCAGGCACAAAGCAAGACACTGAGAATACTGAGGTCTGACATAATCCTTGCACTTGAAAAGTTAGTAGGCAGTAGAGACAGGGAAGTAGTTTTAAACACACCCATCTGGTTTAGACTGAAAAAAGCATACACAGGGTACTACTGTGGGAGCTCACCAAAGAGCCACTTCACCCACCCAGAGGAGCCAAGGAAACGCGGACAGAGAAGTGTTAGTAGGAATGAGCCTTGAATTCTGAAGGCATTACACAGTCTTGTGGAAGCTGAGAGAGCCAGATAAATGCAAAGAAGCATGGGGCCAAGTGGCATATCTGAGGAACTACAAGAGATTTCAGCGAGGCTGAAGCACAGAAAGATAAAGAGTCATGATCAAGTTGATTCCAACTCATAGTGTACATCACAGTAACACTGTATTCCACAGGGTTTTCCGTGGTTGGTTTTCCAAAAGTGGATCTCCTAACTTTTCTTCTGAGGTAGCTTTTAGGTAGACTCAAACTTCTAATCTATCAGTTACCAACCAAAAGCACTTAATGTGCCACCTAGGGACTCCATGGCTAAAACTGTTAAGTGCCGTCAAGTTGGTTCAGACTCATAGTGACCCTGTACAGGGTTTCTGAGGAGTAGCTGGTGAGCTTGAGCCCTCGACCTTATGGTTCAAACCAACCTTGCAGTCCAGTACATTAACCCGCAGTGCCACACCAGGACTCCATGTCTAATGTTGTTGTTGTTAGGTGCCATGAGGTATAAAAAGGAGAGAGGAAGTTGGCTGGGAAGGAAGGTAGAGGTAGATCATGAAGGACCTTGTACACTATGCTTGAGAAGGGATTTCATTGTAAAGCATCCAAGGAATCGTTAAAAAAAAGCTTAATGGAGCAAGTACCAATCACCTCTGACTTACAGAAAGTCCCTTCACCTAGCGGCGGTGTACAGGTAGGACCTGGAAAGGGGTGAGAACAAGGGGATGAGATCAATCCAGGAACTGCTGCAGTAATCCAACTGAGAAATTAAGAATCTGAATTAAGGTGGTTGTGGGAATCGAAAAAGGGAAGTGAGATCTTTAAAAAGTAAAAATCAGTGAACCTTGGACTACCTGGATGCAGCAGTGTGCTAGTGAATGTTTAACAGCTCTCTGAAATACTACTACTAATAAAAAAGCAATGTCCTGATTAATGTTGTTGTTGTTGTTATGTGCTGTGGAGTCAGTTCTGACTCATAGCAACCCTACATAGGGTTTCCGAGGCTGTAAATCTTTACAGGAGCAGAAAGCTTCATCTCTCTCTCGCAGAACAGCTGGCAGTTTCAAACTGCTTATTTGCAGTTCACAGCCCAATTCGTAAACACTATGCTACCAGAACTTCATAGCATTCACCAATTTCCACGGTGTAAATACTCCCACTGCTATTTCAAGTTCCCACCATGATGTCACAGAATGCAAAGCTGGGAAGTGAATGTGCACAGTCACCAGCATGCCTTCGTGGGAGAAATGAGAAGAAGAGGTTCTCGAAAACCCAAAGTCTTTCTGGGTGTGGGAAGCTAGGCGTGGTACAGGCTAAGGAATGTAGGAAGTTCATTAGAGTTAATGAGCACTGTCTGTCTGGGGCATATTGAGTTAGAGGCCTCGGGGGGCCTTCACTGAAAAGATGTTCAGCAGGCAGCTGGATACATGGATTTTAAAAAGTCAAGTTAGCCATAAATTGGTATGAAAGTATGCAAAATTGTGTGTGGACCAAAAAGGTAGGAGGACAAAAAGCACAGACCTCTGAAAAATACTAACATGGAAAAAATGGATGGGAAAGTTTATTAAGGCATCCAAATAAGGACTTACAGAAAGAGAAAATTCTCAGGGCCAAAAGCCTAGTCACCAAACAACCAATTCTCTGAACATCAATTCACTAAAGTAAGCAAATTTAACTAATTCATAAAAACATATTTCTTCTAATCAGCTATAAAGCAATAGAGTAGATAAAATTTTCTACTGAAAACTGTTCAGTATATGTACTAATTTTCAGTCAACAGATTTGTTTAAAGGTAGCATTCAAAATGGCAGGCATTTTAAGAAATGTGCAGTATTCAATAGCATCAAATGCCACCAAAAGATCAAGAGGTGGTTGTTGTCGAATAGAAAGTGTTGAAGAGAAAGAGCTAATATTCAAAGAGAAACTACAGACTCAAAAGAAAAGAGTCAGAATAAGTGATGTGCCAATATTCCAGAAGAAGAAAGGGAATGAGATCTAGAGCAAAGTTGCCAAGTGACATGAACTTCCCTAAATCCATTTCTGAAGCAACTCCTATCTGAGGTCAGTTTCCTTTTACTACCATGATCCAGATATGTGTCATTAACTTAATGGCTCTAACGCAATTCCATGTAAGTCTTCCTTATGATGATTCTGGTATGTATCTTTTTGCTAGAGATCTATAATCACACACATAGCTGTTGTTGTCAAGTACTTTCTATGAATTCCATGAGTAGTTCCAATTAATTATCGAACCCAAAAGAGAAGAGGCAGCCAGTAGGTGAAAGTAAGGGTGTCATGTAGACTCCCACACTTGCAGCTGACATCTGCCAACGTCCTCTCAACCTGTGAGATCTGCCCTAGCTCTGTGTGGGTCAGAGAGAGAAAGGGGGTGCCACGTGGGTAGCTGGTATCAGAAATGACAGAAATAGGTGGGAAAGTGGGGGATGGGTCAGTTTCCACATCTGGGGGAATGGATTCATGCTGATTCTCATCCGCAAAGTTATCCTCAAACGGATACACTCAAATTTTACTTCACAAGTATTTGATGCCCACACTGATGTATCCTTACTCTTGGGAATACATTATATTTATATTTGTTGTTGTTGTTAAGTGCCGTCGAGTCGGTTTCGACCCATAGCGACCCTGAATAGGGTTTCCGAGGCTGTAAATCTTTTATATTTAGTATATATATTTATTCTTTAATCAATATACCAGATTCTTTCAAATCAACTCAGTGGACTGCTTAGTTAAAAGATTAAATGCCAAAATTGTTACCTAACAGTTATTGAAGGGTTGCCAGTTCCTATAAATGAACTTAATTTCTTAAACATGTTTGGTTATTTCTCGTCAATTTACAAGAGCCCTGGTGTGGTGCTGAAGGATACGTACTGGACTGCTAATGATGAGGTTGGTGGTTCAAACCCAGCAGCCTCTTCTCAGAAACTCTATACAGGGTTTCTATGGAGTCAGAAGCGACTCCACAACATTTAACACCACCAGTCAATTCAGGATTTCCTCTAAATTAGAGCTTAGTCATTTGTCAAAAGAATCAGAGACGCCTGGGGTACTTTAGCAATCTCAAACTCTGGTCCCCCAGACACTTTTTTCTACATGATCCACCTTATAAGATTTAGTGTGTTCGGTGTATTGTGTGACTTGTCTCCTCTTTATACCCACAGACTAGGGAATAATGAGATACTCCAGGATCTGCAAAGGCCAGAGAAACCTGAGAGAAATCTCACTGTACACCCAAAGTGAATCACAAGGGATAGAGGGTCTGTAGGAAACCTCACTATGCACCTGGAATGAATCACAAGGGGTATAGGGTCTGTAAGAAACCTCACTGTACACCCGGACTGAATCGCAACAAGGGGTATAGGGTCTGTAAGAAACCTCACTGTACACCCAGAATGAATCACAAGGGATAGGGTCTGTAAGAAACCTCACTATACACCCAGAATGAATCACAAGGGGTAGAGAGTCTGTAAGAATACACTAGTCACTAGTAGGAATTTGGCAAAAAAAAAGAAAAGCATTTTCTCTGAGTGGAAAGGTTCAATGTGGCTCTCAAATGACACAACAGTCAACAGTGCTTTTATGTAAGGAGTATGTTTTGCTTTTTTTCCCACATACTGTCTAAACTAGCAAGCGTTTCTGTTGTTTTCAGAATATATGCCAGTAATAATTGTTAAAGGAAAGTTTCTGACAGGGCAGAAACTCCTGTTAAAAAATGTTCCAAGAAACAATCCAACTGAGGTAAAATGAGGGTTGTTGTTAACTGCTATCGAGTCAGGTCCAACTCATGTATACAGTTTCCAAGGAACAGATGGTGGGTTTGAACCACCAACCGCGCAGTTATCAGTCCAGGGCGCATCCCACAGCACCATGCAAGGACGCCAGAAAGGAGGTGGTAGTGGCTGTTGTGAAGTGTTGTCGCTACTTCAAATCATTGTTGTTAATGCCATATAGTTGGTTCTGACCTATAGCAACCCTGTTATAGAGTCCCCCAGGAGCAGTTAGTGAGCTAGAAACACCACCCCGTGGTTCAAACCAACTTTGCAGTCCAGCGCATTAACCCCCAGTGCTACACCAGGACTCCAGTTACTTCAAATAGAGGACGCTAAAAATGTAACTTAGTACAAAACAAAGAAACCCCAAGGAACCACACTAAACACTATGTTGGGGGCATTATAGAAAATTCTGTTTTTCCTTGAAAATCAAATCTAGTTGAATATCAACTTAGGAAAATTACTAACATGCATGATGAGTCTTTTTTATTGCTTTCAAAAAACAAATAAATTAGTAACCTACCGTCCGTCTGAGATTTACTGAGGAATATTGTGCTGGCCCGAGGATGGTCTGAAGGGTTGAATTCCATGTTCAAATCTATACAGAAAAAAAAAGAAAATATATAAATAACCATTTGATAACCAAGGGGGGAACAAGATTAATTTTCATATTTTTTTTTTTTTAAACCTGAAATTGCTAATACACTGAAGGATTCTGAAACCCTACAGTTAGTTAGCATGCTCACATATTTTCCTTGGGTTCAAATGAGAGCACCGCTATGTAGAAAATCTTAAAAAAATTAATCCTTACAAATTAAGACACTTGGCTGGAGATCTATTAGCCTAAAACTCCATTTTCTTCTATGACAGTGAGCTGTGCACCCAGGACAAAAAAAATAGAAGGCCAGAGTTATAACATGTAATTAAACCAAGCTATGTGCTACAGATAGTAAATGGTACTCTCTTGTTAAAAGTGATTAAAATAAGATATCTCAGTTGTTGAGCCAAAGCATCATCTAAATGCCCTGCTAATTAAGACTGTTATTTTCTGAAAGGGCAAAATTTATCCCTTAGAGCAAAAAGGCTGCCAAACTGCTCATCTGTGGACCCAATCTAGGCCAGAAATGTGCTTGGTTTGATCCATACATTTTCATCTTAAAAAACGATGCCAACAATTATTTTAAAACACTTCAACAATTCAGATATTTTTAACACAGATATATTTAAATATATTTTTAAACAGATATATTTAAAAATATGAAATATAAATGAAAACAAACAAACCACTTCTAGATCATTCGGTAATACTTAAACGGTCATAATCAACTGGAACCAAGACTCACTGAGATGAAACACACAGTCTCCAGGTTGTCTACTAAGATACACACCATCCTGACACCTCACTTTTGTGTCAACCCTCCCTCCCCTGCACACAGGCATTTATAGTGCAAGGGTCCCTTCCTCAGAATAATCTCCAAGGTTATAGGTTTGTTCAGTTTGGATATAAACAATTTAGGATCTCATTAAAATTTAGAAACTTTGGATCTCTTTTCAATTAAAAGAAAAAAAAAAAGATTCCAAAGGGAAACAATGGCCAAACACAATAGGAATATTAAGTTGGGGAGGAAAGAAAAAAGACCAAAAGTATTAGAAAGCCAGGAAGGTCTTCAAAACAGCTTAAATCACTGCAATTAAAACTACATCGGGCTCAATTATTTCAGTTAAGTTTGCCAAGAAACCTACCTACCACCAATAAAAACAGATGGTATCTATCTTTGCTTGAGTTGCTAATCAAGTCGAAGATACAGGAAAGAAAAACAATGAAGGTCATACTATACAGCAGGCAACGAACGTATCCACATAGATTTATCCTCAGCAAACCTTTGAAGTTGGATTATTTTTCCCTACATGCACAGCTGGCTTCCTGGGCTACAGCTTTTGACCTCTCTCTTGGTAGTTGCTTAAAGAAAAACATCTATTAAATCTTAAACAAATGCTATTTCAATTATCTGGTCCGTGTTCTACGAGAGCTAAATAAAAGTACAGTTTCACAACTTTAGGCATAAAAGGGTTTTTGATGGAAGGAAAAAGTGGGTACCGGAGATGCTGACATTTTTTTTCAGGCAGATAAAGTTAAATCAGAAATCTCCCAGTAAAAAGGGGATTTCTGCTTCAATAGACTCTTGTTATAAAGAGATTAAATAAACAAATGTGCTAAATTATTCTTTGAAGACTTCTGCATATCAAAAGTATAAAGATAAATATGCAATCCCAATCCTGAAGAATGCTGTTAATTTCCAAAACTTTAGTCCAGTGTGCAGGCACTGCCTAAACACCCAGGGTAACACCAAGAAATCAATCACTAGAACCGAGGGCCTCCGACTGTCTAAGTATAGGATGAGCATGGATCTTCACTATAAAATCTACTTTATTCCATAACAGTGAATTCTGACTCATCCACCAGACTAGCATTCTTGGAGACCCACTTTTATTCTTAAAAAAATTAGTAGGAGTTTATGGTGGTGGTAGTTATGTGCAGTGGAGTCGGTTCCGACTCATAACAACCCAGTACAGGGTTTCCGAGGCTACAAATCTTTACAGGAGCAGAAAGTCTGATCTGTCTCCCGTGGAACAGCTGGTAGTTTCGAACTGCTGACCTAAAGATTCACAGCCTGATCCGTAACCACTACGGTATCACACCAAAAAAAGTACAAAACTTCCCGTTTTTGAACTAAAATAATGCAAGACTACCAATCTTTTGGAGTCCTTGTGTGACACTGTAAGATTAGCACTGGGCTGTGAACCCCAAGGTTGGTGGTCCAAACCCACCAGCTGCTCCTCAATCTCTATGAGTCAGAACAGAATCGACAGGATTTAACAACAACCATTCCTTTTAGGGACCCTGGTGGAGCAATAAAGAAGTACTGGGGGCACAGGGGTTAAGCACTGAAAGGTTCACACCCACCATCCACTTCACGGGTGAAAGATGTGACAGTCTGAGCCTATGCAGATCTACAGCTTTGGAAAACCTACAAAGCAGTTCTACTCTATCCTATAGGATCACTATAAGGAGCTCTGGTAGCGTAGGAGTTATGAATCGGACTGCTAGTCTCACAGTTAGCAGTTTGAAACTATGAGCTGCTCCACGGAAGAAAGATGAGGCTTTCAGCTCTCGTAAAGATTTACAGCCTCGGAAACTCTATGCAGGGTTGGTATGAGTCAGAACCAAGTCCACGGCACATAACAATAACAACATAGGATCACTATGAGTTGACACCAATGAACCCACTGTTTTGTTTTGCTTTGTAGTGCAGTGGTTAAGCACTTGGTTGCTAACCAAAAAAGTCAGTGGTTCAAACCCACCTGTGGCTCCACAGGAGAAAAGATCTGGCCATGTGCTCTCCTGAAGATTATAGCCTAGAAAATCCTGTGTGGCAGCTCTACCTTATTACACGGTGGCTATAAATCAGAAATGACTCTACGGCATCTAACAACCACCATCATTCCTCTGGAAATTTAGATCCCAGTTTTAAGTCCAAGAGCTGTCCTGTAGAACAATCCCCGGCTATCTGGAGATTAGGACTATGTATGTACGTTTATCCACAAATCCTCAAAAGTACTGTTCAATATACTATAATAGTCACAAGTCCTGAAGATTGTGAACACAGAATCTGTTAGAAACACCAGCACATCTAGATGGCTGATACGAGCCCACCATTAACAAATCATGTGAGGAGTATTTTACTGGCATGGAAATAAAGAAATCATCTGTGTCTGAAGGAAGTCATACACAGTATCATTTGGGGGTGGGAAATAAGTACCTGTGCTGCAAATACGTTACAAGAATGTACACCAATAATTATTATCTGCAGTCAAGTCTATTCCCATGAGTGGAGGCAGGCTGGGTGTTCAGAGTACAACTATTCTGTGATCTTTTAGAAGCACACTGCCAGGTCTGTCTTCCAAGGCACTGACCTAGCAGTTAGTCAATCATTTACCCTTTTGTGCCATCCAGGGACTCCAAACTACCTTTGAATAATGTGGCTAAGTGATTTTATATTTTTATTTTTACCTTTTCTGTGTTTTCTGCATTAAACATAATTTGTTGGTCTGCTTCAATTAGTAGTTCAATTACTGCTGTAATTACTGGTTAACTATAGTAAATTTTTTTTAAAAACTTATTTTAATAAAACAATCTGTACAAATGATTTGAGGCTATATGAACCTGCAAGTGCTTGGACTATTTTCTCTTGTACATGCTGGCTGCTGTGCATGGCTGCCACTGTTCATCATTCCTTCCCTTGAAGTGAGAGGGGACTCGAGCCGAGACGAGGCCACCCACCAGAACAGCCACTTCCTAGAAGAACTCACTCTGGGGCCCTGAGAGAGGTTCCCTCACACTCTGCCAGCACCTCTGTGTCTCCATACTTGTCCTATTTGGGCCATTTACTCCACACACCAGGCCCTCTGCTGGCAGGCAACGCTTGAGCGAGCAGATGGAACCAACACAGAATCTTACAGCAGCAGGAGGGGAGGATTCATTGCTTACTCTTCTATGGGGAAAGCAAGCAGCAGGAATTAAAATGCCAGGATACAAGAAAAAGGTCCGCATATGTTACATTGACTCAGACCCTCCTTTGCATCACAGGACGTTTCCTGCGTGGGTAACAGACTAGGGATCGTCTTGTCTGACCCAGTTCAGTAACACGGAGCTAGTCAAGAGTTTAGATGTCTTCGAGATCAGAGTCTGACACAAAGATCATGAAGCAGGGAGAGGTAGCCCAGAGGCCAGGACTCTAGTCTCCAGTTAGAATTCCAACTGCTATTCAATAGGCCAGTGCTATTCAACTGTCCGTGCTAGGGCAGACTTTGCTCAGGTCCTGACTCTGCTAGAAAGACTCGCACCTGAAACATAAGGGAGGCAGAGGCTGATGAAGAAGAGAAAACCCTGACACTGGGCTCAAAGGAGAAATCAGCTTTTAAAATTCTCCTTGGAATTTAAGTTTTAGGATCTAGATCCTGGGTCAGGTTATCAGAAGGTTTTTGCGCTAGGAAAAATGGCAAATTCTCTACTGCTGGAAACAAGTGTGTACTCTGAGAATTTCCTGAGGTCATCGCTGATTTCTATTTGGAAACATACTCACACGTTTATGCACTTTAAGCAGCAACATTTTCATGAACCTTCCTGAACAGACTTAGAGATTAAGTATTTAACAACTTGCTGCTTTGCATTTTTCTCCAATCCTAACACAGATTTATACATTCTACAGTATAGAGCTCTGGTAGCGTAGTGGTTACGAATCGGGCTGCGAACCGGAAGGTCAGCAGTTCGAAACTACCAGCTGCTCCGCGGGAGAAAGATGAGGCGATCTGCTCGCGTAAAGATTTACAGCCTCGGAAACCCTATTCAGGGTCGCTATGGGTCGAAACCGACTCGACGGCACTTAACAACAACAACAACACAGTATAGAGAGCAAGTAATAAATGCTTTGCCAGGTGGAAACCAGCAGCTACCTTGTATAACAGGACCAGTCTGAAGGAATTGATTTCTCAGGCTACTCTTAATGTGAAAGCAGGGCAAGGGCATGACCCTGGCTTATCTAGCACTGATTGGAATACGCAAAAAGGCAGAGGACAAAGGTACAAGTTGGTGTTGATATTTAAACAAAGCCTAAAACAGTCAGGTGTTTCCTCTGATTCAAGTCTAAGACAGCAATCCTAGATCTTGAAACGAAATATGGCAATGAATGGCGTTACGTGCTTTGGCAAGGGAACGCCAGCTTTTTGGAGAACATAAAACGAGAAAAGGCACCATTCTCAAAAGCCAACCCAAATAAACCCTCTGTATTACTCAAACGTAACAATCAGAGGTCAAGCGTGGCAAAATAGCTGCTTCAGCCGTGAAGAAAAGAATTCCTGTACTGCAGAGAGTCAGGAAAAATGACACCCAGAACGTGCACAGGGAGCTGGAACACATTTTAAAGAGTGGTGGTCTCCTATCAGCACAATGATGCTTCTGAAAGGCAAGAACTCAAAGAAAGAAATTCGAGGAAAAGTCACTTAAACTGATTACAGAACCTAACCATTTGGTTAAAGCCAGTTTTTAACACCATATAGCTGTTCTTGGGCGCTGTCATAGTGACCCCATGTGACAAAGCAGAAGGACCCCAGTGGGTTTTCTTGGTCACAATCTTTAGGGACGTGGATTGCCAGGTTTTACCAGGGAGTCACTGGGTGGGTTGGAACCATCAACCTTTTGACTGGAGCTTAACCAATGCGACCCCAGAGTTACCTATTTTTGAAGCAAGAGAGTTCATAGTAATTGTTCACATAATTCTCCATGAGTCCTCCACACCATCCCTCCCCAGAGCGCATCTGTGACCTCCCATTGCCCCATTCACTCCACCTGCAGAACTGCTTTCCAAAAGAGCACAGTTTCACACTTTCCCTACTTGCCCCCATCAAACTCTTGAAGTACATCATCTGCTACTATATCTAGAAAAAGTACAAATTTGTAACTTGTTACTCTTCTGGGTGATTTTTACATTTTAGTAAAGAACACTGGCCTCACACACAAGGATTTGCCCCATGCCTGAGAAAAGCTCCCAAGAGATCAGCCAATGACATCATGCAGAAACCCTCAACACGGCTCCCAAGAGCTAGCCTCGGGGAGGGACCCAGAGAAGTCTGAGACATTTTTTATCCACTACAAACCTATAATTAATTTAGTTTGCAAATAAAATTAAATACACAAAACCATTAGAGGACAGTAACCACCCAGCATGTAATTAAGAGCTAAAATGTGGAAAATCTGACCAAAATCCTATCAAATAGAGAATGTTGTTGTTCTAGGGTGTCATCAAGTTAGTTCAGACTAATAGCCACCCTGTATAATGTTTCTGAGGCTGTAAATCTTTACAGGAGCAGAAAGCTTCATCTTTCTCCCACAGAATGTCTGGTGGGCTTTGAACCACCAACCTTGTAGAGTTCACAGTTCAGTGCTTATCAGACAGAGCCACCAGGATCCCATTAAACAGAGTACTGTTGTTGTTGTTAAGTGCCACTGAGTTGGTTCCTACTCATAGAGACCCCATATAGGGTTTCTGAGGAACAGCTGGTGAGCTTGAACCTCTGACCTTGCAAGTTCACACACTGCAGTGCCATACCAGGACTCCAAACAGGGCATGGTGGTGGTGGTTACGTGCCATGGAATTGGTTCTGACTCATAGTGACCCTGTATAAGGTTTCCAAGGGTGTAAGTCTTTATGGGAGCAGAAAACCTCACCTTTCTCCTGCAGAACTTCTGGTAGTTTTGAACTGCCGACCGTGAAATTAGCAGCCTGATTCGTATCTACTACGCTACCAGAGCCAGCATGCTTTAAATGAAACTACTCAGACAAGCAAAGGAATCCACTCCCCTTGGCAAGGCTATTCAATTTAATTTTGTTAAAATGATGCTTTGAGTCCCTTCCTCTCTACGATGTCCTACTGTAGTCAGTCCTCTGATACCCAAAAACTATATCATGTGTTCAACATGCTTTGAGTCCCTTCCTCTCTACGATGTCCTACTGTATTCAGTCCTCCAATACCCAAAAACTGTATCAGGATAATGAGCATTCTGTGTCATTACCATTCCTCATAAACTAGTGAACTGATTTCATGATCATAACAATGCATTCTTGATTTTGAAAAGCAATAGTCAATAAATGGTGAGATAAAATTTATACTTGTTGTTTTTAGGTGCCGACTCATAGCAACCCTAGGCACAACAGAATGAAACACTGCCCGAACCTGGGCCAACATCACTATTGTTGCCACACTTGAGTCCATTGATGCTGCCACTTAGCCAATCTCTCTCGCTGGTAGGTGTCTTCCTCATTTTCTCTTACCCTTCACCTTATCAAACATGATATCCTTCTCCAGTGACTGGTCCCTCCTGACAATATGTCCAAAGTATGAGAGACGAAGTTTGGCCATCCTGGCTTCCAAGAAGCACTCTGGCTGCACTTCTTCCAAAAAGGATCTATTGGTTCTTTTGGCAGCTCATGGCACTTTCAATATTCTCCAATACCATAACCCAAAAGCATCGATTCTTCTACGGTCTTCCTTATTCACTGTCCAGCTTTTGCATGCATATGAGGTTATTGAAAACACCATGGCTTGGGTCAGGCGCCCCTTAGTCCTCAAAGCTGACACCTTTTCTCTTCAACTCTTTAAAAAGCTGCATTAGGCAGCTGATTTGCCTAATGCAATATGTCATTTGATTTCTTGACTGCTGCTTCCACGAGTGTTAATAGTTGATCCAAGAAGAATGAAGTCCTTGACAACTTCAATCTTTTCTCCGTTGATAAGAATGTTGTTTATTGATCCAGTGGTGAGGATTTTTGTTTTCTTTACATTGAGATGCAATCCATACCAAAGGCTGTGCTCTTGGATTTTCCTCAGTAAATATTTTAAGTCCTCTTCACTTTCAGCAAGTTAGGTTGTATCACCTGCATATTGCAGGATGTTAATGATTCTTCCTCCAATCCTGATGCCACGTTTTTCTTCATATAACCCAGCTTCTCGGATGATTTGCTCAGCATACAGTTTGAATAAGAATGGTGAAAAATACAACCTTGTCGCACACCCTTCCTTCTCAAGCTGACTTCAAATTGTAGCATACGTATTTCTATCACTTATTTATTGACCTTCACAGTTAATTTGTGTGTTGTCAAGAATTATTTAATATGTGCCTTCTTTACTAAATGCCATATCTTTGAACTCTCACCTAATGACTGATATTCTCATGGGTCTGGGTAAGAGAAGGTGGGAGAAGATACTGATTCCGTGATGAATGTTAGCAGAATTCATTGGAATTGTTCACATAATTCTCCATGAGTCCACAGCCATCCCTCCCCAAAGCACATCTTTGTCAAGCGTGACAAAATAGCTGCTTCAGCTATTTGGAACTCCAGCCTGGGTATAAAATAGACCATCTCAGAAGCAGGAGAGGGGAATCTCACTACCACCAAAGAAAAAGAATCAGGAGTGGAGCGCATGTTCTTTGGACCCCGAGCTCCCTTGCACATTGAACCTCCTTGATCCGGAGGCAGTAGCTGTGATACTGGAGAAATGGCAGAGGAACGGCAGCAGAAGAACATGAGACACTGCAGAGCATGAGACACTGCAGTGCGCTTCCCAACCCCCAAAGCAAGTAAAGCCAAGTGGCCATGGGCAGATGGCTTGTTTGTAGAGCTAGGCGCTTCCAGGCACTTAGGTGGGGAAGGCAGTCTCACTGGCCCACAAAGCTAGAGCCGAGTGCCTTCAGACAGAGGGCTTATGGTAAAGTGGTACATCCTGTAGGCAGTTATCAGCAGCCGACTGGAACAACTGTGATCCTTTATCAGTGGATCATCCTTCAATACATCATCCGAATGGTTGGTTTGTCCATTTAGGTTGAGACAGTGTCAGTGTGTGGAGCCTTAAGGATCCAAGAGTTCTTATGTATCCTTGAAAGTCTTTGAAATTTAATGGTAGAAAGTCAACCTCAATTTAGACACCAACTGTGATTAGTTGACAACCCCAAGATTAACCTCAGGAGACACCACTCAACCTGTCTCCTGTCTACAGATAAACAATCAGTGAGGTCAGAATTTCAAACTTTTCAGTTTTAGGTCATCACATTCCCAAATCAGGCAATGATCTGCAAAGCAATGATGGAATCAACAAATAAGACCTGTTTATTTTCATTAGAATGGCTTACTTATATTTTTTAGTTACTATTGTCTGACTGAGTAAAAATCAGTGATTAGCTCCATTCACGAGTGACAATGAGATCAAAATCAAGAGCTTGACCTAATTAGTTTGCTTCATTCCGTTACTAAGGGCAAGTCCCAATCCCAGCAGACTGTATCTATGTCCCTATTGATAACAATCACTCTTGCTGTGGCAGCAAGCTGCTGCTACTGCAATTCCAGTAGATTCTCAAGCTACCTTTTGTACTCCCACAGATTTGAAATGTACTCCTCAAAATCCTAACCCATTTAGACTTGGTTCTTATTTTCTGTTTCACTCCTGACTTTCAGCTGTCTCCAAGTGTTATCACTGTGTACGTGTACATGTCTGCGTGTGAGGGGCTCCTTGTCTTGTCTGGGTGCGAGGGTCTCCTTTGTCTTGTCTGGGTGAGAGGATCTCCCTCTCTTGTCTGGATGTGAGGGTCTCCTTGTCTTGTCTGTGTGTGAGGGTCTCCTTGTCATGTCTGAGTGAGGGCCTCCTTGTCTTGTCGGGGTGCACATTCGATCTCCTCACGCACAGCTCTCTGCACACACACATCTGTTCTTGTCTACCTCTATTTGTCTCTCCAGCTCCCCCTTTTCCTATCTACCTCTCATTCTCCTCCACTTTCTCTTTCCACCTCTCATATCAGTTTGCTTTCCTTTTCTCTCCCCCTTCCACTGTCTCTTTCGAATATTTTAAGAGGAAACAAAGGAATCAGAGGAAGGCAGTAATGTTAAAACTAAAAACAAATTGTTCTGCTAATTGGGTATGTTGTTGTTAAGTCGTGTCCGACCCACAGTGACCCTGTATAGGGTTTCCAAGGAATGGCTGTGGATTTGAACAACCAAGTTTGCAGCTAGCAGTCCAGTGTTTATTCTATAGTGCCACACCAGGACTCTAAGATTGTTGTTGTTGTTAAGTGCCATCAAGTCGGTTCTGACTCATAGTGACCCTAGATACAGTTTCCAAAGAGCATCTGGTAAATCTGAACAGCTGACTTTGCAGTTCAAACCAACATTGCCATCTAATGCTTCATCCCATAGTGCCACACCAGGACTCCAGGACTCTTAAGAAAGGGAGATTTAAAAAAGAAACTATGTATGTGAATACTTACACACATACACACATATCCTACAAGTAAAAAACATAGTCATCTAAATTTAAAACTCAGTATCTGTGTTAAACTGTAGAGTAGACACATCCAGACACAGAAAACAAATCTGAGGTCACTTAGAATAAACTACACAGAGAAAAAGAGATACAATGAAAAAAGTTCAACTAGTAATGGTCCTAAATTCCATAATTACTCAGGTTAAAAAAATATTCTCAGTAGACGCCTTTAATTCCTTTAATCCGATAAAGACTCTCAGCCAAAACAATGTATAGCAGTCACAACATTTCATGGTGAAACATCAGCTGCATTCTCCCAAAAGGAAGCACTAAAGGTAGGCTCTTGCGCTCTCTCCTATTCAACATGGTCCTAGAGGTCCTAGTCAATGCATCAAGACAAGAAATATAAAATATAGAGATGTCTTGGATTGGAAAGGAAGAAACAAAATTGTCATTATCTGCACATCATTAGCTACAAAGAAAATACATGGGACTTTAAAAATCTAATGGTGTAAGATACAATTAGCAAGTAGAAATAAATTTCATCTTAGTAATAGTATTTCACTGAAAACCTTATGAACAGCAGAGAAACATTGTCAGACACAGTGTCAGAAAATGAGCCCATAAGGTTGGAAGGCACTCAAAATGTAACTGGGGAAGAATTGCTTCCTCAAAGTAGAGTTGGCTGTGATGACGCAAATGGAGTAAAGCCCGTGGGAGAAAAGCCTGCGGGACCTTCATTTGCTGATGGGGCATAACTCAAAATGAAGAGAAACAGCTGTAAACATCCATTAATAATCATGTTTGGTAAGATGACTGTCTTACCAAACAAAGCAAAAGAGGAAGACTCCCAGCGAGACAGACTGGCAAAGTGGCAGCATCAATGGGCTCAAGCGTGGCAACAATTGTGAGGTTGGCCCAGGATCGGGCAGTGTTTTGTTCTGCTGTGCATAAGGTCACTGTGAGTTGGTACCAACTTGATGACACCTAACAACAACAACAAAACAAGTAGTACCATATACTAGAGGTGTTCAGAAGTGTGTAGGGGGATTTCCGGCTATCACAATGAAAGTGGCTGCTATTTGTCTGTACCACTGTCTCACAATAAAAATCTGTGCCACACAATGGCAATAGGGAATTGAGAAACAATTAGTGAATAAGCAATAAGCAATAATAATGTAAGAATGACTCCATTTACTAAGCAACAGAAACACAAGACACCTTTCATTAAATCTAACATAAGACCATTACAGAAAAAACTATAAAATTTTATGAGAGGTCAAAGAAGTACGTGTGTGTGTGTGTGTGTGTATATATATATATGTTGTTTTTGGTTTTGGAATCCTGGTGTGGTAAGATAGGATAAGCACTGGACTGCTAACTACAAAGTTGACAGTTTAAATCCATCAGCCACTCCATGGAAATCCTAGGGCCGCTATATGTCGGAATCAACTTGACGGTATTTAATAGCAATGGATATTTATTTGTGGTGCTCTAGGATAAGCAGTGGACTGCAAGGTCAGTTTGGATTCCAGGTCGGCGGTTCAAACTCACCAGCGCTCCTGGGAAATCCTACATAGGGCTGCTATGAGTTAGAAGTGACATGGCAACACTTAGCAACAATAATATACATATGTACCATCCAGTCAATTCTTATACATGGTAACCCTATGGATGTCAGAGTGGAGCTGTGCTCCATATAGTAGCTAAATTTTCAGAAAATTTAGACCTTTCTTCTAAGTGCCTCTGGGTGGGCTCAGATCTTTCAGTCAGCAGTGATGGGCATTAACTATATGCACACATACCTAAAATTATATACATATGTCTTTATTCAGACTCCTGGTGTGGTGCTGGTAGGATCAGCATCGGATTGCAAACCACACGATCAGCAGTTCAAACTCACCAGGTGCTTCCTCAAAACGCTATGCAGGGTCACTAAGAGTCTAAAACCAACTCTCCAGCACTGAACAACAGCAACGCCATTATTCAGTGCCATGCCTGTGTGTCCAGCCCTGAGCTGAATGCTGAAATAGGAACCCAGCAGTGACTGTGACAGACAGGGTCCCTGCCTGGTAAATGATCCATCCATTTGTCAGAATGTTTGAAGATTATCATTCCGTGTCATTAACAGTTCATATTACAAACAAATTCCTTTTGTTTTCAAAATGAAAACGGCACATTGTGGCTTTTCTAGGATCCTTGCCTTACCCTAACGTTATTTCTCCCTTGAGCATCTCACTGATTCAGACCCCATCCACTAAAAGTCTGGGTGGTTGACAGGGGATTAAAAAAAAAAAAAAAGGATAATGAAATGTCAATATGATAGGTTGGGGGGAGGGGGGTGCAGAGAAACAGTAAGATCTACAAGATCAATGTTAGTACCTGCTCACATTCATACTCAATTCAGTGCAAGCAGAGGTGCAAGTTGACAAAGAATGTTTTATGATCTGTGAGTCTTACTATCCTAGTCACTTCTCTGTGGTCCACCAACATAGGACACACAGGCTTTTGCTGACTTCCCGCTTCATTATTTCTGCTCAGAATAATTGGCCAGCTCTTCCAGTTTAACCCTGCTTCCTGTTTTCCTCATCTTACTCGTTTTATCCACTAACACTAAGATACCACACAAGTTTCGTTCGTTTTTCATGGGATTGATGTAGGCCAACCCCTTTGCCAAGAACACTCTGTAGATCAGCCCAGCTGATCAACACCTATCCCATTTCCCACCTCCACCCCCATACACACACACTTAAGTCCAGGTTAAGAGTCCTAGAAACATCAACGCTTACTAAAATGTACTTTTCCTCCCTCCCACCAAGTTCACTGCAGGCTTGGGTTTAATCAGGTTTCTTATGTCCCCACAACTGCTGCTTTAAATGCGGATGCCTCCCAAATGGGTACTGCCTGCATAAAACAGTCAGCAATAGATCCAAATGTTGGTTTAACGTTTCCTATACGCCACCAAAGCATCGAGCCAGACACTTGTGGTAACAAAGATATTTTAGAGAGAGTCCTGCTATGAAGGAACTTCCATCTATTGGCAAAGAGAACCCATTTCTACAAATTACCCTGAGAGCAGAATGCAGTCAGGATCACATGGGGAGCACTAAAGGGATGTGCTCCTGCTTTTATGGGGAGGGGAGAAGTGCATTCACAAAGCCAGAGTGCTCAGTGCACCCCACCCATTAGAAGGTGGAGTTTTGTTTGAAGAACATTGCTCAGAGATGCAAGTCATTTGAGCCAGAAAGAAGAGGAGGGACCAAGGTGCCTGGTGGTAAGACAGAAGAAAGTTTACTTCAAGGACAGCCAGCACATGTGTGTAGCAAGTTCTAGAGGAAAGCAGAAAAGGAGAGGTGAGTTTCTGGCCAGGATGTAGAAAGCCTGAAGTGCTTAAGAAACAGCTGATTTTCTCCTGCGGACAAAGGGGGTACAAAGCACCAGTGATTTTCTTCAGAAATTCAAGTGTGTCTGCTGGTGTTTACATTTAGAAAGATGGTGGTGGCGTGCCGTGGAGTCGGTTCCAACTCATAGTGACCCTGCATAGGGTTTCTGAGGCGGCAAATCTTTATGGGAGCAGAAAGCCTCATCTTTCTCCCGCAGAACCGCTGGCAGTTTTGAACTGCTGACCTTGAGGTTAGCAGCCCAATTAGTAACCACTATGCTACCAGAACTCCTTATTTAGAAAGATACTCTTTTTTTTTTTTTTTTAATTTTTAAGTGAAGTGCAAAGTTTCAATACAGCATAAGAATAGAAAAGGAGTGCAGGAGGGCAGCACTTCCATGACCGGGCAGGACAGAGTAGACACTAGAAAGGGAGAGAAAGGAATAGTCAGAAACACCACACTAGAAGGCTTGTAAGTCCGTCTTCTGCCTATGACTGATTGGAATACCTAAAATGGGGCTACAGCGTCCCCAGTGAATGAGGCTTCTTTTGGAGCCTTTACAATACATAAAACTATAGGTAGAAATCGGAACCACATCCAGATCTCCAGAGATCAGAAATCTCCACTTGAAAGGACGTGCAGACCAGCCTGGAGCGGCTAGAAAAATAAAAGATACCTCTTGAAAGAAAGACCTGCAGGAAAAATGGAGGCAAATGAACTGTTACTACTACAAGAACAAACAAATCGCTTCCCTAGGAAACATCAAGGCAAGTGGCCAGGTCCTCTCAACGCAGACCCCCTTCCAAGACTAAGACTCAACGGAAATGCACGCTCTGATTGGTGATCATACACATCACCGATGGGGGGAAGTGGGGTAAAAGCAGCAATGAAGCGGCAAGCTAAGCCCTACAATGCTCAGTGGACTTCTGTGGACCCAGTTGGAGACCCGGTTGGCAAGCAGTGTGAAGAGACCTGGGGACTCTTGGGCCATGGAGGACTCGAGAGGAGAGTGGAACTACTGGCTAACAGGAAGAGAGGACATATGCACAGGAGCGCCCACACTTGCAAATGATACCCACGTGACCTGGACCGGATGACTGGATGTTCGGAGCTCAACCAGGAGAGGAAAGAAAAGGGGGGGAAAAAAAGAGTGAGCTAATACAGTCTGATGAACTTGACCTATACCTATGGAGTAGCGACTCAAAAGAGGTAACAAATCCTCACAGAAACAAACATTCACACACGCCCCCACACAGAGTGGACAGAGAAGGGCAGCTTGGACATTGGATACTCAAATTGGAAGGGGGTGGGGACTACAAAGGCAAGAAGTGACTGACTTACAAGCTTTCAAGAGGGAAGCTGGTGCTAGGGAGCATGGCGGAAGACAGAATCTCCAGTAGGTACTATTCAATCTGTCTGGGCGGAGCTGATGAAAGGAGATACAGATGGGTAACTCGTGATACTGTAGTGAATAATGCTTATCAGGACGGACTATGAGGGTTGGAAATGCAAAGTAACTCGTGATACTGTAGTGAATAATGCTTATCAGGACGGACTATGAGGGTTGGAAATGCAATGGTAGAAGTTTTGTAACAAGGAAGGGAGTGATTAAATCTCCAGGATAGGAGAGGTGACCTCTGGGACCATCAACGGAGAAGAGCTGAGAGCAGGTCCCTACCCAGACAAACAGAGATGCCTGAGATGGAGACAGAGATGATGATGCAGAGTGATGAAGCGACTGGGGACTTTGGACCCAGAGAGGGAAAGGGACTGTGGGCTGAAAACTAGGGGGAGGAGGGGGAAGTGTAGGGGTTTCTGGGATATATCCTTTGGGTGGCTGATGATGCATGGAGGGGATTGGAACCATGGCAATGAGATGATATACGATGGAATGAATGTAAAACTAGAGTTCCCCCCATGTAAACTATCATATAATTCACAATAAAAAAAATCTAAAAAAAATAAAAGAAAGAAAAGGAGTGCAGCCAACTAACACTTTGACAAAGTTTGGTTTGCCATGGTTTCAGAATATTAAGCAAGTATTTCAGAGTTTAAGGATTAAAACAAGAAACAAAACATACAAGCACACCAACGTGGAATTGAATTCTGATGTTTGCTCTGCTTGGCCACTTGAGCAAACGGTGTTATTTATTTCTCTATGTCTCAATTTCCTCGGCTATAAAATAAGGTTGATGATAATACTGGCTGTCTCACTGGGGTCTGTGAGAAACAGTAATATCATGCAGATGAAGGCCACCAGGATTCTGGAGCCGTACACAATGTGGGGCTCTGGTTATTTCTCACTGAAATCCTGATACGTGAAGACAGGGATGACATTTACTAGATCATGTATACAAAGCCTGCTGTTAATCAATAATTAACAAACAAGTCAAACAACAGAAACAATGAAAAAGAATGATCAAGAGGAATAGCTCTGCTCAACAAGAACAAAGGGAAAGAAAAAGAAAATCTGGCAAGATTAACTCCAAGCGAAAGAATCTCCTAGATACCAGCCTCTCCTGAGACGCATGAATAGAGCCATCACTGAAATGGGAAACACCGTTTGGACTGTTGATATTTTCCTATCAGGCAGGACAACTAAAACATGCCCTGGGTAATACCCTGAACATCAGTAAGGAAACCCTCCCTATTCTTCTTTAGGGGGCCTGGTGTGATGCTCTGAATTAATGTGCTGGACTGCAAAGTCCGTTTGAACCACAAAGGCAGTGGTGGTTCAAGGTCACCAGCTGCTCCTCAGAAACCCTACATAGGGTTGCTATGGGTCGGGACCATCTAGATGGCACTTAACAGCAACAACAACTGCCTTACTGAGAAGGAACTTTGGGATTGTACTGGGTTACAAGTTCTGCTATTAATCACAAGGTCAGCAGTTCAAATCTAACACAGCTCCTCCCTCCAAGGGAGAAAGATGAGGTTTTCTGCTCCCATAAAGATTGACAGCCACAGAAATCCTATACAGGGTTTCTATGAGTCGGAACTGATTCCGTGGCACACAACCATATGCTTACTGACAGCCCTGCAGGATAAGCACTGGACTGGTAAGCACAAGGTCAATAGTTCAAACTCACCAGCAGCTCTCCTGAATCCTATAGAGGATCACTATGAGTCCACATAGACTCGACAGCACACAACACCACCCTTACTTAAAGAAGTCCCTGTAGCACTGTAGGATAAACAGTGAAAACAAGTTTGGTAGTTCAAACTCACTAGCTGTTTTGGCTGGAGAAAGATGAGGCTTTCCGATCCAGTAAAGATTTACAGCTTTGGAAACACTATACTGGACTGCTATGATTTGAGCCACTTGATGGTACTGGGTTTGTTTTGTTTGGGAGGGGGGAAGATTTTTTGGTTAGCATTACTTAATTCATCAACAAATACTCCTGGGAATTTATGAGGTATGGGTGTTGGACTAGTCCACAAGGTCAATTTGAACTGCAAGGTTGGTGGTTCAAAACCACCAACTGTTACTCGGAAACTCTATACAGGGTCACTAAGAGTCGGAACCGACTCAACAGCACTGAAGAACAAGGAGTTTATGTAAGGAGCTTGGTGGCACAGTAGTTAAGCACTTACCTGCTAACCAAAGAGCTCGGCAGTTTGAACTCAGCAGCCACTTTGAAGTAAAAACATATGATAATCTGCAATCATAAAGACTACAGCCTTGGAAGCCTCAATGGGACAGTTCTATAGGGTGACCGTGAGTTGGTTTTAGGACAATATGCAAGATATACAACAGGGAGCACCAGAGTTTAAAGGCTGGTGGATAGAGATAGGGCTCAAGACCGCCAGATAATCTACTATTGTTGTTGTTGAGAAGTGCCGTCGAGTTGGTGCCGACCCACAGCGACCCTGCATAGGGTTTCCAAGGAGTGACTGGTGAGCTTGAACCACCGAGCTTGTAGTTCAAATGGCTTTGCAGTCTGGCGCATTAACTCACAGCGCCACACTAGGACTCCAATGGCAAATGTTTTGCTGGAATCAGTGCTAAGTGAGAGCAAAGGTAACATCCGAGGCTTGCTGGAAGACAGGTTTATCACTCAGACTAAAGGGGAGGAAAGGAAGGATATTCAGATAGAGGAACCAGCATATATAAAAAAAAGAAAGAAAAAAAAGCCAGCCTGGGTTTTCTAGACATACTGCAAAAGGAAGGAAGTCGTTTAAAAAAAAAAAAAAAGTTCTGGATTTTATGTAGAAGCACTAGATAAGTCAGTGAAGGAGTGGAATCTACAGGGTTGCAAAGTAGATAAAGAAGGAAGAATGCAAGCAGAGTCAGATTGGAGGGACCGGTATCAATTAGGAAGTTGCTGCAGCAATCCAAGTGGGAAGTGAGCTAAGAGAAGTGCAGACTTGAACACATTACAAAACATGAAATATAGACTTTTATGTGATCCAATTACTACTGGTTTCTAGCATGACGCCAATTTTTATTACATCATTGATCAGAAGATGCTGGAAGTAGGGCAAGGCATAGCATCCATGGACTGCATTCTGCCTGGTCACTAAGAGTCGGAACTGACTCAACAGGTCAGAGGGATCCGATGGGGGAAGTGTACGGAACAGAGACCTAAGGAAAACATTACAATATAATCCTCACGTCCAAAAGAGACAAGAAAGGAAGCACTAATTATACACTGAACTCTAGCAAAAGTTCAGATCACAAAGCAACTCATCAACAGGTTTGTGTTTGGAATTTTTTTTTCTTTTTTTTTTTTTTTTAATTCTCCCTTCCCTCCCACCCTTGTTAATCATCATTAAATGTTGCTTTTTAGCAATAAAACCCTTTAACTTTCTACAAAGGTGGTATCAGAAGATTATCTGTCCTTTTGTGAATGACTAATTTCACTCAGTATAATGTCTTCCAGGTTCATCTACTGTTAGGAAAAGTTTCACAGATTCATCATTCTTCTTCAAATGTGGAGTTGAGTAGTGTTTCATTGTGTGTGTATACATATGATGGGCATTTAGGCTATCTCCATCATTTGCTGTTGTGAATAAGTGCTACAATGAACATGTGTGTGTGTGCAGTTATCTACTTGTGGCACAGTTCTTATTTCTTGAGGATATACACCAAGTAGAGGGATTGCTGGGTCACATGGCATTTCTATTTCCTACTTTTAAAGGAAATGCCATACCATTTTCCACAATGGATGCATCATTTTACAGCCTCACCAGCAGGGTAGGAGAGTCCCAGTCTCTTCACATTCTAGACATTTGTTGTTTCCTATTTGTTTTTTTAAATTTTGCTATTGATACTGGAGTAAGACGGTATCTTGTTGTTTGGATTTGCATCACAATGGATTGCGAACCACAAGGTCCAAGATTGGAGCCCACCAGCCGCTCCTTGGGAAAAAGACAAGGCTTTCTGTTTCCACTAAAATGTAAAGCCTGAGAAACTCTATACAGGGTCACTATGAGTTGGAACTGACTCGAGATAAATGGTTAGTAACTACCAGCATTTCTTCTTTGTTTGTTGGTCGCCGGAATGTCTTCTTTGGTAAGGTTCATGTCTGCTGCCCATTTGTTAATAAGACTACTTGTCTTCTTGTTGACGAGCTGAAGTTTCAAACAAATTTTAAAGAGTAGTCCCTTGTCTGAAATGTCACTGGCAAAAAATTTTCCCAGCGTGTGGGTTCTCTCTTTAATTTTTTGGTGAAATCTTTGGATGCAGAAATGTTTTGTCATCTGCTGTTTGTGCTTTTGGTTATGTTTGATAGTATGTTTATTTCATGTATTGGAACCCCAAGTTTGTCCCTTTTTGTTGATGATCTTTATAGTTCTATGTTTCACTGATTAGATCTTTAATCCGCATTTACTTCATTTCTGCATGTGGTGTGAGATATAGGTCTTGTTTCTTTCTTCTGCAAATGGATTTCCAGTTTCCTAGCATCATTTATTGAAGAGACTATCTCTTCCCCATTTACTGTGTTTTGGTCCTTTGCCAAAGATCAACTGGGCATAGGTGGACGAATTTACTTCTAGGCTCTCTAGTCTATTTCACTGGACTACTACATGTCTTTTGTTGTACTAGTACCAGATTGTTTTAACTACTGCAGCTCTGGCTGTGAGACTGGGAAGTGAGAGGTCTCCAACTTTGCTCTTCTACATTAGAAATGCTTTGTTTATCTAGGGTCTCTTCCCTTTCCATATAAAGATAGTGATTAGCTCTTCCATCTCTTTAAATAAAGAATGATGTTGGAATCTGCATTGGGATTGCATTATATCTATAGATTGCTTTGGGGTAGTGTTAAAATTTTCACAATGTTAAATCTTTCTTTCCATGAACATGTATATTCTTCTATTGTTGTAGGTCTCTTTCGGTTTGTTGTAGTAGGGTTTTATGGTTTTCTTTGTATAGGTCTTTTGTTTCACTGGTGAGATCTACTCCTATTTCACCTTTTGGGAAGCTTTTGTGAATGGTATTGTTTTTACCGAATTTTGTATGTTGACCTGCCAAGTTTGCAGTAATTTTGAGTTCCAGTAATTTTCTTGTTGAGTCTTTAGGACCATGTCATCTGCAAATACAGAAAGTTTTACAAGAATTCTTCTTTGCCAGTTTATATGCCTTCAGTTTCTCTTTCTTCCCTTATAGCTAGGGCTAAAACTTTAGAACAATATTGAACAGAAACGTTGATAAAGGGCATCTTTGGCTCCTATATTCACAAGGGGAATGTATGTTTCTGGTCTCTAGGTAATGTTGGTTATTGGTTTTGTATATATACACTCATGGTAGCGTAGCAGTTACAAATCGGGCTGCGAACCTTAAAGTCAGTGGTTCGAAACTACCAGCTGCTCCGCGGGAGAAAGATGAGGCTTTCTACTTCCGTACGGATTTACACTCTCGGAAACCCTGTACAAGGTCACTATGGGTCAGAACCGACTCCACGGCACTTAACAACAACAACTATGTTGATGAATTTCCTTTATTTCTATTTTCTTGAGTGTATTATCAAGAATGGGTATTGGGCTTTATCAACTGTCTTTTCTGCATCAATCACTATTTTCATGTGGTAGTTTTCCTTATGTGATGGGTTATGTTGATTGTTTCTCTAATACCATCCTTACACCTGGAATAAATCCCACTTGGTCATGAGCTTATATAGTTAATGAAGGATAGCATTAAAGCAGATGGAGAAAATAGAAACTGGAATCATGTATATCTAATCACAAACTATCTCAAAGAGAATGACAAGGAGAAAGAACACAACAAAACTAAGTATATAACATCATAAAATGGTATCTTACCAAAGATGGGGGGGAAATGAATATATAATAGACACTCAAAAAGATCATGGAGGGCACACCGTCCATTTCTCCATCAGTTGGGAAGGACGTTAGTGTTGAGGGAGAAGAGTCACCATGTCTTTCAGTGCTTTAGCGAAACCTCAGATGTGAGGCCTTCTGGCCAAGCGATTGCGAGGTCATATTGTTGGAACATTCATCATGTCTCTGGGGGTTGCAGCTTTCTATAAGTTTGCAGTAGCTGAACCACTAAAGAAGGCATATGCAGATTTCTACAGAAATTATGATTCTATGAAGGATTTTGAGGAAATGAGGAAAGCTGGCGTTTTTCAGAGTGCAAAATGATCCTGGAATGTTAAAGAATGTCTTTAGGTTGATTTCCACGAACGTTGTCACTGACCTATGTTCCTGAGCTACAAAACATGACTATGTGGGCTTGGTAAATAAACAAATGCTTTGGACAGTAAAAAAAAAAAAAGATCATGGAACATACCCTTTGGTTGGTTGATGATGCATGGAGGGGATTGTAACCATGGCAATGAAACGATATACGATAGAATGAATGTAAAACTGTTCTCCCATGTAAAGTATCAAATAATTCACAA
>NW_006408682.1:3750090-3767549 GCF_000296735.1 Chrysochloris asiatica
ATATTGGAGACAACCTGCTTGAAAACCCGATCATATAGCTAAAACTGGAAGGTAAAGACTAAGGTGTTTTTCCCCAGTATTTTTGGAGAACAAAATTGGTTTACTACTGGAATCTGATGGCATCATAGAAAGCAGAACAATTTAACCTTTTTGTAGCCATTTATATCCCACAGAATCCGAAGACAGTTTTTTTTCAGTCCATGGGTATGCCATACTAGACGATTTTTATAATTCCTTAAAATGCAATCCACAGTCAAATCTGCGATTGAAACAATCTATCTGTATTTATCTGTCAGGGACTGTAAATGTAAAAAGAGGCTTTGATTCTGTAGCAAGGTGCTGTGGGGTTGGGAGAAAGGCAGGTGGCAGACCGACATAGAAAGCAGAATCTTTAATATGATGGAAAATTTTTCATTGTTCACTACAGACTAGCTAGCAAACACAAGTAGGCCCGTCCTGACCTTGCTTATTGGATAATCTGACACTGGTCACCTCAGACACAAGGAAATTTGATGCATAACTAATGATGAAATTGCAGATGCAACTAGCAAAGCAGAGCTGTTCTGAATTTAATCAAGTCTGGCGAGCCTGGGAGGGATGGATACTAGACAGCCAGATGGACAAGATTTGCATTCAGAAACACTACAGGGGAAGATCCCAAAAATGTGCTTCAGAATGCTGCCATCCAATATCTGCTGCCTGGTGTACTAAACCTGAGTTAAGATAATAATGGAAAACAAAAATGTTTGAAAAACTCTGTTATCGTTTTCTACAGTTGAATCAATAACAAAGCAAACAGCCCAGCAGACAACAGACGCTTCATCTTAATTCTTTTGTGTTCCAACTGAGTGCTCAAGCCTGGCTGCCACTGGGCACCACACTCTGCTCCAGGTTGTACTGAGAGAGATAGGGAACAGAAAAAGAGTGTGTCCGTGTGTGTGTGGGTGTGGAATGTATGAATCATCTCTCCAGACTACCTAGGAGTGATGAAAGTTGCAACAAAGTACCTCCAGTTTGCCATTTAAACCATCATGACTATAAAAGAAAAATGTGTCCTAGTTTGTTATACCAGTAAATTGTTGTTGTTGTTGTCAGGTGCCATCGAGTCGGAACTGACTCACAGCAACCCCATGCACAGCAGAACGAAACAATGTCCGATCCAAGGCCAACCTCACTACCACTGCCACACTTGACACCATCAATGATGCCACCTGGCTGATCCATCTCGTTGGGGGTCTTCCTCTTTTTCTCTGACCCTCCACCTTACCCAGCATGACATCCTTCTCCAGCGACTGTTCTCTCCGGACAATGTGTCCAAAGTGTGAGAGACGAAGCCTAGCCATCTAGGCCTCCTAGGAGCACTCTGGTTATACTTTTTCCAAAACAGATCTATTGGTTCTTTTGGCAGTCCATGGCACTTTCAGTTAAAAAAAAAAAAAAAAAAAAAAAGTGCCATGGACTGCCACTACCAGTAAATAGGGTTCAATAAAGTACGTCAAAAGCCAATAGCACTACGTCCTTTCAAGGCCCAGGGAGAAAGAACAAGAGGAAAGGCAGGGAAGTTAACAGTTGCTGATCCCTTTGAAGGACAGATCTTGTCCATGACCCTGGAGTTAGCACGAGAAGAAAATATCAGTCTCTTCTTCCATAATTAAAAATGTCCAAGACAGTTCATTAAAATGTTGTGTCCCAATGATTATGGTATCCATAGAATGCTCCTAAGCAGTCTGGATGGGTAGATTAGAGCTGGCTTACTTTGGCCTCTTCTTTGGGACATATCTAACACTAGAAAAGGACATCATCTTTGGGCAAACAGAAATGAGGAAAACCCTCCAGATGGACTCACACAGCAGCCACAACAATAGACTCAAACATACCAACTCTCATGAGGATAGCATATATAGTGGTTAGGGTGTTGTGTCAACTTGACTAGACCAGGGTTTCCATAGGTTTAGAAGTTGGAATGAGCTTAGTTCCATGGTATTGAAACCTGACACAGGCATAGTTAGCTCTGTGATGTCTAGCTATGAGCAGTCAATCAATTGAAGGGATGATTCTTTGGGGGTGTGACCTGCTCCCAATATAATGGACAGACGAAAGAGTGGGAGACTTGCTCTGTCTGTTCCGCTGGGACCTGGGACTCAACACTTGTAAGATCATAAACTTCTTTTTATATATGTACATATGTACGTTTCACTGGGTTTGATTCTCTAGAAAACCTGGTCTAAGACAGCACAGGAAAGGGCAGAATTCCATTCTACTGTGCGTACCCGTCACTATGATTAGACAGCAATAAACGGCAATGAAGGGAACACTCCACTGGGGAAGTTTTCACCATCAAGTGCTTCTGCAAACTCTCTAGACAAAATGTCTCTTTCCACATGTGACAGTCACAGAAAGTTATCCTCATCATCCTTAAAGTGATGCACGAATTGTGTTTTAAATTACAGCAGCCTACTTACAAAGCCCTGCATTGGGCCTTGCTCCGCCCTCTCAGCAGAACCATTTTTGTAAAGAGGATTACGGATTGAATTGTGTCAGCCAAAACATATGCTGAAATCCTAACTCCCGTACCTATGGGTGTGACTGTTTGGAAACAGGGTGAATCCTAACCCTGTTAAAAGGGAAAACATAGAGGGCAAAATATGCCAAGTGAGCCTCCACCTAGAAGAGATGAAACACCAAGGCTGAAAGAGACACCAATGATGTCCTTAGTGCTGACACCACAGTCCAGCCTGCACCTTCAATCTGTACTCCCTGGTGGTACCGTGGTAAAGCACGCAACTGCTAACCAAAAGGTCGGCGGGCTGAAACTACACCACAGGAGAAAGATGCGGCAGTCTGCCTGCCTGCATGGAGATGACAGCCTTGGAAACGCTTTGGGCCATATCTGCTCTGTCCTGTAGGGATACTATGAGGTGGAATCAACTAGACAGCAATGGCTTTGGGATTGATTTGTTTAGTCTGCAGAACAGCGAGCTAATAAATGTCTGCTCTTTAAAACCACCCATTTGTGGTATTTTTGTTTTGGCAGCCTAAGAAACGAAAATAAAGAAGGATCAGTAATAAAGCCAGAAAGAAGGCGATGGCCACAGAGAACCAGAAAATCTAAGAGAAGTGATTGGGTTTGATTTTTCAGACCCTTTTAGCTGCTGTGTGAATGAAGAGCCTCCACCAATGACTAAAACCTCACTATCTAATCTAACTCAACCCAATTCATGAACAGGTTCGCCAGTTTTTCAAAGCAGGTAAACTTCAGAGTGAAAAGCAGAATTTCACCTAGAGTTGTCTGCTGTGCCAATTCCCAGGTGAATTTCACGGTCCATTCAAGCTGACAGACTTTTCAGTTAACGTGTAACTGACCAGCTTGGCTGAGTCTTCCCACAGACTTCATATGTGGTTTCCCTCTGGATGCTTTTGCCCATTTCAGTGCAACATAAACTGAGATGGCATAAACTATGTTGACATGTCCTCCCTGGACTATAGACATGGTGCTAAGACCACAGACCTGGGAGTGACCAGAATAGGTTCATGTTCTGGCCTGATCACTTACGACTGCCTGACCGTTGACAACTTACTTAACTTTTTATGCCTCAGGTATTGCCTAGATGAGAGAAGAAATAAGAGGGATTCCTATCCATATATAGAAAAGCGGTACACCACCCCAAAAAACAAACAAACAAACAAACAAACAAAACCACCTCTTGTGTCCTACTGAAGAAGCAGCATTATGTTCTAATGAATTCACTGGTTGGTATATACTATATAGCACAGTGTTTTTCAAACAGTGAATGGGGCCATTTAAGAGGTTATGAAATTAATTTAAAGGACTGCAATTCCCTTTAAAAAAAAAAAAAAAAAAGGTCAGTACAAATTTTTTTTTAAAATACCAAGTGCTCTGAATACAGATGTAAAATTCATTTTGCTATTACAGAACACAGTCAAAAACTTTGAAGAAGTATGATAATCTACTACTGTAGTCGAACACCAATACAATTAGTGGACAAACTGTCCAACTGCATTAATATCAAATATGTTAGATTTTCTTTCACCTATTAATTAAAAGCCTTTAAAGTGTCTACCCACTAGGGAGAAGTATTTTAAGAGAATCCAAAATAAGCTACCAACTTCTGCGTAACTTAGACATCCAATAAACAGTTTTTTGCTAATTCAAATATTAGTCTCATGCACTTTCTCATAACAGTATTTTCTGTGGTCTGCATCTGAAGCCTTGAAATTTATACTCTCTAAATCATTAATTCCACCTCTGCAAGTCTATTCTATTGAAATCATCTGAAGTGAAGGGCTAGCTTAGGCAAAACGATGTTTATTATTACACTTTTTATATTGGTGGGTGGGAAAGTGGAATAGTAAATAAGCTCAAACGTAGAATCATAAGGGACTGAGCAAGAAGGTACTAAATGTACTATACAGGAAACTATGGAGCTATTTTAAATGATGTTTTTACAAGCATTGCCTTTGTAAGTGGGGAAATACATCTGCTTAGAATGCTAAGTGAAAAGGAAGGCATAAAATTTTTATGCGGTGTCATCACAATTGTGTGTTATAGGTTTTAGGGAGGAGCACTGGTGGTGCAGTGGTTAAGCACTCAACTGCTAGCCAAAAGGTTACGTGTTCAAGCCTACTAGACACTCACTTAGGAGAAAGATGTGGCAGTTGGTTTCCATCAAGATTTACAGCCTTGGAAGTCCTCTGAGGAAGTTTTATTCTACCCTATGTTGTTGTTGTTAAGTGCCGTAGAGTCGATTACGACCCATAGCGACCCTGTATAGGGTTTCCGAGGCTGTAAATCTTCACGGGAGCAGAAAGCCTCATCTTTATCCTGCGGAACAGCTGGTAGTTTCAAACTGCTGACCTTGTGGTTCACAGCCCAATTCGTAACCACGACGCTACCAGAGCTCTACCCATAAGTCACTATAAAAACATGGCATCAGGACTGGAGGAAGGCTCATTAACAACCTGTGATATGCAGATGATACAACCTTGCTTGCTGAAACTGAAATTTCAGACTTAAAATACACAGCCTTTGGTATGGATTAAATCTCAATGTAAAGAAAACAAAAATCCTCACCACTGGACCAATAAACAACATCCTTATCAATGGAGAAAAAAAGACTGAAGTTGTCAAAGACTTCATTCTTCTTGGATCAACCAACCATTAACACTCATGGAAGCAGCAGTCAAGAAATCAAATGACATATTGCATTAGGCAAATCTGCTGCAAAAGACCATTTTAAAGTGTTGAAGAGCAATGACATCAGCTTGAGGACTAAGGTATGTCTGACCCAAGCCATGGTATTTTCAATAACCTCATATGCATGTGAAAGCTGGACAGTGAATAAGGAAGACCGTAGAAGAATTGATGCTTCTGAGTTATGGTGTTGGAGGAGAATATTGAAAGTGCCATGGGTTGCCACCAAAAGAACTAATAGATCTGTGTTGGAAGAAATGCAACCAGAGTGTTCCTTAGAGGCGAGAATGGCCAAACTTAGTCTCTCATACTTCAGACATATTGTCAGGAGGGACCAGTCACTGGAGAAGGATACCATGTTTGCTAAAGTGGAGGGTCAGAGAAAAAGAAGAAGACCCCCAGCGAGATGGACTGGCAAAGTGGCATCATCGGTAGGCTCAAGAGTGGCAAGAATTGTGAGGTTGGCCCAGGACCAGGCAGTGTTTCATTCTGTTGTACCTATATAGGGTCGCTATGAGTTGGTATCAACTCGGTGGTACCTAACAACAACAACAGTAAGTCATATGAATAGGAATCAACTCAAAGACATGGGGTTCTGTGTTGACTTACATGTTTTAGGGGTTTGGGTCTTATTGTTTTTTTTTATGGTGGTGGTTTTAGTTTAAACAAAATAAGCTTCTAAAAGTACTAAACGAAATTAGACATAAATCACATTTCCCTTTGTATGAGGCAAATGTAGGAGTGTTATGGGTTTGTTTGTTTGTGTTGGGTTTTTGGTTGTGGTTTTCTATATGTTCTAACAGGGATATTTTATATTCTAAGTGAAGAGAACAATACAACAAGCTTTCCTTTTGAAGGATGCTGATGCTATAAAGTTTTTAAAATTTAACATTAAATTTTCATACTCAAAGAACAAAGAACTTCATTCTAAAATGGTGGAAACTCCAGCCATCATTTAGAAGGGAAGAAATAGTGGCTGGTAGGAACTTAATACCATGAAAACAAACATTCAATATGAAACTAGTAAAAGTTGAATTTATTTACCTATGAATAGAAATATCATTTCACTCTAAGATAAGCAGGTTATGTTTGGTGTGAGACAGACCAAACCAAATATTATTACTGATAAGATATGAACTAAACAACTATTTTAGTATTTCAATGTAAGGGAGGGGATCTGTAAATCATTTCTCTATTTTGCAACATTTAATGACCTAAAGATACATGCATAGGCCAACAAATCATCTCAGTCACAGAATAAACTAATAATTGGCAAGGACTTTGCTTTGTTCAGGATTCCAGCACCCAGGAGAGCATCTAACACACACACATACACACACGCAAATACTGCTGTAAAGTCGATTCCCACTCATGGTGAATCCATGTGCAGCAAGCAGGTACTTAACAATGATTTGCTGAATGAAGAATGGAATGATTCAGTCACACTGAGCCACCTGTTTTCCTCAAAGCTTTTATCACACGTGGTTACGAATCGGGCTGCGAATCTTAAGGTCAGCAGTTCGAAACTACCAGCTGTTCCGCAGGAGAAAGATGAGGCTTTCTGCTCCTGTGAAGATTACAACCTCGGAAACTCTATACAGGGTTGCTATTAGTTGGAAGTGACTCCACGGCACATAACAACAACTGTCCATGAGCAATCAAATCAATGAACACGAGTTTCACTGGTTTTCTGAAGGTTGCAGAGGTGTTCTCCTTTACTGCTGGGTGTTGGGAGACTGTCTGGAGGCATGCTGAGCAAGGGGCCTGGCAGGCTTAGAACCAGTGACCTTTCTGGGCCCAAAACACAAATGAGTTAGTTCCCCATTCTATGGCCTGGTTTATCACATTGCCACTAGGGATGTTTCCTGGTCTTTTGAAAACATTCCATTTTAAGGCCCCAATTACAAAGCCACATGTTATTTTTGACCATACTTATTATAGAATCCAAACGAAACCACCTTTCTTTAGCGTAGGTGGTGACCTAGGACAGTTTTACCAAATTTGCATAATCACACTTATTAAAGATTATATCCGAAATAAAGGAAACCTCTTTTTTTTTTTTAATTTAAAACTTCTCTCAATTTTGAAGCTGTAAAGAAATCAAGAGACTGCTGACTTTAAGTATGATGTTCAGGAATCAACTCCAAGAGTAGAGAACGTTGCCCACTGTAAGATCCTGGGAGACACCCCCAGAAGGGATCTTCAGGCAAAGGTTGGGCTGACCTGCAAGTTTACACAGGCTCATAGTCCCGGCAGATTTACAGACTTGCCTTCAAAGAGGTCAGGGGCAGAGAGAAACAAGCCAGGGTGAAGGTGACTGGGGAATGAAGAGAGACTGGCAGTGCCCACTGACGCTACAACAAAGAATGGAAGGCGTTTATGAAAGACAATTTTGTATCTTTTTTCTAATTAGTTCATGAGTTTTATGGTCAAAACATACTCTGTATGTGGTAAACAGACACTACTATGCTATAGTTGTTGTTGTTGTTGTTAAGTGCCATGAAGTCGATTCCCACTCATAGTGACCCTGTACAGGGTTTCCAAGAAGCGGTTGGTAGGTTTGAACTGTGGATCTTTGTGGTTTGCAGTTCAATGCTTATCATACGGCGCCACACCAGGTGTCCCGTAAGTGGGGAAAGAAGGAATAACTTCTCATACACAAATATGTCCAGAGGCTAGTTAATTTAGTATAATTAAGCAAGATCTAAATGGTGTGGTACTATAGGATAAGCATTGGACAGCGAACCACAAGGATGATGGCTGAAACCCACCAGCTGCTTGTTGGAGGAAATCCTGTATGGAGTCACTATGAGTCAGAACCGATTCAACAGCACACAACAACAAATGAAATTAAAATGTTCTACGATACGGGGGCGGGGGGGAATCCACATTTTCCATTCAGCATGCTTGTCTAGTGTCTAAATCAGGGATAATCTTTGGGGTCTTTGGCATATTTATTGTTATGTGCCGTGGAGTCAGTTCCCAATTCACTAAGGTTTCCAAGGCTGTAAATCTATAGGAACAGAAAGCCTCATCTTTCTCCAGCAGAGCAGCTGGTAGTTTCAATCGGCTGATGGTGGATTCGTAATCACTACACTACCAGAGCTCCGTATAGGCATTTTTTTAAAAATATTTTATTATGAATTATGTGATAGTTTATATGGGAGAACATTAGTTTTACATTCATCCTATAGTAATATCATTTCATTGTTATGGTTACAATCCCCTCCGTGCATCATCAATCAACCAAAGGGTCCTTGTAGGCATTTTTAAAAGACTTTTGAACCTCAATGATCTGTTATCACTCTCTCAGAACAGCAACATACAGCAATTATTGTAGATCTGAACATTTACTACTCTTTGAAAGAGGCCCAAATACCATCATTTTGTTCTAACTTTTCCACTGGTCAGCTACCAACTAACAGAAACCAGGATGTAAAAGAACAGTTTGGGTTTACAGAACTCCCCAGTACAGCTCAACTTCCAAATTTCCTTTGTTCAAGGCTCCCATGAGACAAATTAATACAAAATTGGGGGTGGGGGGGCAGATAAAAGGAAGTGTTCTGTTATTTTTAAATTGTTGTTGTTGTTGTTACGTGCTGTGGAGTCAGTTCCCACTCATAGCGACCCTGTACAGGGTTTCCGAGGCTGTAAATCTTTACGGAAGCAGAAAGCCTCATCTTTCCCCCACAGAACAGCTGGTAGTTTCGAACTGCTGAACTTTTTAAACAGTGCCTCCCAAAAACCTTTCCTTATGAGAGTAAAGGATATTAAATATGACCCTTAGAACATGAAATAATGAGATGTTAACGGCAACATGCTATCTGCAATTTATTCCCAAATGGTCCAAGAAAAAACAAATATGGCAAAATATTAACAACCAGTGACTATTTTTCTAATAGCAAGCATTAGAAATAAGGACTTGAAATTGTACAAGTAGATGAGTAAACAAGGAGAACACTTAGAACAGGATGTCAAACTCCAGGTAGAACCAGAAGGGCTGTCAAATTCCACAAAGTCGGCTGCTGCACTTCCACTCTTACCTCCCAGCCTCCAGGCATCCTCACCGCCACCCAATGAGCCTATCTATACTCAGCCTCATGATCCACCTCTAGGCAGTGGACCAGGAATTCACTGGAGTTAAGGCAGTCCAAACCCACCAACCACTCCTCAGGAATCCTATGCAGGGTCGCTAAGAGTCAGAACCAACTAGACGGCACTTAACAACAGCAACAAGGCAAACCATGGAGTAGTTCGGATGTGGTGCTGTAGGATAAGCACTGAACCACAAGGTCAGTTTGAACTGCAATGTCAATGGTAAAAACCCACAAGTTGCTTCTTAGAAACCTTATATGGGGTCACTATGAGTTAAAACAGACTTGATGGCAATTCACAACAAAAATGAGGCAAAACATGGAACTTATTTGGAAGAGCAAAAATAATGAGACAATAGAATGAAAATGTTCCTTGAGCTTTACTGTTCCCTCACACTTCACATCTCAACTCTCCTAGTTAACTGTACAGGATATATCCCACATACCTCATGGGATGCTGCAGGTGCAGTTCCAGACCACTACAATAAAGCACATGTCACAATAAAGCAACAAACACAATTTTTTTTTGCTGTTTCCCAGTGCATATAAAAGCTATCTTTACCCTACACTACTACCCTACACTATTAAGTATGAAAGAGCATTATGAACCAGTTTGAAATACTCCAAGAATTACCAAAATGTAACACAAATACAAAGTAAGCACATGCTGTTGGAAAAATGGTACAGGTTGGTGCAGGGTTACCAAAAACTGTCACTCTGTAACAAACAAACAAAAAACAATACCTATGTGGTGTGGCGCTGTGGGTTAATGCACCAGACTGCAAAGCCATTTGAACTGCACGGTTGGCGGTTCAAGCTCACCAGCTGCTCCTTGGAAACCCAATACAGGGTCACTATAGGTCGGAACCAACTCAACGGCACTTCACAACAACAACAATGTAACGTGCAATAAGGCAACATGCAATAAAATGCGTTATGGCTATATTTGGAATCTCCTGCCTCACTTTACCACCACCTAAGTCCTCATCATGTGTTAGCTTCAGTATCTTCCTAAGTGAGCTTCTACACTGTTTATTTCCTCCACCCTCGAAATCCATTCCCATCCTGCTTCAATAGGATCTTTACAACATGCAAATCTAATTTAATCTGTAAAACAATTTAAAGATAAGAAACTAAGGGGGAAAGAAATCCATCGTGTCCCCATCTCAGAGTTCTCTGACAGCTTCTCACCCATCCATCATCAGAGGGACTGAGCTTCCTCTATGGCCGCTCCCAACTTGATTACTCAGATCCACTATGCTCTTTTGTACTTTGGGTGATTGTCCCTTGGCCGAGAAGTCCTATTCCTACAGACATACTTCTGTCTGTCCTTTGAAACTACACTGAAATATCAAGTCCTACAGGTAGACCTTTCAAACTCCCACCAAAGCATCTCCTGCCCAGGTCATTTATAGAAGTCTCCAGTCATGGTGTTTCATCATGTTTTCGTTACAATGCCATCTCTCCCACCACACTACGAGCCTCATGTATACTGATGGCTGATAAACAGAATCAATTCTATATAGAGTTGATTCTTTAAAAACACAGTTTTGAATTTCTCAAATCCACTTCTACATCGATTTTCAAAATAAATTTACAAGGTGGCTACAAAAAGTTCGTGGAAAGAAAGAATTAAAAGATAATGGAATGGACAAGAACACAGCCAAAGAGGGCTAGAACTGTGAGAGTGAAGCATCCAGCTGATACGAAGTGAAGGGATGTTCAAAGAACACCCAAACTTACAGATAGTACCCATCTGACCTAGCCTCAATGGTCTGATAATCAGAACTCAACTAGAGGAAGATGAAAAAATATATTTTTTTGATAAAGGAAGTAAGTGTAAATTGCTACAGTTTGGTGAACCTGACCTATATTTATGGATGTAGTAGCTCAAGATACAAACTGAGAGGGAAGTAGTCTTCATATCAAGTATCAATCCTATACCCTCTGTGTACAGGGTAGATAGGGACAGACAACTTAGACACTGGCTACCTAAAATGAAGGGGCAATAAAGGCATAAAGTGACTGGCTTACAAGCTCTCAAGAGGGAGTTTAATTTAAGACTGTATGGTGGGGGCAGTGAGGAGGGCCCTGACAATCTACTTCCAGAAGATCACTGTTAAAAATCCTATTGAGAGGGCTCTAGACTCATGGAAAAAGAAAGGCCAGGTGCTGGTGGCCAGGAGGCAGGCAGAATGTGCCATTTGGTTGTTTAAATGATTATATATTTCTGAGTGTTTTTGTGTCTATCCCCTCTGCCCCGAAAAAACACACAGAGGGAATAGAAGCAAATACTGTTGAATGATGATTCACCGAGCTGATTGTAATCATTGCAATGAAACTATGAGTGTAAAACTGATGTTCCCCCATGTAAACTAACACTCAATTCACAAAAAAAACTTAAAAAAAAAAAAAAAAGATAATGGAATTCCTCCAAGAACTTTGGAGATTTGAACATGTCGACAAACTATGTAGCCTGGAAATATATTTAAAAATAAATAAGAAAATTTTAGGCTGTCATGAATGCATACATTTTATGTAGAGCTTAGTCTATTTCATCATTCTGCTAACTGTGAGGCTAGTGGTTCAAACCCACCAGCCACGCCTTGGAAACAAGGTTGCTATGAGTTGGCACATACCTACAACAACAACCGTAAGATATACACAAATCTATTATTTTAAAAAAGCTCAAATTTATCAAAACTTACGTACACACAGACCATCCGGAGCACCACTAGCAGCTGAGAGAAATGTAAGCCAGTGTAAAGATGCAATATTAAATCATAACTGTATAAAGTTCACTGCGGTACATACTGTACACTCCTATGATTATTCCTCAGCCATGCTTCTTGCTACTGCAGCGAGTTTAAATGTTGGGAGTATCCACTTACAACACGGTGTAAGGATGCTAATCTCCATCTGCCCTGTTGTCTCTTACCCTCAACAGTAAGCTGTATATTACAGTAAAAAGTGATCTCTCACATCTCCCACGTATTTTTCAACATGTTTACTGCAAAACTGTAAATCTTGAATAACACCATTTGTTGTTGTTGTTGTTGTTAAGTGCCATCAAGCCAATTCCGACCCACAGTGATCCTGTCTGTATAGGGTTTCCAAGGAGAAGCTGGTGAGCTTGAACCACCGACCTTGCAGTTCAAACGACTTCTGACGCATGAGCCCACAGCGCCACACCAAGACTCAGAATAACACTATGAGACCAGTACAAAGTGCCACTAGTGATGTCAGAAATGCTCCCAAGATGCAAAGAAAAGTCAACGACATTACAAGAAACACTGGAATTGCCTGATACGAACTATAGATTGTTGTCTGAAGTTGTGGTTGTCTGCCATCCTAGTATAAGAACCACTGGAAAAAAAGAAAAGGAATTTAGTGAAGTTGTTTCTATAGCTACACCAGAAGGCCCAAAAATTGTGTTTGTGAAGTACCTTTTCGTCTCATATTAAAAATGCAGCTTTTAAATGTCAGATTGTTATAAGAAAAGCATACCCTACAAGCTATAACATGATTTGAGAAAAAGTGAAGTCATGATATGGACTTTTACAGAAAATGGAAGGTGTAGGCTCTAAAGCAGGAGAATTTAATGACAACAAAGAACAGTATGATAATTTTAGAAAGAGAATTGACTTAAACATGGCAAGATAACAGAAGAAGCAGCTTCAACCAACCAAAAGGCAGTAGGCAAGTTCCCAGGCGCCAATGAGAAAATCACTGAGGAGAAATGCTATTTGCCTGAACAGGTTTTTAATGCAGACTAAAGTGCCCTATTCTTGAAAACAATAAAAGAGCATTTATTAGTAAGGAAAATAAATAAGGATTTAAGGCAGGAAGAAATAGGCCAATTCTACTGTTATGTACAAATGAGGTCAGATGTACAATCAGAAGTACCCTTATTTATAAAGCTATTAACTCCTATGCCTTGAAAAGTAAGGATGAACACCAGTTGTCGATATTTCGGTTGCTCAAAGGCTGGCCACTGAGACCCCTTTTTCTGGATTGGGCCCATGGATGATTTGCTTCAGAAGTCAGCAAATACACTGCCAGTAGGGAGTTGCCTTTTAAAATCCTTTTGCTATTGTACAATACCTGTGGCCACCCATAATCCCATGAGTTCAACCCTGAAGTGGTCTTGTTGTTGTTGTTGTTAAGTACCATGGAGTCAGTTCCGACTCATAGTGATCCTGCACAGGGTTTCCGAGGCTGCAAGTCTTTATGGGTAAGTTGTCTACTTGCTGCCAGACACAACATCTCTGTCTCTATATCAGGGGTCATAAGGACTTTTAAGGCTTATTACACATGTAGTCCTGGTGTGGCGCTGTAGGATAAAGCACTGGACCACAAGATCGGTTTGAACCACAAGGTCGGTGGTTCAAATTCACCAGCTGCTCCTTGGAAGCCCTGTACAAGTCACTTGACAACACTTAACAACAACGCACTTTACTCTATGGAAACAACTGTCAACACTGTGAAAGAGAATTCCAATTGAGAAAACACTAGGGTTACATCTCTAAAGACATCATCATGGTTCCAGAAAAGGCTGTGAGAACCATCAAGCCCCAAACAAATTCCTACTGGAGAAAACTGTGCCCAGATACTGTGTGTGACTTCACAGGATGTACAGGAAACCCAGCAAGAAGATCATGTAAGAGACTGTGGGTATAGAGCCAAAAATAAAAAAGGTGGAGTTTCAAGGTAGGGATCTTGGAGAAATTCAAGAGCGAATTGACACCACAGCAGAGGAATTAACAAAAGACCACCTGAGGGAAGTGAGTGCTTCTGAATACCAGGGCTAGGCAATGAGGAAGATGACATACAAGAAGCAGCGCCAGAAAACAAACTGACAATGGACAATCTGACAGACGGGTTCTGATTACTCAAGGGCTGCTTTTGGATTATTTTATCACACGGACCCTTCTGAGATGTGGACACTGGAGCCAAAGTAAATAGGAGAAGAAGGATTTGTACTATACAGAACTATTTTTAGAGAAATGAAAAAGCAAAAATGTCAGACCGAAATTACAATATATTTCCATAAGGTTATACGGAGTGTACCTGTCTCTCCTCCCTCCCCTCTTCCGTCTCATCCACTTTTCCTGCCTGTGTCACCTCCTCTTTGGCCTACTCAGCATAAACACATTCATTTTGTAAACAATGTAAACTTACTGCTGTCAAGCTGTTATATGCTGAGTGACCCCGTACAGGGTTTCCAAGGCTATAAACCTTTACAAGAGCAAAAAGCCTTATCTTTCTTCCAAGGAGCGGCTGGTGGGCTCAAACCTCCAACCATGTGGTTTACAGTTCAGAGCCTATCCCAGAGAGTGTCACAGGTATACAGGTATTGATAAATAGCATATTAATACTGTAAATGTATTTTCTCTTTATGATTTTATTTTCTCTAGCTTATTTTATTGTAAGAACACAATATATAATACACATAAGGGGCTGCAAATTTTGTGAAGGTCCTTCATACAAAGTATACTTAAACTGGTTAGGTTTGCACCAACAGCAAGCTACTAGTTGTTACTCTGGGGGGCAATGCAGATTTTTTACAGAACTGATTTTACTGGTTATTTTTCACTCTAATCCTGTACCATTAATGACCCACACTGCTTCCACTTTCACATTTTAAGCTTGACATTCAAGGGCAGCTATAACTTGCCCTTTATCTATTTCCCCAATTGTAATTTATAGTAACAATATATCCAAAGGAATCCCTGGATTGTACAAATGATTAACTTGCTTGGCTGCTAACCAAAAGATCTAAGCACGGTGCTTCAGAAGAAAGGTCTAGCAATCATGTGAAACCATCATTCACTGAGAACCCTACACATCACAGTTAGTGCTCAGACACACAATGGTCACCATGAGTCTGAACTGTCACCGCTGGTGACAATTATCCCTGTTTTCCGCTTCCACCAAATTGATTTACACAGGTGGTCAAATAGCCAGATAGTAAATATTTTAAAGCTTCACTAGTCACACAATCCTAGTAGCAACTACTTATATCAGCTTTGCAGAGCTAAGCCAGCCATAGGCTCTATGTAAATAAATGAACATGTCTCTGTTCCAATAAAACTTTACTTATAAAAGCAGCCATACTACAACAAAAAGTAGGCATGCAGCAAGATAGTTTGCCCTGCTCTCAGCTAATTTTCACCTCTGAGGTTTGTTCCTGCAGCCTGGAAAGCCTTCCCTCCTCTCTTCTGTGTGCGCACCTGAGTTCCATCCTGTTTAAACCCCTGAGTCAGCAAGACCAACCCCCTCCTTCCACCATCCTTTACAACTCCTCAGCACCCATCTCAACAGCTCAAGCATATTTGGCCTCTGCCATTCAGAAATGCTAAAGGAGCTCTGGTAGCATAGCGGTTACAAATCGGATTGCTATCCTCAAGGTCAGCAGTTCGAAACTACCAGCTGATCCGCAGGAGAAAGATGAGGCTTTCTGCTTCCGTAAAGATTTACAGCCTGGAAAACCCTGTACACGGTCACTGAGTCGGAATTGACACCATGGCACATAACAACAACGACAACTCAGAAACGCTAAGGAGTCCTGGTAGCGTAGTGGGTTACAAGTGGGGCTGCTAACCACAAAGTAGGAGTTCAAATCTACCAGCGGCACCATGGGAGACACAGGAGGCTTTCTTCTGCCGTAAAGATTTGGGTTTGGGTTTGGTTGTTTCTTAACCTAAGGAGTCCCTGGATGATGCAAATGGTTAATGTGCATGGTTGCTTAACCTCAATATCGGAAGTTCAAGACCACCACCCAAAGCCTATTTGAAGAGAGCCACTGAAAACCCTATGGAACACAGTTCTACTCTACAACACGCAGGGCTACCTACCCTAAGTAGGAATCGCCTTGACAGCAACTTGGATTTTGTTGTTTGTTTTTAATCTATTAAGAATCAGAAAATCCCACTGGGGTATTGCAAAGAGTTCTTCCAAAAAATTCAGACAATAGGCCATAACAGTAAACAGTAAGGAATTCATGAACAATTGTTTTAAGATTTGCAACAGAGCTAGAAACCTGTCCAAAACAAAGTAGTTTAAAAACTTCCTCAAAAGAAATCTCCAGACCTAAAAGCTTTAACAGGAGAATTCTACTGAAGATTTAAAGAGGAATTTATACCAATTTTACACGTCACATAGAATACAGAAATGAGGGGGCACCATTTTATGAAGCTACTATAATTCTAATACCCAAACCAAATAGAGTACAAAAAGAAAATGTCAGACCAATATCCCTCATGTATAAAAACACAAACATCCTTTATCAAAATATTAGCAAATAGAATTCAGCACTAGAGGACCTAATTTGCAGCATAAATAACCTATTGTTGTTGTTGTTGTTATGTGCCGTGGAGTCGGTTCAGAGGCTGTTTATCTTTACAGGAGCAGAACGCCTCATCTTTCTCCCGCAGAGCAGCTGGTAGTTTCGAACTGCTGACCTTGCAATCGCAGCCCGATTCGTAACCACTACACTATTAGACACAATATAATAAACAACCATCAGAAGATAATTTAGATTAACTAAGATACCCTAAAAATTAAATACTTTAGTTCATCAAAAAGTCTTCACCAAAAGAGCACGAAGAGAAGATACAGACTAAGAAAAAAATATAGGCAATGACTTATCCAACAAGGAAAATGGTATTGTGCTTCATTCAAAAAAGATAAACTAGAAATGTCTTATGATCCAGCAAACCCACTCCTAAGGGGGTGGGGGGAATGGGGTGTGTGTGTGGGGGGGGAGAAATCTAGTGTGGTGCTATAGAATAAGCAATGGACTGGTAACCACGAAGTCAGTGGTTCAAACCCACCAGCCTCTCCTTGGAAACCCTCTACAGGGTTACTATGAGTCAGAACCAACTCCACGGCACTTAACAACAACATATATACACATATTGTTTATATGTGTGTGTGTGTGTGTGCATACATATGTTGATGTTATGTGCCGTGGAGTCGGATCCAACTCATAGCGACCCTGTAGAGGGTTTCTGAGGCTGTAAATCTTAATGGGAGCAGAACACCTCATCTTTCTCCCATAGAACAGCTGCTAGTTTTGAACTGCTGACCTTGCAGTTCGCAGCCCGATTCATAACCACTACGCTACCAGAGCTCTCTCTCTCTCTCTCTCT
>NW_006408682.1:3767924-3860076 GCF_000296735.1 Chrysochloris asiatica
ACTCCATGGCACATAACAACAACACTGGCATCCTGATGTGGTACTATGGGCTAATGTGTCAGACTGCAAAGTCATTTGAACTGCAAGGTCAGTGGTTCAAGCTCACCAGCTGTTCCTTGGAAACCCTATACAGGGTCACTATGGGTCAGAAACGACTCGATGGCACTTAGCAACAAGAACAATGGATAAGGATCTTGAACATTTCTTCATATGTTTACTGACTGCCTGAATGTCTTCCTTGATGCAATGTCTGTTCATGTCCACTACCTATTTTTGAATTGGGTTGTCTTTTTCTTGTAGAGGTATTGTAGTTTTCTATAAATGTTAGAGATTAGTCCCTTGTCTGATAAGTCATTGAAAAACATACTTTCCCCAGACCGTTGAGTCCCTTTTTACCTTTTTGGTGAAATCTTTTGATGAACATAGTTGTCTAGTTTTTAGGAGATCCCAGTCACCTATTTTGTCTCAAACTGTGTGTTCTTAGTAATGTTTAACGGTGTATTTATGCCATGTATTAGCTCCCCTAAGTTTGTCCCTATTTTGTCATTGATAATCTTTATTGTTATAGGCTTTACATTTAGATTTTTAACCCATGTTGCATTTGTTTTGGTATATGGTGTAAGATATGGATCTTGTTCCATTCCTCTTCAAGAGGCTTTCCCGTTTTGCCAATACCGTTTGTTGAAAAGACTCTCTCTTCCCCATTTAAAGTGTGTTGGCCCTTTGTCAAAAATCAGCTGACCGTATGTGGATGGATTTAATTCTGGGCTCTCAATTCTGTTCCATTGGCCTATATATGTTTCTTTGTACCAGTACCAGGCTGTTTTGACCACTGTGAACACTATTAGTTAGTGTTGTTTTAGGGTTTATGTGTTATTTGGTTTGATTTGGTAAGTTGTTTTTTGGGTCTTGGAACACTCAAAACCTTTTCCCATATAAGTAAATGTTAACTATTTCTTTGCTTAACACAAGTTAGCTTAGAAAGGTTTCAGAGGAGTCCTCTACTTTTAGATAGTATGGAAATCTGTGCAGATTCTAGGTCTAGGAAGCTGGAAGTCTTCCAGCTCTAGGGGTAGGCTTTCTCTCTGTCGGCTCTAGGAGAAGGTCTTTGTCTCTTTTCAACATCTGTGGGCCTGGCATTCTTAGGGTATCTCCATGTGTTCTGGCATCAATCTTCCCCTGGGTCTAGAGGTACTCAACACAGGGACCTTGGATCCAAAGGATGGGCTCTTCACTCTTGGTGGGAGTCAGGTCCCTCTCTCTGCTTGATTTACTCTCCTTTTATCTAAGATAAAAGGTGACACAGGCCACACCCCAGGGAAACTCCCCTTTCATAGGATCCTACCTCATTAGTATAGCAAACATAACCTAATTTCCACGAACATAATCTAATCCTACCGCATTAACTCACAGAGAGCACATGCTACAACACATCACGAGTGGAGGATAATCACATCAGATCAGATCATGGGGATACTTGCATCATGACACACCTGCCAAACCACTGAGAATCGTGTCCCTAGCCAAGCTCAGTTTATGATCCTACATGTATCAGAGAACTACTGTGCTCCATAGCATGTCCAAGGGTTGATTTGTCGGAAGTAGATCACTGGCCTTTTCTTACAAGGCACCTCTAAGTGAACTCAAACTGCAATCTTTTGTGAATTAACCATATGTACCGCCCAGAGACCCCTTCTGATTCCTGGTCTGGTAATATTTGTCTCCAACCATCCTCTTCCTTCTGTTTACTGGCCTACAATAGACACTGTGCCCTTCCATCTCTTACACTAATGAACATCCTCATCTCCTTTTCCCAACTAGACTGCAGCCTTTCCACAAGAGGGGTTCTGTGCTTCTTCATTTCATTCCTCTCTCCAGCCCAAGATCCTATTCATTCACATTGTAAAATTTACAAAAAAGTGGGAGAGAAACAGAAGGTAATACATTAAGAGGCAGAAAGAAAGGGTAATGGGTAGAAAGTGAGGAAGAAAGTAAAAAACAAATGAGACCAAGAGCAACAACAGAGAAGAGTTTATATCTAAGCTGCAGCTGTACTTAAGAATGTCAAATTTGACTAGACTGAGATAAAAAGTATGAGAAAGCTTCAAAAAGTTCATGAGAAAATTCCACTCTCTTTCCATTCCAGTTTTTCCATGAACATTTTGAAACACCCTTGTATAATCATTCTTGGAACTATGATAGGAAGAAGGCAAAGAGGAAAAGGAAAGGATCATTCTGAAAACAGCTCTGTACTGGTTTCATTCAAACATCCCTGGAAACAGAAAGTCAAGACTTCAAAAGTGAAACAGAGATTCTTGGTCTTGTTAATAAAATAATAATATAGTCTTTGACATAAGACAACTATACCTTAAGAAAATGAAGTTCAAAATTAAGCACTTCCCTGTTGAAGTCCTTTTGTCTGGTTTTGTTTTGTTTTGAAAGTCCTAAAACTTTATACTTATGTATAAGGAGCTCTGGAAGCGTAGTGGTTACGAATCGGGCTGTGAACCGCAAGGTCAAGAGTTCGAAACTACCAGCTATTCCGTGGGAGAAAGATGAGGCTTTCTGCTCCCGTAAAGATTTACAGCCTTGGAAACCCTGTACAGGGTCACTCACTATGAGTCGGAAACGACACCACAGCACATAATAACAACAACAATGAGTACTTTTAATCCCCAAAGTAAGGATGGGACAAAATTCTCAGGTCCTTAGCACTCTGCTTCCACAGTAGGACCGGCCTTCCTACTTAACAGTCTGCCCAGCTGGGCCTTCACTGACGGCCATGGGGGGTTCTGACTAATTCATGAGGAAAAAAAAATTATACAGCAATCGCTTTCCCCTGAATCTGTTACACCCAAATCCCCCTTTCAGACAGAGGGAGACAACATAATAACCTTGCGGCATCGTGCCAAGCTGCCAGCTAGTCTTCTCTAGCCTTCAAGCCTTTGTGAAGGAAAAAAGTTCAAATCCATAATGAAAGCCCACGTCAGCATCACATTATTAACTTGGGCTGCTCCTTATTCACGTTTTCTTTTTTAATACCCCAAAGAGAATGAATTAACAGGAATTTATCTTCCAGCAAAGAAAATGTATGCGCAGTTCCTTGTGCCTTTCGCTCTTCTGTCACTAACAATGAGTGTAAATAGGACTGATTAGATTCACAACACTACAACTTCACTGTCAGAGAAATCCCTGCCAATACCAGTCAGATTCCCATGGTAAAGGCTGTCACTCAAAACCATCTACTGCTACAGCCAGGGTGACTACGTATGTATTACTGATTGGAAACTCTGTGTTTTTATCTTTTTATGTATAATAGCTAGTATATCCGCTTTATTATATGACTTTAGGGCACTGGATAGTATTTTCCATATCCTTTCTTTGACCATAGATATCAAATAATTACACTAATGTGAGATGTCCTGATGGTAATGAACGTAAAAAGAAGCAAAAAAGTGATTTTATGTACAAATCAAAAGGCTGGGGGAAAAAATTTAGAAAAAAAAGTAAATGTATTTAAAGGCCAAAGAAAAAAAACACAACCTTTTATTTGGTCCAAAAAGTTTGATAATATGCGGGGAACTAGTCAAAAGAGTGGGGGGAGAGAGAGAACATACTTTTGTTTATAAATTATTTTAAAGAGATGTTACCCTCATACCAATGAGTCAAATTGAATGCTTTACAAGGGTAGTAAAAGCAAAGTGGTAACGTAAGCAATCCACAGTCATGTTAGTTCAAGCCAAAATATTTAATGTTTGACCACATTCCACATACATTAATGATCAAGTAAAAAGTCACTGACAAGATAAGCACATGAACACAATGAGCTCACCAGAGAGTCCTTTGCCTATTGGAAAGGTCACTCAACCGAGACTTGGGGAGCTGAGGTTATGCACCGGCTCTGCCAGAAACTAGCTGGGCGCCAGTTTTCTCAGCTGTGAAATTAGAGGATTAAACTAGATGTTCTCTTAAGGTTACCTTCCTGCTCTAAAATTCCACACAGTGGAGAAACTGCTCAAGAAGAAACAGAGGGAGATATTAAAAAAAAAAAAAAAAGGATTAGATTACCAGTCCTTCTTCCTTCTTTATAAAGGGGGCACCAGCAAGTTCGTGGAAACATGTAATTAAAAGAAAACGGAATTGTTCCACAAGCTTTTTGAAGCGCTCTCACATACTGTTAAGTTAAAAGAATTTTTTTTTTTTTTGGGGGGGGGGCTTTCACATTCTAATATTGCTTTTATCGAAAAGACACTTAGAAATTACTTTTCAGAAACCATTTCAAGGCATAAAATTAAGCATAATTAAATGTATAAAATTCAAAACATAAACCTGGTTTGGTTTTCATATTATAGTTGCTCCTGTTAAGTACTGTCAAGTCAGTTCTGACTCATAGCGGCTAGCAACCATATGTTGGGTTTCTGAGCAGCAGCTAGTAGGTTTGAACTGCTGACCTGAAGTTAACAGTCTAGTGCTTATCCTATGGTGCCACACCAGAACTCCACATGTTACAGAGATCTTCATTCTATGACCCTGAAATTTCAACAGAAGAAACAAATTACCTCAATAAAATGGCTGACTATGAGATGGGAAGAGGCACATCACTATATAAACATAACATAAATACAGTATACAAAAATACTGTAAAAACACTCCAACACAAGTTTAAAATCTTATGTCCAAAGCCAAGTGTATTCAATTCCGCTATTCTGAAGTGTTATGCAAGTCATACTCAGGACTTGCTAAAAAGGTCACGGTTTCAGTCAAAGATTAAACAGATGGGTGAAAATGCCAGTCATTATTTACAAAATTGAGGGAATTCCCATTTTGGGGTGGGCGGTGTGGAGGGGTACCAGGAAGTACAGTGACTCCATTAGATAAGTACTAGACTGTGAACCACAAGGTCCACAGTTCTAGCCCGCCTACTGCTCCACATGAGAAAGATGAGGCTTTCTGCTCCCACAAAGATTTTTAAAGCCTCTGAAACACTACACAGGGTGTCGCTATGAGTCAGAACCAACTCAGCAGCACTTCATTACAACAAATGTGTTATCAGGTACTTTTCCATTCTTTTACACAATCTCATTTAATTATCCTGAAAGTATTCGGAGGTAGCCATTATTAGTCTAGTTTGACAGTAAAGAAACTGAAACTGGGGAAAAGAAATAAATAAAACAAAACCCAGCATTTGCCAAAGTAAAATAGTAAGTAATGGAGTCAGGATTCAAACCCAGATCATCTTCCTCAATTCCAATACTCTTACCTGCTATCCTCTATCAACATTAATTTATACCAATAAAAACATGCCAAATGACTCAAATAATGTAGACTACTGATAAATCAACAGGATTCTCACGCTATTATAATCTCTCCACAATCTTACCTCCCTATATTTTATTGGTGCCATTCCTCAAAAGGAAAAAATTCACAGTAATTGTCACCAGACATTGTGTTAAATACTTTACAAACACTGTATTAATATCCTTTGTAGACATCACTATGCCCATTTTATAGATGTGGAAAAAGAGGCGCGAAAAAAAGGTTATGCAGCACACATAAGGTCACAAATGTCCTGTGTTCTCAGGGTATTTCTCCTCCTCCAAGAAGACAAGCACAGCTTTGCTGGATTTTACAGTAGGAACACATGTCAAAAGTAAAAAAAAAAAAAAAGCTTAGCCAATAAAAACAAATGAAAGTACAACACTGGCTTCTAAAGCATTTGCCAGCTAGATAATAGAAAATTAAAGGTTTGAGGAAGGAGAGACTGTAGCTACAATGTACAGACTGCTAACACACAAAACACACAGAGAAGACTCCTGAGATCTAGGGCCATTGGAATTATGCTTCTCTGCAATTAGCAAGCTTAGGTGCAAGATAAATAACCAAATAAACTTATTTACCAGAAAGATTTATTCAAACAAGCAAAGACTAATTTAACTATTTCTTCCCTTCATTTGTGTCTTTAAAAACAAATAATAACTATGAAATTCTCTGGGACTAAACTTGAAACTCTATGGAAGGGTTTCCGCATCTCACCTTTTTTTTTAATTTAATGATGGAACTGAGAGATGCAGGGACTTGGCTAAAGTTACAGTGTTTAGATATGACAGAGCCAGGAGCAGGACAAGTGGGTCAGGAAGAGGCTTATCTGTTCCAAAGCTGTGCTTTAATTTCAGGTTAAAACAGCTTCTGACAGAGCCTATCACTATGAACCATAAGTCAAATACTCAAAGTTAACTCCTGGGTTTTCCAATTCACTCAATCAGTTGGCATTTTATTAAACACCTGCTCCAACAGTAACAGCTCCTACTTTCTCAGACTATTAAGCCTGCTGTTGTTGTGTGCTCTTGAGTCGGTACCTCAGAGTTGTTGTTAAGTGCCATTGAGTCAATTCCGACCCACAGCAACCCTGTATAGGGTTTCCAGGGAGCAGGTGGTGAGCTTGAACCACTGACCTTGCAGTTCAAACGACTTTGCAGTCTGACTCATTAGCTCATAGCAACACACCAGGACTCCACTAGCTCATAGCTGTTGTTGTTGTTAAGTGCCATTGAGTTGGTTCCGACCCATAGCAACCCTGTACAGCGTTTCCGAGGAGCAGCTAGTAAGCTTGAACTGCCGACCTTGTAGTTCAAAAGGATTTGCAGTCTGGCTCATTAACCCACAGCGCCACACCAGGACTTCCAGCTCATACTGAGCAACCCTATATTAAGGCTTCTGAGGCTACAAATTATCACAGAAGCAGAAAGCCTCATCTTTCTCCTACGGAGCAGCTTGTGGACTCGAACTGGACCACTAGGTCCAGTTCTCATCCTATAGTATTCCCCAATTGTCTTTCACACCACAAAGCTGCCCACCACAGTACATGTTTCCACTTTAACCTTTTTGGAGCACCACAGCACATGTGCCTGAAAATCTTCTCTGGTCCTCATGGCCTGCCCAACAGAATGGAAACAAATTCTTCACACTGGCCTTCAAGCCCATCCTCAGGTACTCCTAATCTACTTGTCCCGTTTTCTTTTCTGCTTCTCTTTTTAACCTGCCCCACACTCCCACCACACCACACCCATGTCTGTTGACTGCTACCCCCACTTCTTGGAATACCATCTCCACATATCCGGGTTGTCTCCTCACCCACCATCTACCTCAAATCCCCAATGGCAGGAATAGAACAGAATGCTTCAAAAAGTTCGTGGGAAACTTTTATTGTCTTTTAATTCCAGTGGTCACTAACTTTTTGAAGCCCCCTTCTATTACTCCAGTTTGGGAGGGAAATCTGAGGTAGATTGGTAATTGAAAAGCCAACCCTACGTCTAATTCCCACTGCACTTTATTTCTCTCTCTTCACGGTTCCCTTATTCTACTTCTTTCATCCACCTGCTCGGTGGAAACTCAAGGACAGCCAGAACTACATCTAATTTAACTGCTCCCTTTCAGTTTACCACCCACGTACTAAGTGCAGAACAGCATGCTGGACTCTAGGGCCAGGCCAGTGTGTTCCAATCCCTGCTCTCAAAGACTTCAGCTTAAGACACAGACTCATACATACCTCTCAACCCTTAAGCAGTGCATGTCCAAGTACTGAATACAAGTTCTCGGCAAGACCAGGCAATTCTGAAGCAAGCCATTGAGGGGTTGTACAGGAAGAAGAAGAAGCACCTGTTGCTTGGCTGAGTGGCAACTTTCTCCAAATTATTTTCTGCTCAAGATTACCTCAAGACATTCCCGTCAGCTTGTCAGATGCAAAGACATTCTCGTGAATTCATCAAGTTTCTTTCAAGACAGCATAGGCCGAAATAAAAGAATATGCCTCAACCCCAAGAGACAGAAGAGATCGCTAGCTCCTGGGCCGGTTCCGAAAGAAGGCCACTAGTAGCACATTAATTATGAGCTGAAAGCATATGAAAACATCCTAAGCCTAACAGAGAGGAAAAATGTTGATTAAACCTAACTGCTCTGGTAGCGTAGTGGTTACGAATCGGGCTACGAACCTTAAGGTCAGCAGTTCAAAACTACCAGCTGCTCCGCAGGAGAAAGATGAGGCTTTCTACTCCTGTAAAGATTTACACCCTCGGAAACCCTGTACAGGGTCGTCATGGGTCGGAACCGACTCGTTGGCACTTAACAACAACAACAAACCTAACTGCTAAGGTTTAAAAGACAGTACTTACACTTCTCTCCCTGAGGGAGAGCTGCCCTGAAGTGGGCTCAGGGTAGAAATTTCCTTAAAGCTTTCTCAACAATCAGGAAATTAAAAACTCACCCTATGTGAAAATTTAAATGGCAATGTAATAAAGAGATGTGGTCATTGATAAAGAGTCACAATACAGATAGCTTGTTGTTAAGGGCCACCGAGTCGGTTCCAACCCACAGCAACCCTGTATAAGGTTTCCAAGGAGCGGCCAGTGTACTTGAACTGCCGACCTTGCGGTTCAAACTAACTTTGCAGTCCAGCACATTAACCCACAGCGCCACACCAGGATTTCAATAAAGACTGTAGTTGTTTTTTAAAAGGGCTGTGTTCATCTGAATTTAAGGTAGTTCATTCTCCTTACTCTGGCATATCAGAAATCTGTCATTAAATTTGGGGGTCTGTGCCTGGGAAGCCGAAGTCCTGTAGGACATCATTTAGGTGACTTACTATCACTCACAAACAACAAAACTAAGACATTTGACAATATACAAATCATTTTATTACTAAAACCAAACTTTCCAAAGGTTCAATCTCTTTATTGCATAATCTGAATGTCAAATGCACTAAATGTGTAAATCACAATGCAAAAGACTCATACTGTTCTTTTTAAAATTCAGGTTCTCAGATAAAGACTTTTTTTTTTTTCAATTCTATACATCATTATGCCTCTTATATATACATCAAAACCTTTAGAAATGTAACCAAACACAATTCAAATAATTACTGTGTCTGACAGTTTCCATCACAGTCAAGCTGATTGCAAAATGGACTCAATTAATGCTCCAACACAGTTCAGATGCACGTTTTTCACTTGTATACGGACGTGTCATTTTAAATGAATGCCATTCAGTGTTATAATCCATTTTACCAGTTATTGCTTGTTGTTAGGTGCCCTCACATCCATTTTGACTCATAATAACCCCCTGGGACAGTAGAACTGCCCCATAGGGTTTTCTAGGCTGTAATCTTTATAGGAACAGAGAGCCAGTGATTTCTCCCACACAGCCCCTGACCAAGTTCAAACCACCTTTAAGTTAGCATCAAAGCACCATGCCCATCAAGTCGATTCTGACACTGAGTGAATTAAATGCACTCATTTTAAGTATGGAGTCCCAGTGTGGTGCGATGGATTAATGCACTGGACTGCAAAGTCAGTTTGAACTGCGAAGTCAGTGGTTCAAGCATACCAGTCGCTCCTTAGAAACCCTATACCGGGCTGCTATAGGTCAGAACCAACTCGACGGCACTTAACAACAACAATTTTAAGTATACATTTCAATACGTTTTCATTATTTTATACATTTTCAGTAAGTATTGACATATTTGACCACCACCATAATCAAGATATGGAATATTTCCATAACCCAAAAAATGCCCTTGTGCCCCTTCCCAGTCACTTACCCTCTACACCTGTCCACAGCTGCTTCACTGTGGCTCTGCCCACAGAAATATACGACACTATAAATGTTTCTTTTGTTGACCTTGTTGGGTGCCACTGAATCAATGCTAACTCATAAAGACCCTGTGTGACTCATTTAGAACAGTCTCAAAGTGGTATCGTGGCTGTAAATTAAGGGAGCAGATTGTTAGGTTTTCTGACTGTGGAGTCTCTGTGTAGGGTCGAACCCTCAACTTTTAGATTAGCAGTTGAGTTCTTAATCATTGCACCACCAGCGTACCTGGTCTTTTGTAGATTTGCATATAAATTTTTGTTGTTGTTATATGCCAGAGTCAGTTCTAACTCATAGTGACCCTGTACAGGGTTTCCGAGGCTGTAAATCTTTACAGGAGCAGATAGCCTCATCTTTTTCCCGCGGAACAGCTGGTAGTTTCGAATTGCTGACCATGAGATTTGCAGCCCAATTTGTATATAAATAGATACACATTTTGCCCATGTTTCACTTATGCATTTTAACGTTACTAGAATGTTTTCAGTTGTTCTATTTGATTCAAGAAGGTGCTGTGTGTCAGTGATTTACAAAAGGCAGTAGGATTAGCTTAAACCACACTGACATTAGCATGCGCGCGCACGCGTACAACACACACACAGTGAAACACCAAAGATCTAATGTGATCAGTCCCTGACACCTCAGGCAAGCCGAGATTAAGCAAAACCTGGAAGCACTGGTGGTAGACAGTGAAGAAACGTTGGTCAATGAATAAAGAAGACCATAGAAGAATCAATGCATCTGAATTACGGCGCTGGAGAAGAATATTGAAAGTATCATGGAACAAATAAATCTGTGTATGAAGAAGTGCAGGCAGAACGCTCCTAAGAAGAAAGGAGGTGAAACTGTGTCTCAGGTTCTTTCTTTGAACATGTTGTCAGGAGGGGACCGGTCCCTGGAGATCCCACTCAGCCCATGCAAACCTGCCTACTTGTTTTCCCATCCGCCTTGTTCTTCAATTTCCGCCCCTTCTTGTGTATCACACCCCCCCCATGCCCAGTACCCAAACTATCCTGTCTGTTCCCTAGCCCCTGTGATCAACCTTCCCCTCCCTCCTCTCACTCCACCCCCCACATCCCAGTAAACAGCAAAGAATCCGCCCCCTCCCCTTTAGGACGGATTCTGTTTCTTAGTCTTTTACAGTAGCGGTCCTTCCTATGCAGTAGTTCTCCTTTTGCGACTAATTTCACTCAACATAATGTCCAAAAAGTTCATCCATGTTATGCAGTGGCTTGCAGCTTCCTTGTTATTCTTCAAGGTAGCCTAATATCCCATTGTGTGTATGTATCACAGTTTGTTTATCCATTCTTCCGTTAATGGGCACGTAGTATGTCTCCATCTTTTTGCTATTGTAAATAACGCTGCTATGAACATTGGTGTGCATATATCTACTCGTGTTATGGCTCCTATTTCTTGTGGGTAAATACCAAGTAGAGGAATTGCTGGATCATAAGGTATTTCTATTTCCAACCTTCTGAGTAAGCGCCATATTGCTTTCCAGAGACGTTGGACCATGTTGCAGTCCCACCAGCAATGCAGGAGTATCCCAGTCTCTCCACATCCCCGCCAGCATTTATCGTCCTCTACATTTTTATCTTTGCTGTTATTGCTGGTGTGAGATGATATCTCATTGTTGTTTTAATTTGCATCTCTCTAATGGCTAGTGATCGTGAACATTTCTTCATATGTTTGTTGGTTGCCTGGATCTCCTCCTTGGTGAAGTGTCTGTTCATGTCCTGTGCCCATTTTCAATTGGGTTGTCTTTTTCTTGTGGAGGCATTGTAGTTTCCTATATATGTTAGAAATGAGTCCCTTGTGTGATGTGTCATTACAAAAGATTTTTTCCCATTCTGCGAGTTCCCATTTTTATTCGTCTGGTGAAGTCTTTTAATGCACATAAGTTTTTAATTTTTAGTATGTCCCACTCATCTATTTTGTGATACAGATATACTTTTGAAGAGAGCATTATCAATATATCCTAGAAAATGTTTCTGTGACTCTGCTTCCATTTGTCTGGGCCAAGGCAGGAAGCCCCAGAGGCACAATGGCTTCTCCTCATTATAATTCAATCTCAGAATAATGAATGGATCTTGAATCTATTGTGATACATACACACTGGGGATAATATTTGGCTCCTTCCTCAGCACAAAACTGCAAAGTCTTTTCTGTCAGAGTGCTTGCCTATGCAGAAATGCTAATTCAAAATAATGCATCAGGGTGAAAGTGTCTGCAGAAAGATTTCTGGCTTCAAGTTCACATATTTTATTTTTGAGACAAATGGTTTCAGGGAGATGGATGCTGGCTTGCAAAGCCAATGAAACCATTGGTTCAGCATTAGAGAATTTCCAGATAACCAAAGCATTCATATATATACCACAGCATCAAAAATTTTTGAATCATATCTTTTACAATATACTACAGACAACTCTGGAGTTCTGGTGTGGTGCTGTGGGATAAGCACTGGACCTCAAGGTCGGTGGTTCAAACTCACCAGCCACTCCTTGAAAACCCAATACAGGGGTTGCTATGAGTTGGAATCAACTCGACCACGCCCAAGAAAAACAATCTAGAACCTTGCCTTTTTACGCAGAGCTTTTTGACAGTATTTTGCCTGTTCCGGAAGCCCCTTGAGAGCGTCTAGTGAGTGTTACGCCGTGATGTGGCTACTAAGCGCTGTTGCCCTATCTGCACCAATACTAAGTGGCGTTTGCACTCTGGAGATTTGTTACTGCTGTTGCTTGTTTGAGGTCTTGTTTTGTATATTCATCCTCCTCCTCCTCCTCCCTCCCTCTTCACTTGCAGGCTTCTCTAATAACCTGGGACCAGCAGTGTGACTGTACAGATGGTCTGAGGGAAGACCTGACAAGCACTCTAGCTGTGTATGTGGTGCACACTTGCACATACAAGTCTGGGTGTACATATGTGTATGTGCCGTGGTGGTGAAGCGGGGAGAGGAGCCAGGGTTTCAGTTGAAGGCTGATGGGGTTCTTGGTGCTGTTAGCTGCCCAGTAGAGCTAAGCGTCCCCCCCATGGGTCAGCAGGAAAGTGCAGGCCCCTCCAGTGACATCCTAGTACAGAGGTGGTCAAAGTGCCCTTTTATAGAAAGGCCAGGGTCAGGGTTGGCCAGGTGCACTGTGGGCACTGGTAAAGTCACTCAAGAAGGGATTTTTTTTTTTTTTAACGTTTTCCACTTTTTACTACAAAAGTCATACACATTTGTTGTTAAGTGCTGTTGAGTCGGGAAAGACTAATAGGGACCCCTAAATAGGGTTTCCGAGAAGCAGTTGTTAAGTTTGAACTGCCAACCTTTTGGTTCAAACTGACCTTGTGGTCCAGTGCTTATCTTGCAGCACCACACCAGGACATAAAAACTAAATAGTTAAAAACTACAGGAGGAAATCCTCCGTGATGCTACACTCAACTCCACTCAGAGATGTCACTGCTCTCAACTCGTGAGATAAAAAATTCCAGCTCCTTCCCTTGTTCCTTTACTCTTTAATGTTATCAATAAACACCAGGTCATCCTTATCTTACTCTTTCCTAAGTGAGCCTCTCCCACTGAACTGATCTTGGTACATCTTCATATTGTAGCTACTGCATGATTTCCGAGGCTCTAAGTCTTTACAAAGGAGCTCTGGTAGCCCAGTGGTTACGAGTCGGGCTGCCAACCTCAAGGTCAGCAGTTCGAAACTACCAGCTGTTCACGGGAGAATGATGAGGCGTTCTGCTCCCGTAAAGATTTACAGCCTCAGAAACCCTATGCAGGGTCGCTATGAGTCGGAACCAACTCCACAGCACATAACCACAACAAGTCTTTACAGGAACAAAAAGCTTCGCCTTTCTCCCAAAGAGCAACTGGTAGATTCAAACTGCTGACCTTGCAGTCAGCAACCCAACATACAACCAGGCCTCCTTCCTTCTCATGTGGTGGTTGTGGTGGTGGTGGTGGTGTGCTGATGAGTCAGTTCCAACTCATAGTGGCTCCATATAGGGTTTCTGAGGAACAACTGGTGGGCTTGAACTTCCGACTTTGCAGTTAGCAGTCTAGTATTTATCCTACAGTGTCACAGGACTCCCTCCTTTTCATATTGGTGTGGTGCTTATGTGCCGTGGAGTCGGTTCCAACTCAGCGACCCTGCATAGGGTTTCCGAGGTTATAAATCTTTATGGGAGCAGAAAGCCTCATCTTTCTCCCTCAGAACTGGTGGTTTCAAACTGCTGACCTTGAGGTTAGCAGCCTGACTCATAAGCACCACACTACCAGAGCTCCTTCCTTTTCATATTCTTACTTAAAAATCTCATTTCTGAGCCATATATATTATCCCAAGGAGCCCAGGTAGCATAGTAGATAAAGCATTGAGCTGCTAACCACAAGGTGGGTTGGTCAAGCCCAACAGTCACTCTGGGAGAAAAATGAGGCTGTCTGCTCCTGTAAAGATCTACAGTCTCAGAAACTCTGAGTGTCCTACAAGGTCCTTGAGTCAGAAGCCACTCAGTGGAGTGAGGGAGTGAGTGATATGCTATCCCATTCTATGGCTACTATACCATAATTGTTTTACACCAGTCTCCTAATAAAAGAGTTATTGTAAACAACTTTGGAATGTGTATTTCTAGGTAAAGTCCCTTGGAAAGTAAACTGCAAGGTCAAAAGGTATGACTAAATTTTATACGATACCACAAGCTGCCTTCCATTTATAAGATGTGCATTTTGACTCTAATACATGACTAGTTCAGGAATCTCTAGAACTATCAAAACTGCGGTAGAGAATAGCATTCAGCCAAGTAAAATGGATGGTATCACTACATGCTGTATTATTGAGTGCTTATCCATGGTTACCTAACTCTCAGAGTTAGCTAAGAACCAAAATCTCCAAATGTGCCTGGCAGGTATAATAAATGCTACAAAATTCCTGCTTCCAAACCAGGGCTTGGAACATACTCAAAGCAGTTCCGTCATGGCCAATAGAAACAAAGGTAGTATATGTGTTGCATAGCAACCAAATCTCCTCTTGGATCTCGACCCATCCAGGAAACAGGGAACACCATCCTGCTCAAAGATGGTGGTCAACTAACACACATTCAAAGCTGTGCCATCAGACACTGTCTCTGTTTCCTTATAGGGTCAAAATGCAACACACAAGAGACTTGGTGGTTATGCAACACATATACTGTCTGATTTTATCAGACTATGACTGAACCACTTTTGGAACCAGCCTTGTTTAAAATTTGTATGTTGTACGTGTTTAGCAAGTCTGTGATCCCAAAGCCAGTCTCGCGTGGCTTAAGTCCAAAGGCAGGAGCAGGGCAGCAGCTCCTATATCCATCTGGAAATTTGTGGGGCCGCACCTGTGGCCAGGAGGTGATGACACATTGGTGACAAATGGAAGTGAAAGCTTCATGGCCAGTCATGAGAACACAGTACCCAGAATCAGCACCTCTCCTTAAGGAACCCCCCTCCCCCCACAGCATCTGAGGTTCCAGCCTTTTTACTGGACTGGAAGGAGGTTGTGGCGTCAGAAACCACTGGGTGTGTCTTGTTAGTTTGTTCTCATAGCTAATAAAAATAACCTTTTATTTATACTCACGCTCCATGTACGTGTGCCTGAGGGCACTTCGGAATTTAGATATTTCGCTACAATTATACTGAGTGAGACACCCCCCCCACATTGTATTAATACTTCCATCATTAAATGGTGGATATGCTAAGGTCTGAGGCTAAAGCTCCATTTTTTTATCAAAAGCAACCTCCGCATCAGGAATAGAGCCTGTTGTTTCTGTAACTCTCACAATGCCCCGAGAAGATTTCTTGATAAACAGTCTCAGAGAACAATGTAATTTTGCTGGCTTAAGGATTTTGCTTGATGCTTAGGAAGTCAAGTACATAACAATTCTCAGAACAGATACTTAATAACTTCTGAATTACACGTGTCCTCCCTACAGTTCTACAAGAAGGGTCTCATAATTGCTTCGCGGTCATAAGTACCCAATTTAATAATTACTTTGCAACTTAAAAAAAATTTTTAGACATAAATGTAATCACCTACCAATCTTATGTCATCCAATTTTGTTACCTAAAAATAGCAACCAATCACTGAACTTTCCTTGTATTTTCTGACACATACCCTCTGAACTCTCTCTCCCTTGGATCACTTAGTTCAGAATTCTCTGGACCTTATAATTTTCCATTTAAACACTGCCTTGCCACTCAACAAAAACTCTTTACTTTTATTTTCAAATGACTAGACTGTTGTTTTGCTCTAGATCAATAGTTAAAGCAAACACATTCTTAGCAAAGGCCTGAAGGACTTTCTAAACGCATACAATATACAAATTTTAAACAAGGCTTTGAGCCAGTTCAAAAATGGTTCAGTCATAGTCTGATGCAATCAGACAGTATATGTGTTGCATAACCACCAAGTCTCTTGTGTGTTGCATTTTGACCCTATAAGGAAACAGTCAGAGACAGTGTCTGATGGCTCAGCTTTGAATGTGTGTTAGTTGACCACCATCTTTGAGCAGGATGGTGTTCCCTGTTTCCTGGATGGGTCGAGATCCAAGAGGAGATTTGGTTGCTATGCAACACATATACTACCTTTGTTTCTATTGGCCATGACGGAACTGCTCTGAGTATGTTCCAAGCCCTGGTTTGGAAGCAGGAATTCTGTAGCATTTATTATGCCTGCCAGGCCCATTTGGGGATTTTGGTTCTTAGCTAACTCTGAGAGTTAGGTAACCATGGATAAGCGCTCTATAATACTGGACATGCCTCCCTGAGATGATTCTCTGAGCATCAAATGAGATAGAGAGCTACGAGGCAGTACAGAAATGCAAAGGGCTGGTTACTACAACTCTGATACAACAGCTAACATTTATGAGCTTACACGGACTAGGTGCTGTTCATTATATTCTGCGTGGAGTACCTCCATTCAATCTTCACTATGATCTGTGAACTAAGTACAGATGAGTTAAAAGGAGGTGCTGAGAATCTAAAAAGCTTACCCAAATCCCCAGAGCCTTTAAATAGCTCAGGATGTGGCTGAACATCCAGCAATATGAATTCAGAGGCAGGTCCTTCACTCAACGCTCTGTCACCTTAGTGCTAACACAGGACTTACCTTCCCAGGCCTCCATTTCTCCACTTACACTTAGAGAGCTAACCTAGATGCCATCTCCAGGGCTCTTCTGGAACTCTCGTGTCCTATCCTATGATTCCTATTAGGGAACTGAATAAATGAACTCTGGATAACTGCAGCCATGTTGGGAGTCCAGAAAACGCACATCTGGGAATTGGTCAAGACTGTGTCTACGAGATGGTGCTGCCATTTGTAATCATTTACTTAATCTGGCAGTGGTTGGTAATCCAGAAATTACAGCAGGTCAAAGTTCTTTATAGACAAAAAAAAAAAAGGACTCTTGCATGGTTCTTCCAGAACCCAGTCATTCAAATGGAAAGCCATTGTCTAATAAAATGTTAGCTTACAATACACCAAAATAGCTTGCTGTTGGTAACAAACATCTGCAATGTACATGTCTCACCAAAAAAAGATGCTTCTTTCAGTTGAAAATCATTAAATAAATGAAAGACGACTATGTCGAGAAAGCTGAACTGAGTCAAAGGGGCAAACATCACTCTCCATCAGGGGAGGGGGATTAGTAGTCAGCTTTTAAGAGACTGAGGGAGATGGAGCAGTCAGCACACACAAAACATTCTTGAAGTTGTTAAGTGCCACAGAGGTGGTCCTGACTCATAGTGACCTTTTATAGGGTTTCCAAGAAGCAGCTGGTGAGCTTGAACCGCCAACCTTGTACTTCAAACGGCTTTGCAGTCTGGCGCACTGACCCACAGCGCCAAAGGGATTATGTGCAAATAAGAGAAATTCCATGAAGTCAGAAATGCTCCAGAACAGAATTCTCCTCCTCATTTTACATTTGGCCACAGAAAGGCATGGCATTGCAGGATAAGCATGGGACTGCTCACCTGCAGCTATACAGTTCCACCCCACTAACCATTCCTCAGAAACCCTATACAGGGTCGCTATGAGTCAGACCTAACTCCATGACACGTAACAACAATTATTCCACCTGGGAGTCCTGGTGTGACACTGCAGGAAAAGCAATGGACTGCTAATCACAAGGTCTGCGGTTCAAATCCACCAGATGTTCCTCAGCAATCCTACAGAGGTCACTAGAGTCAGAACCAACTTCACAACACTTAACAACCACCACCAAAAGGTAGCCTAAGTAAAGCATGGGAATGGGTTCTCCCCAGGTGCCCTGTTGCAATCAGTACATGTAGCTGTGCCCCAGCCCCCAGCCAGGCCCTCTGGACCTTGACCAACATCTAAGATCTAGCCCCAGGGCAGAGTAGGCATCAGCTTGAAAGTGCCTCATTGATATTTAGTCAAATGACAGGCCTATCAATTCAACTGCCAGAGCTATTAAGAAATAAATGGAAATATGCAAATTTACATTTGACCATGACATGCTCAAATTTGGCTTAAAATGCTACAGGGTATGATTGTGATTTAGTAAACAATGACACATCTTTCCACCTCAGTCAGCCAGAGATGGAGTTCAAATAAGATTTTGAAATTAGAATTGAAACTCATTTCCATCTAGACTCCAAATTAACAGTTAAAAACTCTTCTCCATTCACATTCAGATTAGGTTTGACAAGCAAAACTGCCAGAAGAAAGCATCTGTGTTTGGAGATTGAGAGCTAATTTATTTTAGAAAAAAAAAAAAAAAAAAGGGGGGGGGGGGCGGATGACAATGACAAGATTACTTAGCATTCCGTTTCTATTTTTTAAGTGATATTTTGTTTTTATTTTCAAATGAGATCTTCAGGTAAGAGAGTGTTTTCCTCATGATGCAACCGCTAGAAAATGAGTAAGAAATTAAAGGTAATGTTTGACATCAAACCCCAATGCTACAGGGTCCCCACCAGAGGTGCGGCTCTTACATCATTCAAATCACATTCTGGCTACTATTGCCTTTATGTGGCCCTCAAATTGAAAAGATGCAAGAGTAGTAGATGCAAATGCGCTAAACATTTACCTATGCCAAAGTCAGGGTCATTAAAAATACACAACCAGCTTCACACTTTCAGGGGAAGCATGAGGGACTGTTGGCAAAGACCCAGAATATCTAGGTGGACACAATTTCTCAAGCCACCTCTGTATAGCCCATTTCAACATTAGGATCAGATTCCACAACTCTGGCTCTGCTGAATATGAAGAATAAACCAGAACTTTACCAAATCTTTTTCTTGCTGTATATATAGCAAGATATGAATCATTCAGTCATTGTTATATAACCCCTGACAAACAAAAGATACAGCAGAGTGTGAATTTCCTTGGGGAGTGAAGTGGTTTAAATGAAAATTTCTGGGATTTATAGACACGATGGATGGATGATGCTTCTGCTATTTTAACTGCAAACCAGAGGGAGCCATAGGAAAAATAAAGCAAGTACAGACAAATTAAGAGCAATTAAGAAAATTAAGAACAGGGCTTCTCAAGCACAGAACAGTATAACTGAATAAGAAAGCAACCATGTGTCGGACCAAAAGAACACTAATTAGAAAGTTTATCTAGCAGTTAGCAGTTTACCTATTTCCTAATTTCAGCACAGTGAAGCCATTCACACGGTATACCCATGAGCCTCAGTGTATCAAAACAAAATAGTGTGTGTGTGTGCGCACACACACACTTTTTAAGACTATCTTACTATATAAAGCCATCCAGAAACCAAGCTCACTACCACTGAGTCAATTTCCACTCCCAGCAACTCTGTATATAGTTTCTGAGGCTGTAAATCTTTACAGGAGCAGAACAACTCCTCTTTCTCCCTTGAAGCATACGGTGGATTTGAACTGCCGACTTTGCAGTTAGCAATCCAGTGCTTATTCTACAGTGCCCACCAGGGTTCCTACCAGATAAAGCACTCAAAATCAGTTCATAGGACTGAGACTGTAACAAAAGTGAGTCATGAGGTTTAGTTTGGGATAATCAACAAATAATTTACCTACTTGTTCCCTCAACCTGTCATTTCAACCAGGCAGTCATACTCCAAACTTAGATGCACTGAAGTTCGACTGCCTCTATCCTCCACCTTCACTATCCTCGCCCACGCCTTTCCTCCTTGGCATGTGCCTCCTTTATAACTTCCCTGTCCTCCTCCATCAATCAGCATTGTTAAGGCTCAACGTAAGCCCTGGGGAGGCCTCTCTTCTCCGAGTCCCCCAAGTAGCACATTCTCATTGATCACTTGTTTATGTAAGGCCAAGACCACTCCACCTGAGTGGACTGTACACTCCTTGTGGACAGGAGCTCTCTCTTCTGTAGTTCTCCCATCCAAGTACTGGCCAAGCCTGAGCCGACTTAGCTTCCAAGATCAGACAAGACTGGGCATGTTCAAGATGGTATGGACACAGACCCTCTGTGTAGTCCTGCCACCCACACCTGGTACTCAGAGTTCTGTATCAAAACACTGGCTGGCTAATTCCCCTGCAGTTCAAATAAGGGCACTTATCTGTCACAAGTACTCCAGTTCCTCGCTCCTAGTTTGAGAGGCAACTCTATGGAACCATAGGTTTTCTTGACAAGACCTAGTGATCAAGCCAGAGAGCTTCCCCAAGCCCCCTTCAGTCCTGCATAACTGCCAGTAAGGAGATATAGGTACTTATGGATTGTGAGACATGCTAATGAGACACTCACCCCAGCTGTAGAACAAAGTTTCCTATTTCCCTGCTGCCTCCAGCCATTAATGTTCACTGCCGCTGATATAAAAGACAGCATTTATCACTTCTGTTACATAAACTCTCAACCTTTCGCCAAAACTGAAGTGAAATGATTCCATTTCTACCTTAAGGCATGAATCCCATTTTACACTTAACATCCTCCGCCTCAAGCTTTACCAATGATTTTTCCTAAAGGAGACATACTCCAAAAGGCCAAGGATTTGGAACTTCTTTAAACTGGCTGCAAATGGTATCAGCTGAATGTCACACAGCTCTTTGCTGAAGGCTCTCTGAAAAAAGCTGATGAGAAAAGAGACAGATTGCCAGAGAGGTGAACTTCTATTCCTAGTAGCTTCCACTTCACTCTCGGAGCTCTGTCAACCCACAGACATGGTAAGAGACCCTTAGAGTGGGTAGAGACATCTGATGCTAGTCTCTGGAGCAAAGCACAGCAGCTCTGATAGCGGATTTGTTCATTACAGCTGTAGCATGCAAATTAAAATAAATTACAGCCACTTCTCACTTATCAACATGGTTAGGTTCCAAAGTCCTGGTCATTATGTGAAATGGGTATTATGTAGTTGTAGTCGGGGCCCACAAGTCATCTTTGGTGCCAGCGTTCTTCCACACCCACTGACCGGCCATCCCAAGAAGCATGTGGCATGGCTCCATTTCTCACACTTTCCCCACCACACCTTCCCCATCACTCAGGAACCTTCCCTCATGTTTTGGGGATAGCGGTGGTGTGGTCAGGTGCTGAAAACTCTGGGCAGGGACCTTACTCATCCTACATCCACCCCAGTTCTGCAGCCCCACACAATTAATTCCCTCCCCTCTCCTCCCCTTCCTACCCCCTCACACCTTCCAACCTATCACAGCCTCATCCAGCTACTGCCCTGTATTCACCATGGTCAGATTGAGACCTTAAGGACAAATGGCAAATGGATGAAGATGTCCGTCCAATGCTCAGTCATTGGGCCATCATCCTTCATCAAACATTCCATGTGTCCCCTATGTTTCCTAGTCTGCCTTGTAAGTGGCTAGAGCCAAGTGACTGGTTCTGTCCCCTAGCCAGCGGAAGTGATGTTTCCCACAGTCTAAGAAAGGCTGTTGGTTTTCCTTCTCTAACTCTTCCCCTGCAGGGACTGTAGCAGAGATAGCTACACGGAGGAAGACCACCTACCCTGCACATGAACTTTAAGCTGAAAACAGACGCCTGTCGTACTGCACCCCGAGATTTCAGGATTAACGGGTTGTGAGATCTAGTAATGGCCCTAGCAAATAATAAGAGGCATAAGTCTATGAACTTCCTTCCTGCTGTGCTTAGATGAGACTCTTCCTTCCCAGTCTCCTCCCAGTAAAGGTTGCTTCCACTGCCATCTCTCTGAAGAAGGTCATTCTTCTCCCAGAGACTACACACAGCGTACCCTCTAGAATGATCTAGCTCCAAGGCCACGAAGCTCTACAAGCAGGTGGGAGAGAAAGGGCCCTCCTTCCAAATGGGCCGGCATGTTAAAAAAAAATCTTCATAGGACACTAACAACCAAATAAATTACTGCCACGTAGTTTGTTTCTGTTGTTTTTTGTTTTTAAAGAAAACTTTTGTTCTTGCTCTGTGATAGCTTCATCACCATTTTCTCAGATGCATCTAATATACAGTCTCACTCAGGTATTTAGATTATTTAGGAGATGACTAAGTAATTACAAAGCCTGCTGCTTTTTCTAAACTCATGACTTGTTTTTATGACCCTGTCCAAAAATGAAACTTTACTTTCTTTTCAATCAAAAGAGTTTCCCAATTCTACTGGGCAGTGGCACTTGGCCCGCGTGCAGGGCAATTCTCATGCCATTAGGAAATGGTCACAGTCAACAATGAAGGAGGTTGGAACTAAGCAAAGAACATCTAGCCGAATATCACATCTGCAGAAACCTACAAATGTCCGCTTCAATAAAATAAACAGTGATGGTCAGAGACAGAAGAAGTCTAAGTCTAATACAACCTAATATAAACACGCACTCAGCTATCCTAAACTTCAAGGCAAAACCAAAAAACAGCTGTCTTGTTCCAGGACACAGGCTAGCAAGCAAAATTCATAAGTGGCATTTCCTGCCATAAATGCACCCCCTCCCCCTTTTTTTCCTTTTGAAAATTAGGCACCAATGTGATTATGCATATAATTGATTTAGTTTTTTAAGGGTCATGGTGATGCCATGGGTTAAGCACTGGGCTGTTAACCAAATGGTTGATGGTTTGAACCCACCAGCCACTCCACACACAGGAGACAGATGAGGCAGTCAGCTTCTTTAAAAAGATTTGCAGCCTTGGAAACCCTAGGAAGCAGTTTTACCTTGTCCTACACGGAGTCCTGGTGTGGTGTTGTGGGTTAATGCCCTGAATTGCAAAGTCGGCTTGAGCTACAAGGTTGACCATTCAAGCTCACCAGTTGCTCCTCAGAAACCTTATGCAGAGTTGGTCGGCAGTTCAAACCCACCAGGCGCTCCTTAGAAACCCTATCCAAGATCACTATGAGTCAGAATCAACTCAATGGCATTTTACACCAAACAGGGTCACTATGAGTTGGAATTGACTCAGCAATGGCAATGTAGTTTGAGTCTTTAAATAGCCAAAAGGCAAAAAAGTGCAGCCATTTCTTCTTGGCATCTAATATGCCGCTACCACCTCAAGAAAAGATGCCTTTTTTAAAAGATCATTGGGTATTTCTTTGTTGCTGTTTGCCTCTTTTTGTTTAAGATTTTTATTATGAATTGAATCAAGGTTTACATAGCAGATAATCAATTTTACATTCAGCAAATCATATACTCTGCTTCATTACAATGACTGCAATCTCCTCCAAGTACCATCAGCTAACAGTATTTACCTCTATTTCCTTTAACTCTTGCATTCCTCCCTGTTTTCTGTTCCCTCCATCTTTCCTGTGCCAACCTCCCTCTTGTATATTATTTGCCCGGTCATCGATGTTAACATCTACCCTCTGGTGGTGGTGGTAATGTTAAGTGCCATACTGCTGACCTAGCGACCCTGTATAGGGTTTCCGAGGAGCGACTGTTGAGCTCGAACAGCCAACCTTGTGGTTCAAACTGACTCTGACTTTGCTAATTGTCCCCCTCTTCCCACTGTGGCCTTTTGTGACTGACTTAATTTTACTCAGCATAATGTCCTCCAGGTTCACCCAAGTTGGGAGGTATTTTGCAGATTCGTCTGTTATTCTTCAGCATTTTGTAGTATTCCATTTTGTGTATCTACCAAAGTTTAACCATTTTTCTGTTGGTGGGCCTTTAGACAATCTCCACCTTTTTGCTACTGGCAACTGTCCTGTAATGAACATGTGTGCACATGTACCTAATCATGTCATGTCACAGCTATTTCTTGAGGAGCTATAACATCATTGGGTTTTGCTTGTTTTATTTTACTGTGCTAACTTTTTATTGTGATCTGCATGGAAGTTTACAGAGCAAATTGGCTTTCCATTCAACAACTCACACACATTTTGATTTGAGACACTGATTTCAGAACTCACAATGGAACAGTATTCTTCCCACTTTCTCCCTGTGCTTACCATTTCCACTCCTCCCCCCTTCCTATCCATTCCTGACTTCTGAGCTTTATCCCTGGGCAACTGCTATCCTCTAGATCTTATATGGTTGCCTGTTTTAAGGAGTGCATACCTCCCTGGTGTTACTGTTCACCTTGGAGGTCTGTCTATTGTTTGGTTGAAAGGTGAGCCATGGAAGAGAGTTCTGTTTCAGGTTTGATGGGTGACTAAGGGCCATCGTCCCAGGGGTTCCACAAGTCTCCATCAGATTTGTAAATCTGATCTTTTTAAAAACATCACTGGTTTTCACTACTTGAAAGTTATTTACCTACTTAATCAGAGTTGAAACTGCTGCTTGCTTGACTCAAGGAATGAATGTACCCCTACATCTTGAAAGTGAGGCATGAGCCAGCTTGCCTAGAAAGCTATTGGCAATGTGGAGTTCTGTGCTCCCATCTTTGTCCCAACCTGAGTACCAAGTTAGGCTTCATATGAGAACATCAAGTGGGGGGGACCCAGCCATCGATGGATTCTGGTTCCTAGCATCCCCACAGGACAGATGGCAACTGTTCCCTAGGGTTTCTGAGGCTTTGGGAAATCTTTATAGAAGCACAATGACCGGCATCTTCCTCCTGCAGAGCAGCTGGTGGGTTTGAATCATCAGCCTTTCCATTAACAGCTCAGTGCTTAACCCACTGCACCACTAGAACGTCCTATGTAGGAGATGACAGGATGTGGAAACAGACAGCAGCAGACCTGGCTTGCTGGTATTACTCACAGCCTCTTTTGACTCCTGATACACACCATATGAAGCAGACCTGAATGGCAAAAACCCCTTCTCACCTCTCAGTCAAGAAGCACTGTTAGCTTAGTGGGTTATGAATTGGGCTGCTAACTGCAAGGTCAGCAATTTGAAGCAACCAGATGCTCAGTGGGAGAAAGCTGAGGCTATCGGCTCCTATGAAGATTTACAGTCCTGGGAAACCCTGTATTTACGAGATGAAACCCGCTCAATAACACACAACCACCATCACCACCACACCTTCTGTCATGCTCCCCCCACCGCAGCCTGAGATGATTGGTTCTGAAGCAGCACAAATCTAATTACATCATCTTCCTGGTCAAACACCTACAATCACCCCTCTCTGCCTACAAGGCCAAGCTCCATGTCTTCTGAAGGTAACGTGGCTCTATCTGCTCTTCCAGTTTCATCTGCCATGTGATCTAAGCACCTTAAGCAGCAGGTTTGATCTTGCCAACACAGCACGCGCTCTCAAATGCCAGCGTCTCTCTTCATGCTGTTACCGCTACCTGGAATGACCAGCTTAACCTTGGTTCCTCACACCTTTTTTACTGAACCAAACTGTTGTATCTTCAGAGCAGTGTCAACATTAATGTGATGAAGGGATTTTAACGAGCTCCCTCAAGCTACCCTATATACACTGTGTTCACACATGCACACACAACCGTCTAGTCCCCCAAAACAAAACAAAACTGGTTATAATGAGCTGACTCCCACTCATGGTGAAACCACGTGTGTCAGAAAAGAACTGTGCACCAGGTCTTTCTTCTGAGGTGTCTCTGCGTAGATGTGAACCTCCAGACTGTAGGTTAGCAGTCAAGCATGTTAAATGTTTACACCACCCAGAAACTCTACCCCTAAACCTCAGCCCCCTCATACAGAAATTCTGGAGCCCCCACATGAAAGGTAGTTCGTATCTCATCTTCTCAGCAGAAAGCACCCTCTGGCAACAGAAGGAATGACTGCTTTCATGTACAATATGCACTTGCATGGTAACCTTAGGGTCAGCTGTTCAAACCCGATTTACAGTCTCAGAAACAGGGTCGTTATGAGTCAGAACCTATTTGACTGCACCACAACAGCCATGGGCCTGGTGATGCTGTAGAATAAGCATTGGCTGCTAACCACAAGGTTGGCAGTTCAAACTCACCAGTACTCCACAGAAGAAAGGATTTCTGCTCCCATGAAGATGCACAGCCTCAGAAACTCTATACAGGGTCCCTACGAGTAGAAGGAGACTTGATGGCACCTAACAACAGACCTCCACTTGTTTTGCAAGTCTCAAGATTACAGTGAGGTATGTTCTGTTCTCTGTGTAGTGCCAGGGTTGAAAAGTTGACCTACGGAAGTAAGGTCAGTTCCAGGTTTGAAGGGTAACTAAGGACCATCGTCCCAGGAGTTCCACTGGTCCCATCAGACTAGTAATCCTGGTCTTTTTAAAGCATCATTGGTTTTCACTATTTAAAAGTGATTTAGCTACTTATTCAGAGTTGAAAATGTGTAGCGCAGAGCCCTGAAAAGTTTGCAAGTGACCATCCTAGTTGTTTACAGTAACAGCAAAGAGAAGAACAGGAAGAGGAAATGGAATGAGTGGCTGAAAACCTCCAGGAACAACTGCCTCCTTTGACATAAGACCAGAGGACACGCTTGTTTCTGGTTACCATTTCTGAACCAGTGCCACAGTGGTTAAGTGCTTTGCTGCTAACACAATGGTGGTTGTTCCACAGGAGAAAGATGTGAAGATGTCAGTCTTGGAAGCCCTCGTGGGCAGTTCTACTCTGTCCTGAGGGGTGGTTATGAGTTGAAATGAATTGATGGCAACACATTTGGTTATCATTATTGAACATTTTTATTAAAGACTTACAGAAGAATTCTGATTAAAAAGGAAACAGGTAGAACAGAATTTCAAACTCTCATGGACACCAGACTTTCTATAGCCATGGGGAGGCTGGATGAACCCCCAAAACTACTGGATTGAGATAATTTTAAAACCTTAAACTAATAATAGCCCCTAAAGGCTTCTCAAAGCTAAATAGTACTTTATCTTAACGAGTCAAGAACACCGGCCTTGAACTCTAGCTTTTTTAAAGAACTATCTATACAGGATCAAAGTGACAACTTGATCACACACAACTACTTGAAAGATGATATAATAAATTTGGGGGACAGTGAGTTTATGTTAATAGGGAAGGAATGATTTGGGGGGTGGTGAGAACAGCTGCACAGCTTGAAGAAGGCAATCAATATCATGGAACTGTGAGTATAAAAGTTATTGAACTGGCGTATGTTCTGCTATGTATTTTCTCAACAAGAAGACTTAAGAAAGGAAAAACAAAAGTCTCACAAGAAAGTTATGTGCCATGAATTTCCAATCTTGTGGCAGACAGCCTCTAAAAATCTCCCTCACTCAATGGTCCAGCCTCCTGATAGTCACACTATTGAAGATGTTGTTAAATGCCGTCGATTCAATTCTGACCCATAGTGATCCTGCATAGGGTTTCCATGGAGCAAGTGGTGAGCTTGAACCACCCACCTTGTAGTTCAAAAGACTTTGCAGTTTGATGCATTAGCCCACAGCGCCACACCAGGACCTTGAAGATGAGTGGGAGCTAAAACATTTCTAACCATAGAATACGATAAAGGTGGTGTCACCCTCTTTTGCTGGTTCAGACACAGTGTATATACTCCATTTGGAAGCCCATGATGGCAAGGACGGAGGGAAGGTGGCCTCCAGACAAAGAACTGAGCCTCTCAATCCAAAAACCTTCCTCGAAACATTTCAACAACCACTTAAGTTGTCTTAAAGAGACATCCTTCCCCAGTAGAGCCTTCAGAGAAGACCACAGTCATGGCAGATACCTTGATTTCAGTGAAAAGCCATAAACCTAAAGACCCAGCTGAGCCATACCCAAACTCACGACCCACAGAAACTGTAAAATCCTAAATGTATACTGTTTTAAGCTGCTAAATTTCCGGTACTTTATTACACAACAATAGAAAACTAAAACAGAAGGGTAAGGCTAAGGAGATTAGGATTCTTTGGGCTAACTCTACCGCCCGCAACTCTACTGTGTGACAAAAGCTCAACCCTAGAAGTCAAGTTGAACGTCCACTGGCCACGCAACAACCTTCATGAAACAGAACCGGGCACCTATTCTGTATCTCTCGTCTTTACTTTTCACTCAAACTCTGAAAAGAAAGCTCTGCAAATCTCTACCTCATCTTCCATTTCAGTGCCACCGGACTGATGGGCTTTTTCCTTACGACTCTCGATTGGAAATAGTCACATGCTCAGCCCTTAGCTTATCTGCCCTGCTGTGGCTTTGACACACAGGTGTTTTCCTCGCTTAGCACTCTCCTCCACATAGGATACATCACCTTCCCTAGTTCTCCTCCCACCTGATTACCTCTAAATCTCTGTCAAGTGTCTTTCCCCATGCCCACGTCGTAAGTTGTGTGTCTGGGAGCAGCTTTCCTTTCAAACTGTATAGCGTCACTGGGCGATTTCATTCATCCTGTGATGCAACTACCACTTCCATATAGATAAAAATCAAATACACATTTGAGGGGAACGAAACACATATAACCAATGGCCAATGGCCTTCTGGACATCAACTTTGGATGTCCCACCAACCAAAGCCAGTTGCCATCAAGTCGATTCCAACTTATACAAACCACATAGGACAGAGGAGAACTGTCTCACAGGGTTTCCAAGATTGTGATCTGTATGGAAGTAGATTATCGTATCTTTCTCCCTTGGAGCAGCTGATGGGTTTGAACCACCAAACTTCTAATTAGCAGCCAAGCACTTAGCCACTGTGCTACCAAGGCACCTCTGGGTGTCCCACGGTCTCCTCAAACTCTAAACATGGCAAAAGAAGGCCTTAATTATCTTCTCCCCTCTAATTTTGCTCTTCCTTTGCACTTTTGTACTTTAAAATTCCTTGATGATTCTCGGCACCAACATCCACTAAGTCACCGCTGGATTATCTGAGATTTATCGTTCTACATCCAACCATCCACTGAGTCCTACCAGTCCTACCCCCTAAGTATCTCGGAATTAGCCCCATTCTTTCCTACCTCCCTTCCAGCCTACACCACTTCTCTGTTACAACTCATTTCCTAGACTTTAATTCGTTAAGTGCCATCAAGTCGATTCCAACCCATAGCAACCTTGTATAGGGTTTCCAAGGATGAGCTGGTGAGCTTGAACCACCGACCCTGCAGTTCAAACGACTTTGCCATCTGATGCATTAGCCCACAGTGCCACACAGGCCTCCTCAAATTGAGTCCTGGTGCGGCGCTGTGGGTTAATGCGCCAGACTGAGAAATTGTTTGAAATGCAAGGTCGGTGGTTCAAGCTCACCAGCTGCTCCTCAAAAAACTATACAGGGTCACTATGGGTCTAAACAACTCGACAGCACTTAACAACAGCAATCTTAGGATCACCTAGCAAAAGGCAGAACTATCACCTCTAGGTATCTTCTTCTCTTTCCATTTGTATTTCTTGCTGCTTCCTTCTTAACAAAGACTTCACAGATTATTCTTTCAATAAACATTGTTCTGACACCAAAGATACTGCAGTGAACAAAACCATCTTGGCTCCCCTGAAATAGCCACTGTCTCATAGTTCTATGTTTTTACTTATGCTGTCTCTAACCCACGACTTGCCCCACAAATCTTCTTGCACACATAGCAAACTCCTAATTCAATCTTCAAGATGTCACCTCCCCTGGGTCATTCCCTACCCTTATATCACCCGCAAAGGAGCTTTAGTAGCGTAGCGGTAACAAGTCGAGCTGCCAAGCGCAAGGTCAGCAGGTCGAAACTACCAGCAGTTCCACAAGAGAAAGATGAGGCTTTCTGCGCCCATAAAGATTTACAGCCTCAGAAATCCTGTGCAGGGTCACTATGAGTCGGAACCGACTCCACGGTACTTAACAACATGCCCCCCTAACCCCCATCATCCTTCCTCCCTCAGTTATGTTGCCTCTGTGGTTGGACATACTATTTTTGTTTTTATCAAGAGGAACAGTAATTTATTTAAGTGTAATTCTGTCTGTCCTTCTAGACTGAGATCCTAGACTGCCTCTATTGATCTCTAAATCCTCCATACCTAAGCAAAATGCCCGATCTTCATAGGTCCTCAGTAAGTGTTAAGGTAACTGAATCTCCATCTGTAGGAGACTGGATTATTGTTTCCAAACATTTGCTCCCTTCCTGCAATGGGATTATAACTTCACCTACTGTCTCATGCCCGCCCTCGTATCCTGCTCACTTCTCGGATTTACAGATTCTGTAAGACATGACAGAAGCACACATGATGCCGTTCTAGGTGAGACTGCAGAATTTGGCTCTGACTCTGCTGCACTCCTGCCATCTCCAATGAGAGCAGCATGTGCCAGACAGGAACTGCTCCTTCAGTCTGGGTCCTGAAAGGAAAACTAGGAGCCAAGCAAAGCCCTGCAAAGGAACCCTAGTGGTGCAAACAATTAAGCACTCACTTGCTAATGGAAAGGCTGGTGGTTCAAACTCACTCAATAGTTCCATGGGAGAAACACCAGATCATTTGCTTCTATGATTGCAGCACCTAAAACCCTACAGGACAGTACTACTGTGTTACATGAGGTCATTGTGAGTCCAAATGTACTCCACAACATCTAACAACAGAGTTCTGCAGAGCCAAAGCTCACCGGCAGCCCTCACGTGAGATGAGCAAAAACTAAAGCTCGGGTGGTATAGTGGGTTATGAGCTGGGCCGCTAACTGCAAGGTCAGCAGTTCACATCTACCAGCCACTCTATAGGAGAAAGGTTAAAGCCTCAGAAACCCTCTTCAGGAACCACCACCATCACAACCACCATTATAGGAAAAGAAGCACTAAGGGTGCTCTGAATTAAACATTGGGCTCCTAGCCGAAAGGTTGGCAGTTCAAATCCAGCAGCAGCTACTTGGGAAAAGGGTGAGGCAGTAAGCTTCCATTAATGATTGACAGCCTCAGAAACCCTTGGAGCCGTTACACTCTGCCCTGCAGAATCCACTAGAAGGCAACGGATTCAGGTTTATTGAAAGCCCTTGAGATGTTGGTACTTACTGTTCCCTAACCCTCTAGTGAATCTGGGATGGTATAATTGTCAGCATATAAATGTGGTAACAATGTTGTTGTTAAATGCTGTCAAGTTGGTTCTGACTCATAAGCAACCCTGTATAGGGTTTCCGAGGAGCAGGTGCTGGGTTTGAACCCCCAACCTTTTAAAAGGAAGCCTACATTTTAATTCCGAGTACCACTAGTGCTTCCATACCTTACAATGGTGGTCAGTAAGAGTCAAACCAACAATATTATTACCACAGGAAGAGCTGACAGTTACACCATCCCATACTCACGCATCAGAAAATCAAGGAGGGGTCTTAGTGTTTTAAGGAGGTCTTCAGAATGCTGTAAGCAGCTGAAGTAGGAAACCCAAAACTCTAGACCATTCCTTTGAAGGTACAGTCTAGCAACCTCTCTAATGTGGCGATAAGTTTTTCTATTTTAACTTATCCCCGCTCTTAGTTCACACTTGTTCATTTGCTAAATATCCATAAACGATCCCATTAATCAAATGGAGTCCTGGTGTGGCGCTGTGGGTTAATGTGCCAGACTGCAAAGCCATTTGAACTGTAAGGTTGGTGGTTCAAGCTCACCAACTGCTCCTCAGAAACTCTATACAGGGTCGTTATGGGTCAGAACCGACTCGACAGCACTTAACAACAACAATCCCATTAATCAGCTTTCCCACTAAATCCCCATAAATTCACTTTCTGCCTGGGAACAAAGTCAAGCTTGCCAGTCCGTAGCGCACAAAAGTGGGTTTCTCTCATCTAGGAAAATTAAGACATTATCGGGCCTTTTTTATCTTGTGACATTGCTGACAATTTCGTACAAAATATCTGCAATATTACTGTGATCACATGTGCCCATTCCCTCATCTTATAAAAGAGAATGCATTTTTCTCTTATGAATTACCATTCTCTTCTCTGGGGCTTTGAACTGACAGGATTGGAATGCAAATCAAACATGGATGACGATGACGGTAGGTCAGAGCGAGAGCTAAAGTGTCCGTTTTATATCACCTTCCACTTAGTGGGGCAGACAGCTCTCTGGGTTCTGCTGCTCAGTGTTTGTCTTTGTCACTGTTTCGTTTTTAGCATCTGTACAAACCTCTGCTCATGCTGGACTTTGATGCTGTTCCTAAGAGTCAGTATTCCTCACACATCAGCAGTTTCTTCTAAGTGACAGGGTCTATACACAAATGCTACACAGGGTCGTTATGAGTCGGAACCGACTCCATGGCACACAACCACCGCCAGGAGACAGGGGTGAGCTCTGGTGTCACCGCAGTTAAGCACTCAGCTGCTAACCAAATGGTCAACAATTTGAAACCACCAACTGCTCTGTGGGAGAAAGATGTGGCAGTCTGCCTCCCCCCACCTTCCTCAAAATAACAATTTACAGCCTAGGAAACCCTATGGCACAATTCTACTCTATCCTACAGTACGGCGATGAATCAGAATCAACTTGATGGGATTGGGTTTTGGTTTAGGTTAGCAGAGCTACTATTTTTTTCCTGTACTATAAAATTTTTATTAAAAAAAAGAATTACAGACTTGCTTTTTTACAGAGGGGAAGGATAATTATTATCATATTTTATTTTACTTATTATCTTAATGAACGTGAGTTCTTTAGGAGTGATTTCAATACTACATCATTCTACCCTTGGAGCATTTATTTCTAAATCACAGTCAAAACAAAGGCAAACTTTTTTTTTTTTTTTTTTTTTTACAAAAACATATGAATGACATTTTCTGTTCCCGGATCTGTTCCTGGACTCTTGCTACTCAGGCTTGGGCTCCAGGGTGCAGGACACTGGCCTTTTTTTCTGTTCACAGCTGTTGGTTCCCAGCTGCCTACCGGCAATTCACAGTGATTCACATGTCTTGGAGTGTCTGCCCTCACTACCCCGTGAGCAACTGCCCCGCTTCCCAGGCCCAGACAGCAGCTGTTGTGGCACCACAACATCACCCAGCCCAGCACCCGTGCCTCACTTAGCACAGTGGATGCTCCTGGCTGAGGCTTTGGGAAAAAAAACAGGGAAGGCATTCAGACTGTCACCGCTGACGACCTGTGCACACATAGCAAGCTCATTAGGTATGCAGCTGGCGCAGATGGAAGGACTCCAGTGTTTGAGTGGGATCCTTGGGCAGACTCAAGACTCGCCCCACCCCAATAAGGCATCTGGCTACACAGCATCACAGCTTGCTGACTTGGATTTGAATCAGAAACTCTCTAACTTCTGGTTGCAATATATATATAGCCTAGCAGTCTTTGGGAGGGCAAAAAAGACTACCTTCTTAATGCAGTTCATGTCTTTCAGATGTAGCAACAACCATTACAAAGGGTACCTTCATCTTCATACCAGCATCATGGCAAAAGGCAAATTCTATAGCTTTGTTTTGCTTCACAGCCAGAAAACAAGATCAGGAATTAAGCGTGGCGTGGTACTGGAAGGGGAAGTGTCCTAGTGTGGCGCTGGGCTGTGAGGTCGGCAGTTCAAACTCACCAGCTGCTCCTTGGACACCCTACTCAGAGTTGCTAAGACTTGGAACCGACTTGTCGGCACTTAACAACAACAACATTGGAAGGGGAGACTCTAAGCAGAGCCATTAATGACGAAATAATACAGTAGGGTGTTTCTTCCAGACTCGGCTCACAGCATCTACAACATCCTTGAGTAAAGAAGGAGATTTCTGTTTCTTTTCGCCTCTAACCACAAATACCCCTCAAGTCACTATATTCACTGCTGTTCCTTTTGAGGGGGGAAATATTTTGGAGAAACAGAGGAAAATTACTTTGCTTCAAATTAAACCACTTATAAAAAAAAAAGAAAAGAAAAAACTTGGAGAAATTTAGAAACGTTCCTGTTCTTGGCCAAACAAATTTTTGCTACAGCTGTTCAAGAAGGAGACTGGCAGATCATTATTAAATTTGAAAAGAACAGAGCTGGATGAGAAACATGTGTTTTGATCCCCTCAACATGTTCTAGGGTTTTGCTATCAAATGATAACAAAATTAGGTAAACATCATTCGTTCATAGGAGCACAGATGCAGTTTTCTGCTGCAGGTGAACATGTGGTCTTTCACATACACCTTTGCATTCCTCCGATGTGGCCCTTGGTGGTACAAACAATTGGTTGGTGGTTAGAACCCACTGAGTGGCACTGCAGAAGAAAGTCCTGGCGATGTCCTTCTGCGAAGATTTGTTGTTAAGTGCTATCGAGTCAGTACTAACTCAGAGATCTTATACAGGGTTTCCTAGGAGCAGCTGGTGGGTTTGAACCACTGGCTTTGCAGTTTAAACCAAATTTGCAGTCCAGTGCTTATTCTACAGCCAAAAACACCCAGTGAAGCACATTCCTCCTCTGTAATACAAGAGGCACCATGAATCAGAATCAACTCGATGGCAATAGGGTTGGTGTTGGCTTTACACTCATCTGAGCATTCTTTCACCCAACACGGGAAAGAACTATCAAGGGCAGTTAAGAGTCCAAAGATTCTGTGCACATGGAACTGAGTATAAAATTCCACAAAGTCAGGCCCTGGCAATCCCCAGCACAGTTCAATGTGACTGCCTGCCTGCCTGCCTGCCTTAGCCAGGACGCTCCTCAGCTGCTCAGAGCAATTCTGCATGCCTTTCAGAGCAGTTTGTTTTCATCAGTGCTCCTCCTAAAGCACTTGCTCAAAGGCCTCCTTTCTTCTCTACCATCATTCCTCATAAGAAATACAGCAAGTGCAAATTAAAATAACAGATCAATGCCACATTATGCCTACTATTAAAAAGAAAAACACAATAGTCTGCAAATTCATGCTAGGGTTTCCACAGCAACTGTTTCATGGTCCAACTTGTAATACCAACCATTTTTTTTCTAAAAAACGCTTTAAGACTTAAGGAAAAGGGGCGGGAGTATCAAGTTACAGTCCTTGGGGAAGGGAAAAGAAACTCCCTTGTTTGTATGTACTTAAATTCTCCCCCTCAAAATACAGTTTAACTACATGTGCACCCTTTATTATTTCTACTCCCAATTCTCTAAGAAGCAGTAACTATTTGAGAAATATCTACTGAAAGCTCCTTTGTTTGTGGGGTAGAGGAGATGGTGGTCAAGAAAAACTCTCCATCTTTTACAGAACAATGTGCTTTTTTTTAGCACTAAAGGTTATTTCAAGTAATACAATCAGGCCAGCAACTACAGTATACTTCCATACCATGTGGCAAGCTTTCTTTTCCCTTTGTTAACTAGCAAATCCAAAGGAGACCCAAGTGAATGCCCTAACCATTCATTCCCAAGGTTGGAAGAATGGACCGAGAAAGAGGTGACTGCAACTTCTTCTCTGAACAAACCCGCTACCAGCCCCCACCAGGGAAAGCCTGAACAAAATGCCTTTTCATCAAACTCCAAAGAAAGAGTCTCTACTACTTCACCAAATCTAACAGCCTTCCTCTGTAAACTTGCCCACATCAAACATGTTGCTGGAAGGGAATTCAGATCCAAAAGAAAACCATCACATCAGGCAAGAGACATGATGAGTCCAGTAAGGAAGGGCCCAGTGCACATCCTAGAGGCTTCCCTGAGATGCCAGTCCCCAGATTCTCTGATTCTCTATACCAACCATACAACAATATACCTGGGCTTCCACTGCTAAGCATGGATCCTACTTTAAAAACACCAACAAACAATTAGACAAAAGCAGCCTAGATTGGAGGCTGATCTGGTAATTGGCCAGAACATCTGGCTCTCAATATAAAAGTCTGATCATTTTCCCCTATGAAACACTTAAAGGGCCTACCAGGGGGATTCAAAAAGTTTGTGGTTAGATTCTACAGTCTTTTCTTTCCACTTTTCCACACACTTTTTTGAAGCCCCTCATATTACTGGGATCTGCTAAAGGAGAGTCCAGTTGTCTATTGTTATAAAGTGCTATGGAGTCAGTTCCAACTCAGTGACCCTGTTAGGGTTTCCAAGGAACAGCTAGTGAGTTTGAACAGCCGACCTTTCAGTTCAAACCCACCTTGCTGTCCAGTGTTTATCCTACAGCGCCACCCCACGACTCCAGTTCTATATTGTTGTTGTTAAGTGCCGTTGAGTCAGGTCCAACTCAGAACGACCATTTACAGGGTTTCTGAGAAGCGACTAGTGAGCTTGACCTGCCGATCTCGTGATCTAGCACATTAACCCGTAGCACCACACCACTTACATAGTGTTGTTGTTACTGTTGATAAGTGTCGTCCAGTCAGTTCCGACTCACATCGACTGCAACAATGGGCTCAAACATAGCAATGACTGTGAGGGTGGCGCAGGACCAGGCGGTGTTTAGTTCTTTTTAAAATACGGTCACTATGAGGGGGAACCTACCCACCTCCTGAGGCATCCAATCATAATTTCCCTTTCTTTAGTCGGCTGGATCTCAGCTAGGTGGAAGTATAAAAACTCTCCCCTTGAAGTAAGTTGGGAGGAAGTGATAATCCCTTAGGTTCCCAGAGGGACAATATTTATAACTGGTAACATAGTGATTACAAATCAGGCTACTAACCTCAAGGTCAGCAGTTCGAAACTACCAGCCATTCTATGTGAGAAAGTTGAGGCTTTCTGTGCCTGTAAAGATGGACAGCCTCGGAAATTCTATGCAGAGTCACTATGAGTCGGAACCCACTCCACCGCATAGAACCAACCACCCTTAGTTACCAAGGAGTCCTGGTGTGGCGCTACAGAATAATGCACTGGACCACAGGTCAGAGGTTCAAACCTACCAGTCGCTCCTCAGAAACCCTAGACAGGGTGGCTGTGAGTGAAAACCAACTCGACAGCACTTAACAACTTAAGTTACCAGAATTTCAGGCAATGATGGAAAGTATATTTATACAGGGTACATTTGTTTGAAGGAAGGAGACTCCCAGAGACATCACAGCTCTATGCTTAACACCCAGCAGCAGGACAACTCCCAGCCCCTTCTATTTTCTTCTGAATGAAAAAGGCAACTACTGGCTCCCAGTGTGTTTGGTTTGTTAGTTTGCTTCTCACTACAGTTCACATGGCAGCAGTAGAGGAGTGAGGTAGGTCCCTGGATTTCCCTAACTTCAAAGCACTTCCAAAGGGAAGTTTAAAGAAAACTGGTACCAGAAGTGTAATACGCAGAAAGGTTCATTTGACTCCAATGCTTTCCATCTTTGCTCTCCAACTGGGACTGCGGATTTTACAGCATGTTCCGACGCCAAAGACCACACAGGAGTATGGAAGGGATAGGGCTGAGGGAACAACATAAAATAACTATGAGCTTGAAAAGTCTGCCTCTGAAAGATGACAGGAACTGGCATTGCCGCTCACAGAATTACTTTAAATTACATAGTTGCCTTGGACTTCAGCTGGTACAGTCAATTTCAACAATTAAATATAAACACACTAACTGATTACAGACTTCATAACTGGGAACCGCAAAAACACACAGCTTAGAGGAACCTTGCAAACAGCCACTTAGCCACAAGACAAGCGATGCCAAGTGGGCAGCATGAACTCAGTCACTGCCTCCTGCCATGTGCATTCACGGGGTCTGCTGGGGTGACCTGACACCCCACCAATGAAACTAAAGGGTGAGTAGAGACCTTAACAGCATGCTCCCTCACCAACCCCACAGGGCGGAGATGACGACTCCCAGAGATTGCACAATGGGGGGAGGAGAGGTAGTGCCCTCCAGAGCTAGTGAGAACATCAGGGCACCCTGGCCCATTACCCTCACCACAGGTGGCTGCATAACACTCAATTAGTCAGGCCCAGAAGAAGGGCTAATTATCCCATGCATGGATTACCTAGGCCTCAGCCTTCACCCCTTCCCCTAGCTCCTCCTCCTGGCTGCCCGCCCTTTCTCACACTTCAGTTAAAGACAAGTGGCAAAAATAAAGGGAGGAGAAACACCAGTCAGTAGTCTGGTAAGGGGTTTGGAAGACATCAGAACTAAATTATTTGTCACGAGGAAGCTTTTGCCATAATGTAGCATTCCATGTTCCAGAATTTCTGGGTTCCCCCTACTCCATGATCCCTTTAATCTGGTAACTATGGATTACAAAGAGATGGGTCTAAATTTCACAAAAATACGTCCACTGCTTCATGCTGTATTTACTATGTGCTTAAGGCAAATGGTATGAAAGAGTTTATCAATATCCTAGTCCTGTACGAGACAACAGCTTGCAGAAGACAAACATAGGTGAACTACAAGGTACAATAAATCCCTGAATTGTGAAGTATGATTTAACGGCATCTCTACTTGCCCTTTTATTGTTACTGTTAAGTGACGTCCAGTCAGTTCTGACTCCTAGCAACCTTCTATATAGGGTTTCTGAGGAGCATCTGGTGGGTCTGAACTGCCAACCTTGCAAGCCAATGCATCATCCTGAAGCACCACACCAGGACTCCACTTGCTCTTTAATACTCTGTAAATGTGTCCTCACTTTGGAATGACTGAACCCCTGTTGTTGTTAAGTGCCACTGAGTCCCTTCCTACTCACAATAACCCTGTATAAGGGTTCTGAAGAATGGAAGGTGGGTCTGAGTCATGCATTTTGCAGTTAGCAGTCCAGTGATTAGCCTATAGTGCTACACCAGGATTCCCCGACCCACAAATTCTTCATCCCAATCACCTTCACTTGCTGTATGTGCAGCTTTTAAATCACCAAAAAGACTTCAAGACTTTTCTTGCACTAAAGTATGGCACCCCAACAAGATGGATTGGCCAAGTGGCAGCATCGATGGACTCAAGCGTGGCAACAGTAGTGAGACTGGCCCAAGATCGGGCAGTGTTTCATTCTGCTGAGCATAAGGTCGCTATGGGTCAGTACCGACTCAATGGCAGCTAACAACAACAACAACAAAGTATGGCAACCTGCAATATGCAGCTGACACAACCTTGCTTGCTGAAAGTGAAGAGAACTTAAAAAAATACTTACTGATGAAGATCAGAGACCACAGCCTTCGGTATAGGTTGCACCTCAATGTAAAGGAAACAAAAAATCCTCACCAATGAACCAGTAAACAACATCCAAATAGATGGAGAAAAGATTGAAGTTCAAGACATCATTTTGCTCAGATCAACCATCAACACTCATGGAAGCAGCAGTTAAGAAATCAAACGATGTATTGCATCAGGCAAATCTGCTACATAAGACCTCTTGAAAGTGTTCAAGAGCAAAGATGTCTTGAAGACTAAGGTGCACCTGACCTAACACATACTATTTTCAAAAACCTCATATGCATGCCAAAGTTGGACAGTGACTAAGGAAGACCATAAAAGAATTGATACACCTGAATTATAGTGTTGAAGGAGATTAAAAGTGCCATGGGCTGCCAAAAGACCAAACAGCTCTGTGTTGGAAGAAGTGCAGCCAGAGTGTTCTTTGGAGGCTAGGATGGCCAAACATCGTCTCTCATACTTCGAACATACTGTCAGGAGGGACCAGTCACTGGAGAAGGATATCGTGTTTGGTTAAGTAAAGGGTGGGAGAAAAAGGAGGTGGCCCCCAACGAGATAGACTGCCACACTGGTAGCAGTGACAGGCTCAGGCGTAGCAATGATTGTGAAGTCAGCTCAGGACTAGGCAGTGTTACATTCTGTTATACACAGACAGGGTCACTGTATTAGGTGCCGACTCAATGGCACCTAACAACAACAAAAGTATGGTTAAGTAAGAACCATCAACATACCAACAAATTCAATTTAAAGGCACTCTTAGGAAAATATCTAGTTCATAACCCAGGGACTGCCTAGAATGCTGTGAGAGACCGAGGACCCAAGTTCAAACCTACCAGCTGCTCCTTGGAAACCCTATACAGGGTCATTATGAGTCAGAACTGACTCTATGGCACTTAACCACATCTGTTAAGTGTCACCACCTCTGCTATCGCTGCTTTCCCAGGTAGGGAATCTCACAGTCCACTTATGCTCTTCTTTCTTAATGGTCCTGGGGTCATCTGTTTCTGCTGCTAAGATCGTTCCTTTTAAAACTAACAGGATGGTAAAACTAACCCATCCCCGCATAAGAATCCTGTACACCCTATTTACAGAGTCACACCCAATTATTTGGTGGGAGTTCAGTGCCACAGGTGGGAAGGCCCAACTGTTGTTGTCATTATGTGCCATGGAATCGAATCTGACTCATAGCGACCCTCTACAGGTTTCCGAGGCTGTAAATCTTTACGGGAGCAAAAAGCCTCATCTTCCTCCCGCAAAACAGCTGGTAGTTTCAAACTGCTAACCATGAGATTAGCAGCCCAATTCGTAACCACTACGCTACCAGAGCTCCTTAGGCTAATCATGCAGAGCTGAGAGGTTATTGCAGAGTTGTGGGTAGAGAGGCAAGGTGGCCACGTGAGCTCGTGGATGGGGAGAGTTTGGACACAGAAACCTGGGAGGACTTACTGTGGTCATTACATAACCTAGTCCCCGGGACCCACAGAAAGATGCTCCAAAAAATACATGATGGATGGAATTCAATTGACCTGTAGCAGGAAGTGGGGATGATCTATTAGCGGCATGCCAACCCTGCTGTCCTGGGATTTTCACTGGCATTGTCATGAGCAGTGTCTTGTGCCTTTTATCTATTCAGAGAGAAATGGTGACCTTGCTATTTGAGGAGGTCCATCTATGAGTCAGTGCATATTGGCAACTATTTAGAAAATCTCTTCCCTTCCTTTTCCTTAGTCTATTCACCTTCCAGTTTCCCTGCACCCCTGATGTTTGGGACGCCTGTGCCTTCCTTCCTCACTGGTTATTTAGGGAGAATTTATGTAAAGTGGTATTTTCAAAAACAATTAAATGTCCAGTGCCCTGATGTTTTTCTTACATCTCTTCTGTTTCTCTGGCTCCCAAGCCATTCTCTATGAAGAAGAGACAGCTGAACAAGAGAGCCGATGACTTTACAGTTTTTTGGATAGTGATTGACTACTAACCTAAAGGTTGGTGGTTTGAACCCACCCAGGGGTACAATAAGCAGTTCTGGTGGTACTGTGGTTATGAGTCAGACTGCTAAGCTCACGGCCAGCAGTTTAAAGCTACCAGCGGTTCTGTGGGAGAACGATGAGGCTTTCTGCTCCTCTAAAGATTGACAGTCTCAGAAACCCTATACAGGGTCCTATGAGTCGGAACCAACTCCACAGCACAGCCCCATACCACCACCACCAGGGGTAACACAGAAGAAAGGTCTGGTGATCTGCATCAAGGCCGAACAGTTCCACTCTGCTGCACTTCTACTCGGTTAACAAAACAGGGGCCATCATGAGTTGTACTCAGCTAGATGGTAATGGAATGTTTCCTTTACTCAAATTCCCAGGCCATTCTGTGTGGCCTCTTACTGCACAGCAAAGCCTTCCTTTGGTAAATCCAGTCAGGAGGGATGGGTGTGTATATATCGGAAAGCTGTTTGAGCTCTGCAGCAAGGATGGGTTTCCTTGGATGGGCATGAGTGAAGCTCAGGTTTTCTTTGCAGATCTTTGGTTTAGTGAACCTGTTCCTACTTTCTTCAGGGCTCAAGCCATTTTGCTGGCAAACAGATGACGTTTATGCGAGTACAGCTCTCACCTTCTCCTGTGCATCTATGGTTAGAAATAGTCTCAAGGCTATTAGTCCCCGAATCTTCCTTTCAGAGACCCATCTTAGTGTGTTCTGATTTCCTAGTCTATGGATCAAGTAAAGGGTGAGTACCTATGGGCAGGAGGCTGGCTTACAGACAACGCTAAAGGAGTGTCTATGAGGGCTTACAAACTGGCTACTGGAGCTCTGTAACACTTCCTCAAGGAGGGCAGAGGCTGACGGGCCACATGGCTGAGAGGTAGAAGACAAGAGTGAGGCATGTCTGCGGGACAGCAGAGAAGAGGCGTTCCTGACTGGAACTGCTGCATCCTGAGTTGTTTCTGATGCTGTTCACTTCCCTACTAAACCCCATACTCTTGAGTTCTGTGTGGTCATTGCAATGGATTATCAAGACAAGGTGTGACGCAGAAGTGCTGCGACAGTTGGCGTAAGAACAGGGTTGTTGTTTTCGTTAAGTGCCAACAAGTTGGTTCCGACCCATAGTGACCCTGTATAAGGTTTCAAGAAGTTACTGGTGAGCTTCAACTGTTGACCTTGAGGTTCAAATAAACTTTGCAGTCCCGTGCATTAATCCGCAGCGCCAAAGAAGGTAAAAGGAGGAAGGCATGTTTGTTTGACCTCCACCTCACAGGAATAAACCCTGGGCTGATTTTGTGTTTGATTCTCCTTCCACCTTGTGAAGCCAAAGGAGGTCAGACATAGCTTCCATCCTTTTCACCTACTCTTCTCTCTACACAACCCTCCCTTTCAGTCAAAGGGACCACCTATACACGCTGGGCACTTTTCTACTACCTCACCTTTCCTCTCAACCTGTTGCTCCACTGCCAAGATGTCTTCAGTGCCACTTGATATCTACTGAAATCCTAACTCCCTTCAAGATGTGGTTCTAAAGATCTGAGACAGTAATTGGAGGATACCGACAAGTATATATAGGCTATAAAGCAGCACTGACTCAATGGCACTTAACAGCAACAATGATGATCGGAAATATCATTAAGAACTGGGTGTTTTCCGATAAGGGGAAGTGAGGGGAAAACAGCAATGAAGCAGTGAGCTAAGGCCTACAACGTTCAATAGACTTCTGTGAACCGGGTGAAGACCTGGTTGGCCAGCAGTGTGGCAAGACCTGGGGACTCTTGGGCCCAGAGTCAGTGACATAGCCACAGAGGACTAGAGTGGAGAGTGAAGCATCTAGCTGATAAGAAGAGAGGGCATATGCATAACAACACCCACACTTACAGATAATACCCACTTATCCTGGCTTCAGTGACTGGATAATCAGAGCTCAACCAGAAGTAAAAAGAAGGGGGGGGGGGAAGTATTCTCATACAATTTGATGAACTTGACCTACACCTATGGAAACAGTAGCTCAAAAGAGGGAACAAGTCCTTACAGCAAGAATCCCACCCCCTCCACACACAGAGTAGACAGGGATGGGCAACTTGGACATTGGCTACCCAAAATGGGGGGAGCTACAAAGGCAAGAAGTGACAGGCTTACAAGCTTTCAAGAGGGAACCTAGATCCAGAGGGCCTGGAGGAAGGTAGAATCTCCAGTGAGTAGTATTCAATCTGACTAGCCGGGGCTGATGCAATGAAATGCAGATGGGTCTCTTATGACACAATAGTGAATAATTGTTATCAGGACTGATTGTGAGGGTCAGAAATGTAAAGGTAGACGTTTTATAGCAAGGAGGGGAGTGATTAACTTTTCTATCTAGGAGCGGAGGTCCCTAGGACCATCAAGGGAGAAGAGTAGAGAGCGGGACCCTACCCAGAGAAGCAGTGATGCCTGAAATTGAGCCAGAGATGATGACGTGGAGCATTGGAGAAAAAAAAAAGAACTGGGTGTTTTCCATCATACTGACACAACAGAGAGAAAGAAAAAAAATAATAAAACAGAGCCCCTATTTGAAAGATAATGGATTTTTTCCAAGAATTTTTTGAAGCCCCTCATATATTTTCCAAAGGTGCTCTGGTCAGATGAGTCGTAGTAAGTAATCTAGACACATTCTCGTCTGCTAACCAGTGAAGTGCTCTGGTAAGCATAGTGGTTACGAATCTGGCTGCGAACCTTCAGATCAGCAGTTCGAAACTACCAGCTGTTCCGTGGGAGAAAGATGAGGTTTTCTGCTCCCATCAAGATTTACAGCCTTGGAAACCCTGTACAGGGTCACTATGAGTCGGAACTGACTTCACAGCACATAACAACAACAACAACATATGTTTTCCAAGCTTTCTGCAATGAACAGGTATCACTTTTATAAAAACAGAAAAAGTCATTGTGGAAATAGTTTCATGGAACAGACAATAAATGCTACAGGACTATAAAAAAGGCTGAGATTGGCTTCGAATAGTAAGTGATGTGATCATGGAAGAAGGTGAGGACTAGGTGAGGCCAGGAAGACCTGCCAAGTGAAAACATGAGGAGCAAGTGGAGGAAGAAAGGGCCAATGGGAAGAGGGGCAGTGAGGGAGGAAACCATTAAAAGCAAGAAGTGTAGTAACCTTTTTCTTGTCTTGTTTTTTTGAGACTCTGCTTGATCCCAGGTACTTTACAAGCATAATCTCATTTAGAAGCATAGGAACCAGGGCTGCAAATCTGACCATTCTGGCTCATTGACCCCTACTGAGATTATGCATTTCCCCCCCAGATATAAGGAGTCTCAGTAGCACAGTGGTTAAAAGTTGGGCTGCTAACCAAAGGATCAGCAGATTGAATCTACCAGCAGTTCCATGGGAGAAAGATGAGGTTTTCTGCTCCCATACAGATATACAGCCCTGGAAGCGCTACGTATGGTTGCTACGAGTCAGAACCGACTTGAAGGCACATCACCACCCCAGATATACCAAATCAGAATCTACATTTAAAAAGATCTCCAGGTGAGTCTTCAGTGGTATATATACATAAAGTAAAACCCAAATGAATCCATTTGAAGCCCAGCTTTTAAACAGGGAGATTATCCTGGATTACCCAGATGGGCCCAATGAAATTTGCTTAAAAGTAGAGGGGAAAGCAGAAGACTTTAGGGAAAGCGCTGTAAATTAAGGATAGAGTGAGGCAGATGCCATGTTGCTGGCTTTGAGGATGAAAGAAGGAACCATGAGTCAAGGAATACAAGGCACTGAAAAGGCAAGGAAATTGTCTCTCGAACTTCCAGAAAGGAATGCAGTCCTGATTTTTGCCCAGTGACTCCTATATCACACTTCTGATCTACAGAACCACAAGATAAGAAATTGGGGCTGTTTTAAGTCAATACAGTAATCTGTTACAGCACCAATAAAAACAAAGAGCCCTTCATTTGGGAAATACAATGATTAGCATGTCAGAAGACAACACTCATTCTTATCAGTGCTTATCAATGCTTCAACTACCTCGCTCAGGAAGGAAAGTCAGGGAGGGCATCAAGTCTAAAGCTTGATCCAGAAACACAATTACCAAGCTGTACACATTCATCCTGTTAGGTTAACTCTCCAGTCCTTCATATACTCATACACCAAGAGAGCTGGGATTTGAGAGACTTACCAATACAACTATTCACACAGAAACTGCCTGTTGAAGCACATAAGTGACAACCCTTATGTGGTGGTGGTGATGTGCCATGGAGTCGATTCTGACTCATAGTGACTCTGTATAGGGTTTCCAAGGCTGTAAATTTTTATGGGAGCAGAAACCCTCATCTTCCTCCCATGGAACAGCTGGTAGTTTTGAACTGCTAACCTTGCAGTTCCCAGCCCATGCTAGGGATATAAAAAAGCACAAAGGGGCCGCTTCCTCACTGGTTAGCAGACCAGAATGTGTCTAGATTACTTACTATGACTCAGCTGAACACAACCTCTTCTGCAGGACTGAGGCCAGAAGGGAAGGGCCACACCTCATTCAACTATTTTCAGGCAAGATGCTCCTCAGCCTGTAATTCTACAGCTTTCGAACTTGAAAATGAAGCCATTCCTGGAGACCACCTTTCAGCCAAATAATGGTTGGTGGTTGTGTACCACCAAGTCGGGTCCAAATCACAGCGACCCTACATAGGGTTTCTGAGGCTGTAAATCTTCACAGCAGCAGAAAACCTCATCTTTCTCCCATGGAGGGGCTGGTGGATTAGAACTGCTGATCTTGCAGTTCTCAGCCCAGTTCGAAATCCACTATGCTACCAGGGCTCCTTAGCCAAACAAAAGACGACCACCTGGGAGGAAGGCGCTCCTTAGAGCAATCAATTATGAGAAACCAAAGGGCAACATCTGCCCCAAAGCAGAAATTAAAAGGTAAGGAAGGGCAGAATAACCAGATGAATGTAAACGGGGAACCTCAGGTGGATCTGGGGAGAGCGCTGATGCACTGTGGAATGTCATGGAACAATTCATGAAGGAACTATTGAATGGAAAACTAATTTGCAATGTATACTTTCACCTAAAGCACAAAGAAGTTTTTTGTTGTTTTTTTTTTTCTTAAAGATGTTAAGTGTATAATATTTGGTTGCAGGAAATTGATCTCTGGCACTCAGTACTTCTGGAGCACTTCCATCATTTATTTACTTGTTTCTTTCTAAAACTTCTACAATAGTGAACTGCTTAATAAATCAGTATTTGGCAGTTTCTGTTGTCTTTTCCATTTTTTCAAAATCTTGTATTATGTAAATACTTTGTATTTAATGACTGGGGATATCTGCATGTTTTGCATTTGCTTCTGAAACACAAAGAGACTGGCTCATTTGATCAAAATGCTGCAAAATATATTATTCCACATAACCAACATAAATATATATTAGAAGGCTTCAAAAGTTCATGGAAAAATTCCATTATTTTTAAATTCCATTTTTCAAGAACTTTTCAAAGGACATTTGGACTCTAGTATTAGTATTTTGTGGGCAATTAGCTTCTCTTTTGGTATGCCCTTTTTGTCTCTGGTCTTTAGCAATAATTTCTAAGAATCTAGAATCGAAGCATACAATCCAAGGGTTGCACTCACTGTATGTGCTTCCTAATGTGTATTAGAGAGGCATTTTAATACTCAATCGCTGCCTAAGAATGTTTAAGAACTGCCCATTGGTGAGCTGTTGTTGTTATTAAGTGCCGTTGAGTCAATCCCCACTCATACGAACCCTGTGTAGGGTTTCTGGGGAATGGCTGGTGAGTTTAAACAGCCAACTTTGTGGTTCAAACTGACTCTGCAGCCCAGTGCATATCCTACAGTGCCACACATGGACTCTCCATTGGCAAGTAGAGGCAGCAAAAGTGTGTAGAGTAACTGAACAGTAGAAAAGAAACAACTGCTTGTGGAAAACAACCTTCTATGCTACATCCTATAAGATTAACTGAATATGCATCACATGATATGAAAACGGCATATTCATTATGTTCTAAAATTCTGTTGCAAGCCTTTATAACGCCCTGACATACTGGCAGCAATGTCTTAAAACTGACCTCTGCACTTAGAAAAATCTAATTTTGCCAACTTCATACACTGACGTATTCGACAAGCAATTTCTTCATCGGTTGATTTTTTATACGAGTTAAGTGTGATAAATGGGGTGGCAGGTTTTTCAGTCATTGGAGATACACATCTTAAAACAGTACTACGTAGCTGATCTGTACAAGAAAGATCAGGAGTAGAATCTAAAGACAAACTGAAATACATAACTGTATTTATTTCACTGAAAATAGTGGATCAAAATACCACTTAAGTTCACCACTTCTTCACAAGCTTTAGGCAGATACAATGGGTTACCCTTCCCTGTGGTTATCATATTTTGAGTATAAATATGAGTATAAATACTTTCTACACATGAATCACACTAACCAATTAGTTCAAATAAACCTCCACATTTCCATTTTGTGGGGACTCAAATGCTTCATTTCTTCCTCAAAAAGACAGTCCACTTTCTGTAACTGTTGAATGACACCAACAATGCTGCAAAAATCACTTTGCGATACTGACTTCTTCATTAATTTGTGTTTTCAGTTCATGAGTTAAGCCCAAACCATGTCTTCAGTTTAAATATACACTCTTGGTGAACTGAACTGTTTTCACGTTTACCGATCATATTCAAACTGTGGTGGTGGTCATGGTTATGTGCCATGGAGTTGGTTCCAACTCATCACGACCCTGGATAGGGTTTCTGAGGCTGTAAATCTTTACAGGAGCAGAAAGCCTCATCTTTCTCCCGCAGAACAACTGATAGTTTCAACTGCTGACCGTGAGATTAGCAGCCCGATTCGTAACCACTACGCATCAGAGCGCCTTATTCAAACTGTACCAGTTGCTAAGTCCATTTATAGCAAATCAAATATTACTGATTGAAGTTGTCAAAGACTTACCAAATAATGCACTGCATTAGGCAAATCTGCTGCTAAAGTTTAAAAGAGCAAAGAGATCACTTTGAGGACTAAAGTGCACCTGACCCAAGCCGTGGTAGCTTTCATCTGCCATATATGCAATGCAATGAAAGTTGGACAATGAATAAGCAAAAACAGTGAAGAACCGATGCGTATGAATTATGATGTTGGCGAAGAATACTGAAAGTACCATGGACTTTCAGAATAAACATTTCTGTTTAGAAGGAAGGAGGTCAAGAGTTTATCTCTTGTTCTTTGGACACACTGCCCAAAGAAATCAGTCATTAAGGAAGGACATCATGCTTGGCAAAGTAGAATGTCGACGAAAAAGAAGAAGAGCCACCAACAAGATGGAATGACAACATAACAATTGTGAGGATGGCACAGGACCGGGCAGTGTTTCATTTTGTTGTGCATACAGACACCTAACAATAATAACAGTTTGCAAACAAAACAATACACACGAAGTGACTGACGGAGACAGAAGAGTAACCACTTCTTACCATTGTCACCAATTACTTTGCACCCTAGAAATATATTCTGGCTATTTTTAGCATCCAGAAATTTTTGACAAAAATTTTCTACTGTTTTGTTCACAATCAGTTTTCTTTCCATGTGTGCGTTTACAGAGTAACGAAAAAAATTATTCTACAAAACAGGATCTTCATTTCTGTTTTCTATGGGGTCTGCAGAAGCCACAATTTCAGATTCTAAAATAATTTCACTTTCTGCCCCATGATTATTAACTACAGCCATTACTGGATATAGAATTGGGAACAAATTCTGCTATATTCATATTGCTTTAGTAATTTCAGTAGTAGTGGTCCGAAGTACAATGATTTGCAACATTAAACAATATGTTGTTGTTGTTAAGTGCTGTCGAGTCGGTTCCGACCCATAGCGACCCTGTACAGGGTTTCCGAGGGTGTAAATCCTTACGGGAGTAGAAAGCCTCATCTTTCTCCTGCGGAGTGGCTGGTAGTTTCGAACCGCTGACCTTAAGGTTCGCAGCCCGATTCGTAACCACTACGCTACCAGAGCTCCTTATTAAACAATATATTAAATGAAAATTAAACTTCAACAATGACTGAAGTAATTATTTGGAATTTAGACCGACAACGAATGTACGCGGATGGTGCAAACAGTTAATGTACTTGGCTGCTAACCAAACGGTTGGAAGTTCAAGCCCACCCTGGTGCCTGTAAAGAAAAGCCTGGCACTGTTTTCTGAAAACCCTACGGGGCAAGTTCTACTATGAGACACGTGTGGTCACCATGTGTCAGAAACAACTTGACAACAGCAACCGGTTAGTTAATAGACCAGCAAAATATTTAGGGGGCGAGGAGGAGGATTCTACCACTGATAATTGTTTAGAATAGCAAGTATATGATGTTTTTTTTTAAGCACACCAAATTTTAATCCGTTTTATAATTGTTTTAAATTTTCTACAGTGTGGCACACACTGGACTTCTAACCATGCGAACAACACGGTCAGCAGTTCAAACCTACTAGTTGCTCTTAGAAGTCCTCTATGGGGTCGCAATGAGATGGAACTGATTCAAAAGCACTCAGCGACAACAACCCCTTTGTTGCCTAACAAAGCAGAGATGGGGGTGAGGGGGTGCTGATCACTCCATCTCCATGGCCTTGGTTGGGTTGTCTCCCTGTTAGGGTTAAAACACATAATAAAAAATAATTAAAAAAAAAAAAAAAAAAAAAGCTCTAATCTGAAGTTCAAATGTCTGTTTAATAAATATTTTATATGGTTTTATAATATAGCATATATTCACTTCTAGATATCTATGCTGTAAAAACATGCAAATGTGTAACCAAAGAAGCATGTAACACATACTGATGGCATCAGTGTGTTTAAAAATAGGAGACTAGCACAATAAAAGGGGTTATAAAAATACAGTGGCACGTAGTTACACAGCAATTTAAACAGATGAGCTGGAGCTGCAGATTTTATCTATACCATTCTAATTTTTAGATTCACGTTGTTGTTGTTATTGTTGTTGTTCAGTGCCATGGAGTCGGGTCCAACTCATAGCGACCCTGTATAGGGTTTCCAAGGCTGTAAATCTTTACGGGAGCAGAACGCCTCATCTTTCTCCCACGGAACAGTTGGTAGTTTCGAACTGCTGACCTTGCGGTTCACAGCCCGATTCGTAACCACTATGCTACCAGAGTATTACTGACATAATTTAAATTGAATATTTAAAAATTAACAATCATGAAAGATCAAAGCAGCCGCCAGGTTACTGTTGCTGTTTGCTGCCCCTGACTCAGGGAGACCCTATTCACAATGGAAGGAAAGAAAACACTGCCCGCCGCCCAGGCCTGCTGTGCCATCCTCACGGCTGCTGTCATCTATGAGGGTTTCACTGACTGCTTTCCAACAGATCACCAGGTCTTTCTTCCTAGTGAATCACAGTCTGCTGAAACCTTCAACACCATAGCAACTCACAAGACTCCAACTTCCACTGATGGATGGCGAGTGACTTCCACATGAGGTACACTGGCCAGGAATCAACAAACCCTGGTTTTCATATACCAAAAACCAAACATATTTCCATCAAATCAATTCCAACTCACAGCAACCCTATATAGGATTTCAAGTCTAAATATTTAGAGAAGCAGACATCCTCAGTATTCTGTTGCAGTGTAGCTGGGGGGTTTGAAGCACTAACCTTGCAGTTAGCAGCCCAACGCCTATCCCACAGCACCATAAGGGCTCCTGGTCTTCTGCACACCAAACCCAATGCCACTGAGTAGATTCCAACTCACAGCAACCCTACATAGGATTTCTGAGACTATCATCTTCACAGGAGTACACAGTCTCATCTTTATCCCACTAAGTCACTGGTAGGTTTGAACTGCTGACCCTGTAGTTAGCAGTCCAGTGCTAGAACTGAACCACTGAGCCATCCCCTGCCCAGATTATCAACACCATCATTTCTCATCAGGCCTACAGCTGTTTATATGTATTTGGGTCTGTGCTACTATCTTGTTGCCATGATCAGAATAAAATACAAATGAGCCTTTAACCCATAGGGTGGGAACAAAACCCCATGAATCTGTTTATGCAGTTGTGGAACTCGCCCTTCAATGACTGCCCTTCACTTCAACAGTGGCCTCAAAGGAATTCATCAGAGTTCTGAACACTGGCAGGAACTTCCTGAGGACATAGATGGGTGTGGACCTAGGGGAAAGTTAGATCATCCTCCCAAGGCTTCATGGGAGGAGCTAGCCATTGTTAGCTGTGGCCCTTATAAGCTCACAGAAAGTGGTTTCTGTGGAAAGCTGTTCCCACAGACCTGAGGTGAGAGCACCCAGGTCATCTCCCCAGGATGAGGACAGGCCAATCACACACGTAGGACTGGTGTGGAACCACCTCAATGTGGAAGGAATCGGGGCCTGGATGAGCCACACAGCTCATGAGTTATGTACCAGCTCCTCTCCTCCGGTCCTCCTCAGCTTGGCATCCTCTGTTTATCTTTACAAAGCCAAGTAAGCATATTCAAACCGTTCATGAAAAAAATTCTATTATCTTTTAATCCCATTTTTCCAAGAACTTTTTGAACACCTGCCTTTTTACCATGGATACATGATGAGTTGTAATTCACTGTTTACAAAGCTGTTTCTATGGATCATACCAGTATGTTGTTAACAGAAAGACGACTCCATCATTAAATAAGCTTGGGAAATGTTGGTTGATATATTTATTATTATATCCTTACAACGGACTCTAACGTAACAACTGTGAGGATGGTGGAGGACCAGGCAGTGTTTCGGCACCTAACATCAACCACCACTCTTCACATGCAAAATGCACTTTACATTAAAGGTCCCACATGTTCTGCAGGTGTTTCTGGGTGGCACAAGTCTGGGGTTCATACCAACCCAGAGGCACCATGAAAGTAAGGAATGACAATCTGCTTCCAAAAGTCCCAGCCTTGAGAAGCTTACAGAGCAGTTCTACTCTGTACACACGGGGGCGCCATGATTCCTAGTCGACTCGACGGCAAATAACAACAGAGTACTGTAGTAAGGAGGTCTGCTTCACTCTCAGTCAGCAAATCCCGGAAGCTGCTTCCTCATTTGTTAACAACGGCAAACACAGTACCGTATTTCAGCAAGGAAACGTCCATCTAACAGGACTGTTTCACAAAGTACTTGGCTTGATCTTTAAGAATCAACTCAGACTACTGTTAAAGAGATCTAGGCCCCACACTGACCTTCTCATAAAAATCTTCACAGGAGGGGTCCTGTAGTTTAACAGGCACCCCAGGTTGACTTAGGATGAGGTAAATTCGAAAAATGCTGGCAAACTAACATTTGACTAGAACACTATTTTGCGTTAAAATTTTCTCTAAAACGTTCTTAGTTCAATTTCTTGCTTTACTAAGTTTCAACATGCTATATTGAATCTAGGCATTATTTTAAGACGATCCATTCATAATGCTAAACATTGTAGGTTAATTACTTAATATAGCCCTTCTAGCCATATTTCTCCATTTTGTGATATATTTTAAATCTAACCTCTGTGTCTGTAGTTACGGTCCCATTTTGGAGAGAGTTATCTATTATGTAAAGGAGGTTAGGATTAAGGTGGAATGCATTTTGAATCCCCACCTTAACTAGAGAATAAGATTCAAGTCATTAGCCTTAGTTTCCTGGGGGTTGTTAGTCTGTGTCCCATATATGGAAATGCTTTGGCAAAGTTCCCTCTCTTACTCTGGACCCTGCATCTGGGCTCCATCTGATGTCCAGTTCCTTGGGACTTGAGATCTATTGCCTAGCGTGGTTCACCAGCTTCTGCTGTCTTGCTAATCAACAGTCTGTCATCTGATCTGCCAATATCGACTCCTCAGCACCTGCAACCATGTGGGTGGAGAATCCTCCAGACTGACACCTGAACTAGAGGTCTGGGATTTGCCAGCCTCCATAACTGCATGTGCCATTTCTTTGCCAGTTCCTGAGTTCTGTGAGATGTTGCTGCAAACTGCAGAACCCTGAGACATGAAGAACGCCAAGTAGTTGATATGATTATGGAGTTTTGTGTTGTTGTTAAGTGCCATCGGGTTGTCCGACTCATAGCAACCCTGTATAGGGTTTCCGAGGATTGATTGGTGAGTTTGAACTGCCCGCCCTTTCAGTTCAAACCAACATTGCAGTCCAGTGCATTACCCTACAGTTTCAAAACCCAAAACCAAACCCACTGCCATCAAATGGATTCCAGCTCATATCTACCCAATATAGGATTCAAGAAAATAACCTTTACAGCAGCAGATAACCTCCTATTTCTTTCATGGAGCGACTGGTGTGTCTGAACTATTGACTCTGCCAGAAAGCAGCCCAATGCCTAACCCACAGCACCACCAATGCTCTTTATAGAATGGTACAGCATCCTGAATAACCAGACATTAGAGATGTCTTTAACCTCCACCTCAAAGGGACCAGCCTTGAGCTAATCCTTCTAAAAAGAAATTAAAGCATGTAGAGAAAGATTCATTAACAACCTGCGATATACAGATGATACAACCTTGCTTGCTGAAAATGAAGAGGACTTAAAATACTTACTGATGAAAATCAACCACCACAGCCTTTGGTATGGATTGCATCTCAATGTAAAGAAAACAAAAATCCTCACCAATTCTTATCAATGAAGAAAAGACTGAAGTTGTCAAGGACTTCATTCTTCTTGGATCAACCATCAACAATCATAGAAGCAGCAGTCAAGAAATCAAACTGTTGTGCTCAGAATTCAGGGTCCCCAAAGACCACCAAGAAGCCGACGCCAATGCAAGTGCACAAGGTTGTTTATTCAAGCTCGAACCTAGGCCTTCTCCATATCCGGCACAGCGGACTCGGGAAAAGGCCCTAAGCTCTTTGTTAGCAAAGTTTTTATACAGTTTTCAAACAAGTTTAGGTTTTTCAGCTTTACAATATTTGGATTGGTTGACATTTGGCAAAGTATGAGATGTTACAGTTTAATTGGTCAGTACTGGTGGTCTTTTGTTCTTAGGCTAAGGAAAACATCTGGCATCTGGCCTTGGGTTGTCTTGTCTATTACTTATCTAGTTCTTGCTGTTGCTAGGGATGAAAGGATATTCTAAGGCAGCATGAGCTGACTTAGCACTTTCCTGAAACAGGAGAACGTGTTCAGGCTAATGTACAGAATGGAGTCTTTTTCTTGGTCCTACAAAACGACGTATTGCATTAGGCAAATCTGCTGCACAGATTTTTTAAAGTGTTGAAGAGCAAAGATGTCAGTTTGAGAACTAAGGTGTGCCTGACCCCAAGCCATGGCATTTTCAATAACCTCATATGCATGCGAAAGCTGGACAGTGAATAAGGAAGACCGTAGAAGAACTGATGCATTTGAATTATGGTGTTGGAAAATACTGAAAGTGCCATGGGCTGCCAAAAGAACCAACAGATCTGTGTTGGAAGAAGTGCAGCCAGAGTGCTCCTTCGAGGCCAGGATTGACAAACTGTCTCTCAACTTTGGATATATTGTCAGGAGGGACCTGTTGCTGGAGAGGATATCATGTTTGGTAAGGTGGAGGGTCAGAGAAAAAGAGGAAGACCCCCAGTGAGATGGATTGGCAAAGTGGCAACATCAATGGGGCTCAAGCATAACAAAAATTGTGAGGTTGGCCCAGGATCGGGCATATTTCATTCTGTTGTGCACAGGGTCATTATGAGCCTGTACCAACTCGATGGCACCTAACAACAACAAGCAGGTAGAGAGTAAGTACCCTATGTTTAAGTGCCACTGGTCTTGAATGTTAGGTGCTGTCGAGTCGATTCTGACCCAGTGACCCTGTATACGGTTTCCAAGGAGCAGGGTGAGCTTGAACCACCGATCTTGCAGTTCAAACGACTTTGCAGTCTAACGCATTAAGCCTACAGTGACACAAAAAAACCCATTACCACTGAGTCAAACCCGAGTACTACTCAGAGTAGTAGTTTTTTTTTTTCATCCTTTGGATATTGCTTTACTAAGTTAATCATCATCATTTAATAGTAAGGACTGAGCTCTTAAATGTGTACCTCCCATAAATCTCACAATAACCTTGTAAGACAAGTTTTTTCTCCATTTTAAACAAATGAGGCAGCAGCTTACGTAGCTTGTCTAAGGCAGAGTTTCTCGACCTCAGCACTACTGTTTGAGCTATAAAGTGTTTTGTTGTGGGATGTTCCGAACCTCCCTGGCCTCTATCCACTAGGTGTCAACAGCAGTGTTGAACATGTTTCCAGACACTGTCAAATGTCTCATGGGGTCCAACTAGGTGGGAGCCATGGACCTAAGTAATATTAGAGGTAAGAGCAGAGGAGCCAAAGTCCACCCAAGGGCTAACCACCCCAAATTCTACCACATCTGACCTCCCAAGAGAACCTGTCTTTGCATCCTTCACCAGTAAGCTGAGGGGTCCCAAGTACTGTGGAGCCCTTCCTGCGCTGTCTCACAACCTGACAACACAGAGGAGAAATTTCTGGACAAAGTAAGCCCTCAATAAAAGTATTCCTGTGTAAGCAGGAGAGGGATTCAGAAAGACCGAAGAAAAATTCCATTATCTTTTCATTCCTTATTTTTACAATGTTTCTTAAGCTCCCTGGTGTTTCCTCCCATCCTGCCACAGGCTCTAGATGAAACATCCTCTATCTGCTCCCTTAAGAATGAACTATATAGTTGTGGGTTAATGCACTGGAGTGCAAAGTAAGTTTGAACAGCAAGATTGGCAGTTCAAGCTCCCAAGTCGCTTCTCGGAAACCCTATACAAGGTCGCTTTGAGTCGGATCGACTCAACGGCACTTAACAACAACGAAAGCATACCTAGAGCAGCTGACACTCAGGAAAGATTATTTTTTAACACCACCTCCTCTGAATGAATAAAATGTATTTTTGATAACAGTTCTATAAAATTCAATAATTATTATTTCTTGGTTTGACTTAATTTTAAAACACTCGTTAACTTGGCAAATAGGTTACCTATATTTTTACAATAATAACAATAATTTTTAAGAGATAAAACTTTAATAGCAGATGTTAAGTACCATGGAGTCAGTTGTGACTCATAGTGACCCTGCACAGGGTTTCCAAGGTTGCAAATCTTTAAGTGAGCAGAAAGCCTCATCTTTCTCCCAAAGAACAGCTGGTAGTTTCGAACTGCCGACCTTGATGTTAGCAGCCCAATTCGCAACCACTACACTACCAGAGCTCCTTTTAATATCAGATAATCAAATTCAATAAAGCATATCATGAGTGAACTAAAATTTTCATTTGCCAAACAAAAATATTACACATCAAGGTTTGCACTATTTCACTGTTTCAATTTTTAGGTGCAAACAAAAACTCCAAGTGGTCACACGGAATGACAGAATTATAACCAAAAATGCCATCATGGTTTATTTAGAATCTACTGCTTAAATGTGGGAGTGCGGTGCCTGGGCTGATAATCATGAGGTCTGGCGTTCGAGCCTACTAGCTGCTTTGTGAGAGAAAGATGAGGCTTTCTTCTCCCACAGAAATGGAAAAGCCTTGGGAACACTATACAGGGTCACTCTGTGTCGCAACCAAATCAACGGCACGTAACAACCACAATAACAGCTTCAATGTAGGACTATATAACATCATGGGGTTACAAACACACATAATGAATGTCCAAAACAAGCTTACAGAATTCCAAACTCAAAATCTGCTGTGGTATCATGAATTACTTAATGTCTCTTCGAACCATTTGTTGTTTGGGTTGTTGTGTGCTGTTGAGTCGACTTCCGAGATACACACCTGGGCTTCTAGCCATTGTCTTTGTAAAGTGCAACCAAACACCTGTTTCCTGAGGAGTCTGGGTAAGGGAAAGATGCTGATGCATTATATGATTCAGTCATGATTGTTAACAGGGCTAATTGTGACTGCAAAATCTTGGCTCTCTAACTTGGTTATCAAGTTATCAAGGGAACCATGTTAGATTAGACGCATAAAAGGGGATCTCAAGACTATCAAAGAGCAAGAGCCAGAAGTGGAGTGTCCTTTGGACGGGAGCAGCAGAATCAACTGAGAGCTGGAGCACGAGTAGAGTGATGAGCTTTCTGGCCCACAGAGCAAGTAAAGCTGAGTGTCTTTATGCTGGAGGCTCATTTGGAGGTACCCCGCAAACTTAATTGGGGGAGTTAGGTGTACTGACTTATGGAGCTAGAGTTGAGTGCCTTAGGGCTGAGACTTACAGTTGAATGGAGTGTCCTATAAGCACTTGACAGCAGCCCGAAACAAGCTTTATAACAACACTGCCCAAACAGGGCAGAGGCCAGGCCAAGGGGCGGAAGAGCAAAGGGAGGCCTGCTGTAGGCATGATTGAGGAGAGGCTGTCCTGATTGGAAGAACTGTGATCTTAGCACTTCTGCCCCTAAACTGTTGTATACAATGAATATGAAGGAATAAGGAATTAAAAAGGGCTCATTGGAGCTGACATATTATTGAAATTCAAGTTGGCCCAGCCATTATTTAGGATACACACCAACAAAAGATTTTGGGAGAAAGAATATGCTACCACTGACATTGTTTAGAATTGCAGGCATAATTCTAGACTTCTAGACTTTTGGATAGTTCTTACTGCTTTAAAAATTTCTTACAATTTAAATTTCTACAATGGATCCTCGTATCTCCTGGGCTAGCACAGACCAATCCCACCATCTGGTCCTGAGCACACCACTGTCTATCGGGGTGAAAACTGTACCAAGAAATCTCAAACCCAAAAAGCAGTTGGGTGTAAAAGAATAATGGAAAGAGGAAAAGTCACAAGAAAATCATCACAGTGGTCAGATCTCTGAATTCCATTTGTAATCTGACTCCAGCTTACCGTGTACATTAGATGTTCCATGAAACTTCTCCGGGCAGTGCAGTGGAGAGTTTCAAGTACACAGACTGATGTTGGACAAGGTTTGAATGCTGGTTGTTGTTGTTGTTAGGTGCCATCGAGTTGATACCGACTCATAGCGACCTTATGCACAGCAGAACGAAACACTGCCCAATCCTGGGCCAACCTCACTACTGTTGCCACGCTTGAGTCTGTCGATGCTGCCACTTAGCGGATCCATCTGGGTGGGGGTCTTCTTCTCTTTCTCTGTCCCTCCACCTTACCAAACATGTTATCTTTCTGCAGGAACTCGTCCCTCACTGGCCCCATAATCCAGGGCACACTTCTTCCCTGGACCTCCCAGTTTTCTCACCTATTTAAGATGTAAATAAAATAGTACCTACCCTGTGGGGTTGTTGTGAGGTAACAAAGTATAAATAAATGCTTTCTCTAAATAAAACAACTGTACATGGACAGAATCTTGAAAGCAGAGTCTGGGGATGGATATGTTGCAGTGTCATTGTTAGCAGCCCCAGACTCAAGGCAATGCCATGCACAAAAGAATGAAATGCAGCCCAGCCCTGCACCTTCCCCACGAGGGCGGCAGACTACACTGTTGTGATCCACAGGCTTTTCACTGGTGCGACTTTCCAGAAGCAGGTCCTTCCTAGTCTGTCTTAGTCTGGAAGCTCTGCTGAAACCTGTTCAACACCACAACAATATGTCAGTCTCCAATGGCATACAGCTGGTGACTACACATGCTATGCACTGGCCAAGAGGGATTTAATTTTGAATACTTTTGGAATTTTTCAAAAAATGTTTGAAGTTATTTTCAGGTTCCTTATATATAAAACATAAAAGAATTAATGCTCTTAGCACTGCAGAATAAGCACCGGACTGCAAGGTTGATCTGAACCACATGGTTGGCAGTTCAAACTCACCAGCCACTCCTCAGAAACCCTATACAGGATCACTATGAATCAGAATCAACGTGAAGACAGTTAAGAACAACAAAGGTGGTAGTGGGAGTTCTGGTGTAATGATACCGGATAAGCACTGGACTGCTAACCTCAAGCTTGGCAGTTCAAACCCACCAGTCACTTCTTGGAAACTCTGTACAGGGTTTCATTACGAGTTGGAACCAACTCGACAACACTTAACTAACAACCGGGTGGTGGTGGTTCCGTTGTTGTAAATTCCCTGAGTCGGTTCTAACTCACAGTGACCCTGTATACGGTTTCTGAGGAACCGCTGGTGAGTTTGAGGTGCAGACCAACAGATGCAGGGTACACACTGGACTGGTGATCACAAGGTTAACAACAACAACGAGGTCTTGTTGAGCTTTAACGCCTAATATACTATATAAAGGAGCCTCAGTTCCCTGGTGTAAATCTGGACACTGCTTGGCCTCTACTCACCTTGAAAGTGACCACTGAGTACCCAACCCTTCACACAGAAAGGGTTCAATGAATGAGATGTCAGACTGGCTCCTGGCATTCATTCCAATACGAGACCAACTCTTACAAATATGAGGTTAACCACACTCAACTGCTACCCAAAAGATTGAAAGTTCAAGTCCACACACAGGCACTGTGATAGTTAAGGTTTTGCATAACCTTGAGTGGGCCAACATTCTCAGTGGTTTGGCACTACACTAAGATATAGTTATTCCCCATGATGTGATCTGATTTGGTAAAAACCAGTAAGAGGATAAATGGTGGGATGTTGTCATTAAGTGCTATAAACCCTTGTATAGGGTTTCTAAGGTGCAGCTGATGGGTTTGAACTGCTCACCTTGTGGTTAGCAGTCCAGTGTTTATCCTACAGCACCATACCAGTATGTTGTTAAGTGCCGTCAAGTCGGTTCCGACTCATAGTGACTCTGTATAGGGTTTCCGAGGAGCGGCTGAGCTCGAAGCACCGACCTTGTGGTTCAAAACAACTGTGCAGTCCAGCGCATTAACAACCACCACACCAGGATTCCTCCACTAGTATACACCATCCTTAATCCCACTACCAGCCTCATCCAGTTAATGGGAGATTCCCAAGAGTGTGGCGTTCAAACCTGTTATCTTACAAGAGATAGAAAGACCGAGACCTAAGCAGAGAAGGAGGGGCACACAATCACTAAGCTAGAAGGGCTGGGAGTAGAGTGCATCCTTTGGACAGGGTCCCCGCACTGTGAGGCTCACAGATCCAGACGAAGACTGATGCCAAGGTACACGGAGAGCTCCAAGATGCTTAAAAGGAGATAAGACCATTCTCCAGAATTAGAACTTCCAGACTCCCAAACTGTGAGAGAATCAATTTCGGTTCTTCAAGTCATCCACTCGTGGTGTTTCTAATTTTAGCATCATTAAATAAGATGGTCACCTTGGAAGACAGGCCTGGTGAGCTCTTCTCCAACCGAAAACTCTATGAAGCACAGCTCTACTATGACACACATGAGGTGGCTCTGAATCAAAACTGACTCAATGACAACTGGTGGTTAATTTTAAATGATTCAGGAAATAGCCTGAATCTCCCTACTCCTATGGATCCAAGACCAGAGAGGGAGACAATGATTTACAGCACAGGAAACACAGTGTGGCAGTTCTAATCTATGCTACACAGTTGCTATGAGTTGGAATCAACTCAACAGCAGGGGACTTAGTTTAGGAATCAACTAACTTTAAAATAGGGAGATTATCTGGATAGCCATGTGAGTCCAAAACAAAATTTAACAGCCACTCTGAGGAAGAAAGATGTGGCAGTCTGCTTCCATAGATTGTTGCTGTTGTCAAATGCCATGGAGTCGGTTCCGACCAATAGCAACCCTGTATAGGGTTGTCAGGGAGCAGTTCAAACCGACTTTCCAGTCAAGTGTTTGTCTTATGCACTTACATCAACAATAATATTAAGAACCAATGGTACTGAAAAAAGAAGTCCACACTACATTGAAGGCATTAGCGAAAAACAAGACTCCAGAAATTGACAGAATACCCACTGAAATGTCTCAACAAACTAATGTAGTGCTGAAAGCACTCACTAGTCTCTGCCAAGAAAGTTGGAAGGCAGCTACCTGGCCAACCAACTGGAAGACATCCCTATTTGCACTCATTGTAACGGAAGGTGATCTTATAGAATGCAGAAATTATCGAACAGTATCATTAATATCACTTACCAGTAAAACGGCTGAAAACAAGACAAAAACATCATGTAGCTGCCAGAAATCTATGCTGGATTCAGAAGAGGATGTGAAATGAGGGATATCATTGCTGATGTAAGAAGTCTCTTGGCTGAAAGCAGAGAGTATCAAAAAGATGCTTACTTGTGTTTTATTGACCATGCAAAGGCACTCGAATACGATGATCTTAACAAACTATGGAGAATACTGAGGAGAATGGGAATTGGTGAACACTTAATTGTGTGCATGTGGAACCTGTTGTCCAAACAAAACAAAGGGATACTGCATGGTTTAAAGTTAGGAAGGGTGTGTGTCAATCTATATGCTGAGTGAATAATCCAAGATGCTAGACTAAACAAAAAATGCACCGTCATATTGGGAGGAAGGCTCATTAACAACCTGTAATATGCAGATGGAACAACTTTGCTTGCTAGAAGCAAAGAAAGAGGATTTAAAACACTCACTAATGAAGATCAAAGACTACAATCTTCAGTATGGATTACACCTCAATGTAAAGATAACAAAAATCCTCACAACTGGACCAACTGACAACATCATGATAAATGGAGAAAAGACTGAAAATGTCAAGGTTTTCACTTTCCATGGATCCACAATCAACAACAACAACAAAATCTATATATATATATGTTGTTGTTAAGTGCCGTGGAATCAGTTCCGACTCATAGCAACCCCGTACAGGGTTTCCGAGGCTGTAAATCTTTACGGGAGCAGAAAGCCTCATCTTTCTCCCGCAGAGCAGCTGGTAGTTTCGAACTGCTGACCCTGAGGTTAGCAGCCTGACTGGTAACCACTATGCTACCAGAGGTTCATATATATACATATATTTAAATTGTTCCAGAATGCATACTTAACACAATGCAATAAGTTTACAAAGATCAAAGTTGTATCACCATTCAGTGGAATATTTTCAACTGCTCCATTATGAAACAGCCATCCTACCACAACTGCAAAGTATTTCAAGCTGATCTCTTGGCTGAAAGTGTTATGTGTCACTACTCTCTGACACACAGGATACAATATTTTACAACACTTACGATGAATGTGTACTCACTTATCACAAATACGGTAGATCCAGAAAGGCCTGTGTAGCTGGCTATGGAAATCAACAGGGCAATCTGTAAAAAGATTTCTATTGATTTGTGGAAATCTCATACAGCAAGCATCCTTTCCTGTTTCTCTGTTAGAAGACATCTGAGTTCTTACTTAGAAACTGGAGGTATCAGCTACCTAGAACAATGTCAAATGCTTACAGAATTAATAAGGAAAAGATTTCCCCCATGGTAATATTCCGTCTAGTTTCAGAAGTTATTTACTATGTATACACCACATGGCTATCCTACAAAAACTTTTAGCCGCGCAGCATTTGTTTAGAAAGGAAAAAGGCCAGAAATAATTCAAAACGCCCAAAGACGTGTAGCATAAACAAAGTAAAAGGACTTTTACTGAGAGAACTTTAATTATATAATCTGTGCCTTCTGTATAAATTCTATCAACATTGTTGACTAAGAAGAAGCTACTCAAAATGACACCATCAACTACATGCAAGCAACCATCCTAGAATAAATCCTTCCTTCTATCATGTGGCACTTTGGGCTAATGCACTAAACTGCAAAGTTGGTTTGAACTGCAAAGTCGACAGTTCAAGCTCACCAGCCACTCCCTAAAACCCTATGCAGAGTCACTATAGGTCAGAACCAACTCGACAGCACATAACAAAAACAACAATGCAATCACCACGGTGGAACAAAAAAAAAAAATTAAAGACTTATTTCCCATAGGGCACTTTGGAAAACAAATTAATACAATCATAAAGCGATGTTCACTCCCTCTTTACTACATAGAGAGACCTGTATTAGACACAGGGTGGAAATACACAGTAGAAAACACCATCATTGCACTCAACTTCATGAGAGGTAAAGCGAAGGAAAGCACATAAATCCCTTTACTTTTCACTGTTCATCCAGGTGTTCATTCAAACATCACGGACAACAAGAAATTCATTTTTAATACTCTAGTTTGGAACGGTAATACACAACATAGGGCAAGTCAGCACAACTTGGCAAACAGAGAGCCATAAATTAACACAGCTCTTCTAGCCAGTCTTTTTACCTCCCACCAAGCGACTGGTGGATCCACGCAGATTAGGTGCATTTCTTCTTTTCCTGATGATCTGGGTAAGAGGCAGTGGGGAAGATGCTAATAGGATTATATGATTCAGTGGTGAGTGGTAGTTAACAAGGTTAATTGTGGTTATAAAAACTTGGGACTCTAATATGATGATTGGTCACTTTTGCCATCCTACTGGGTATAAAATGAACCACTTCAGAAGTAGGACAAGAGGATCTGTCGCTAAGAAAGATGAATCAGGAGTATATCCTTTGGACCCCAAGATCCCTGTGCACTGAACCTCCCTGACCCACAAAGAGAGCTGTGACACCAGAGAAGTAGCACAAAGGGGTCACCATTAGAGAAGCCTCCTAGACATATCCAAGCGTGTCTCAGGGCAGGTTCACTGGGTTAATGGCTTACGACCTATGTCTTGTGGGACAACTGAGTCAATAACATAGGCATAAAATAGTTCATAAAGATAAAGTTCATTTTGGTGAGCACCATCTCACCAAATCTGGGGTCCTAAAAACTTGCAGGCAGCCACCTAAGATTAACTATCTGTCTCTTCTTTTCTGGAGCATCTAACACTTAACTATTTGTTTCTTCTTTTCTGAAGCAAAAGAAAACCAAAGACTCAAAAAACAGACGAATCCACAGGACTAATAAACAGTCCATAAGAACTAGAGCAGCTTTTTCTAGTATGAGGCCAGAAGAACTAGAGAGTGCCCAGCTATCACTACCAACTGTTCTAACCAGAAACACAGCAGGCGGTCTCAGATATTCTGGAGAAAAACGCAGAACAAAATTCCAGTTTCTAGCAAAGGCAAGACTTACTGGACTGAATAGAAACTGGCGGAACACCAGAGATGATCATCCTAAAATACACCTTGAACTTGAAAATGAAGATACCATAGAGGTCATCTTTCAGCCAAATAATGGACTGGTTTATGAAATATCAACATCACCCTTGAGGGATGTACTCCCTTAAACAATCAACTATTTGAGGACAAAAGCAAAGATGAGAAGGCAGTGAGGGGAAGGAAGGCTATAGAAAATGGAGACAGAATGGTGATCATGACAATATTGAAATTATAACCAACCTCATGGAACAATCTGTATAAACATGATCAAATGAGAACTTCATTTTCTTGTAAACTTTCACCTAACAATAATTAAAAACAAAAATTGTAACTGTAATGAGATTTAGTGAGAGCTTTACTACGTGCCAGCTCTATGGTCCAATGCTTTGCATTCCTTATCTCATCTAATCTCCCAATAGTCATTCCTCAGAGCCTGGTGTCATTACCCCACTATGTTAATGAACACCATGAATACAGAGAGACAGCTGTTGTTGTTGTTAAGTGCCATCGAGTCGGTTCCGACCCATAGCGACCCTGGATAGGGTTTCCAAGGAGCAGCTGGTGAGCTTGAACCGCCAATCTTGCAGTTCAAATGGTTTTTGCAGTCTGGCACATTAACCCACAGAGCCACACCAGTACAACCCCCCAAATCACACGGCCAGGACTCAAGCTCGACTCTGCCACATTCAGGCTTGTCCTGAATTATAATTCAATTTTCCTTATTATATTTTGTTATATTTAAAACTATTCTTCGAGTTAAAAATCCTTTCAGTTTATAATCTAGTGGGGGGTGGGGGTAGAACATGAGTAAAAATAACCAGAATTTAAAGCAGTACAGTTAAATGATTTGTGAGAAAAGGTACACGGTTAACTAAGACCTAGTGGGAGCACAAAGGAGGAAAGCTGAGCAGGAAGAGGCAATGCATAAAAGAATGGGCCCATGTGACTCGAGGCACGTAGTCAGCAGACAAGCCAAGGAATGTTCAGAGAATGACGAAAGACAAGCAAAGTCCACAAGGGCAAACAGTGAGCAAACAGGCCTCCGAGTGGACTGCAGTCGGACTTCCTGACCTTGTCATGTCATGGATGGCATTGGGGCTTATCTCCCCAATGAGTCCTCTAAGGCTCTCCAACAAAGGAAAAAGATAACTCAAGATGGATTTCTGTAAAATTAGCCTGTGTTACCCCAAGTACATTATAGACAAGTGCAATTCCTCTACCTGATAGAAACAGAATGGAAGCAATCCAAATGAGGTGGCAGCCCTCCACCTCAACCTACTACCTCTGCCTCCTATTGTCTCCTGCTTCCTTTGTCACAGTTAACAGAGTCCCTGGAGGGCCCCCTCTTTCCCCTCCTCCTTCAAGATTTGGCTCTTTTATTACTACGAATCCTTCTCGCTATACTGACTCCATCTGAGTCTTTAAGACATAAGCATCTGCCATCTGGGGGAAAAAATTTTTTTTTTAATTTTAATATTCATATTTCCACAAATGAATGGTATGCCCTAATTACGGCATGCTTTCAATAGCCAGAAATTCAGCTCCTATTCATTACAGAAATCTTTAAGGAACAGACAGCAAACTGTTGTCAATAACTCATGAAAGGCAATGGAATTTACTGAGTCCATACCAGCCTTCTTAGCGTGCCCTGCGCGTCTTATCTGGAAGGGCTTTCCTTATCTGCCTTCAGTGGCTGCCGCTCCAGGTTTCTATCCGAACTCTTTGGTCATTCCTTCTCAGTTTTTTCACCCCTCCACATGCCTCCCAACAAGAGTCCTGCATTCCCCAAATCCTGTTCTAGGTCCTCCATTCCTACATTATCTACCAATGCTATGGAATTACTTGCAAAATTCCTGCTTGTCCTGACTCTGCTTCTCTGATCTAATCCCACATTTAAACCTGGGGGAAGGGGAGAAGGATGAAACACTTGTCATAGATGGACAAAGACTTAATTTGAAAAAGCCAGGATGAGTTCAGACGGCGGGTAGAGGTGACACTACAGAGAGCTCATAGGCCTGTAGGGGCCAGGGAAGGCCGCTGAGTGTTTGAGAAAGAATCGCCCTGCAGGATTGTGAAGGATGGATCAGAAAACAAACAGGCTATGTCAGGGAAGCGCACTGAAGTTCAGGCTTAGGAAACAAGGCAGGACTTAGTGTAGCAATAATGGAAAAGGGAAGGAAGAAGTCTGCAAATGTGTCAGCTGATACAACGCCCAGGTCTTCTCTCATCCTTCAGTCAGTTAATCCCTATTGTGCCCCAGTACCGTACCAGGATCCAAACACAGTTCCCACTAAGAAAGAAAAAGAAATTTAGCATTTAAAAAAATAAGAACAAAAAAAGATAGAACAACGAGAAAATAAGTTGTCTAATAGACACTAACAATAAACAAGTATAAGAGCTTCCAACAAAGACAAGATAGGAAATAGTTCATCAAAGGGGGAAAAACCCAAAATAGGGAAAATATAAAGAACTTCACATTGCTTGGCCAAGTCCCTGACTTAACCACACAATACTAAACAGAGAGCAGGAAAAGAATGCTCATATTATCATCCAGGGTTTATCATTAGCTAAAATTATCATTATTCTATTCAAATGGAGTCACAATATGGTAAAGCTGCAAGTCTGAGCCTTAACTGAATCCTTAAAAACAGGTGTAAACAACATGAAAGATAGCACATAAAGCCAAAACATTCTAGATATAGAGTCTGTAAGGGATACATCCCAACGAAGCCACTTCAAATAGCAAGAAGAGTTCACAAAACAAAGGCAACCTAGCCAGCTTACGAAATTCCTTATGATATATATAACATTAAGTGAAAAAGTAGGATGCAAAACTGAATTTGGAAAATTCAGAACAAGAGAGGGTGAATGTTAGCAGCCATTAAACTGCCAAAAATCACACTTCTAATAACGCTGAGAAAGAAGTCAGGATATTCCTAATAAAACCCTGAGACCCTCATGCAAAGCTATTTACAGTAGCATTAGAGATAACAATAAATTGGAAACAATACTAACACCTACTATGATAAGCACTGGACTGCGAACCACAGTTTGAACCCACCAGCCACTCCACAGGCAAAAGATGAGGCTTTCTGGTCCTGCAAAGATTTAAAGCCTCAGAAACCTATACAGGGGCATCACCGTGAGTTTGAACCAACTCAAAAGCACTCAACAACAAACAACATGGGGTGATGCGTTAATAAATTAAGGTATATTCAAACAGCACCCAAAATAAATTAAATATATACAAGATTATGAGTAAATCTTGAGAACATGTTGAGTGAAAAAGCAAGTTGCAGAAGGATGCCTACACCTCTCCTCATTTATCAACATGGTTAGGTTCTACACACCAGGTTACTATTTTAAAAATCAGCATTATGAGAAAATGGAAGATGGCCACATCAGAAAATAAGAGGATGACTACATCATCCCATAACTGTGAAGCCACTGACGTCACCCAGTCAAGTTAGCATAACATAACCTTACGCTTCACAGCCAGTGTTTTGCCTGGCACCCTGGCATTCATCCCTGCTAGGTATATGTCATGAATGTACAAAACTGATTTAAAAAAAAAAAGTTCTACTGCTATATATGAGAAATGATGGGTAACAACATAGTTGATAAGTGAAGAGGCGGTTTTTATCAACTATGTAACATTTTTAAACATGCTAAAAATCATTAGATCTTGCTTGCAAACACTACATATGTAGTACAGGTAGACGGTAAAACATTTCCAGGGAGAATATTTACTAACTTCAGAGCCATAGTTACCTCTGGGAAAAACAGGAGGAAAGGGACGAAGGGAATAGGATCAGGAAGAAATTCAAGTTTCATCTGCAATAGCCAATTAACAACATAAGAGGGCTTCAAAAAACTCCTGGGAAAATGGGGTTAGAAGACCACGGACTTCATCCTTTTGGAAGCCACCTTGTATAAGTAAAACAAAGACTGCGTGTTAAGAGGTGTTAACTCGGACAAGTAGGTTATAGGAGGTTTGTTATATTATTTCACATAATTTCACACATACATACATACACACAGTATACAGAATAATCCCAATTGTACAAATAAATAACACATACACTGAGCTGTTGAATAAGCACTGGAATGCTACCCACAAGATTGGCAGTTCAAACCCACCGGCCACTCAGTGGGAGAAAAATGAGTCATTCGGTTCCTGTAGAGGTGGATAGCCTTGGAAATCCCACACAGGCTGACTAAGACGGAATTGACCCAGGGGCAGTGAATGCTGCACATACACAGATTTTTTTAAATAAGGAAAAGAAGATACCCTGGGTTCTCCTGGCTATCTTAGGCAGAGGGATTAATGGTCATATTAATTTGTTTCTTCATGCTTTTTCATATTTCCCAGTAAACATGAATTTACTATGAAAAGGAAAACTATTTTGAATTTCTCTCTCTCTCTCAAATGAACCCAAATTATCCTTTCTCTAGAGTGCCTGTCCCACCCATACCACCACCATTTGGGGATGGAAATGCCTTACTCTACTGAAATTCTGGATTGCCTTTTTTTTTAATTGGGGGTGTGGAGGAATGGTAGGACTTCTCCCCTGGACTGTGACACCTAAGAGCAGGAAGATTCATTTCTATGTCTTCAAACTGAACATGCTTCCAGGCACACTACAAGCATATGTAAAGATTAAAAGACTGCAAAGAGGGAAGGAAAAGGGGTGATGGAACTCATCCGTTTTGAGCCTGGGGTTGTAAAGTGTCATGAGCCAATGTAATGATCTTAACACACCAGGGAGAAGGCTAACGTTTGAGGAGCGTGAACTGCACTTAGGGGAATTTACCGGAAATGGACCTTCTCTGATCTCATTCCTGGAAATTCAGATTTGGAAATCTCTATTGTTAATTGCCATCCAGGTAATTCTGATCTAGATAACTCTACAGATCACTTGCTTACATGTTCATAAGAGTGGCCTTTAAAAAAGCTCACAGGTGTGCATTCAAATGTACTTTATTAAGGTACTTGTACACTTGGAATCTAATAATAAAAATACTGATTTCTCTGAGGCCCAACTTACGAAATCCACATATCCTTAGACAACATGCACAAGCAAAAAATAACCCAATTACACAGTATGCAGAACCTCAGAAGCTCCTTTCAATGACAAATTTTTATCTTCTACTCAACTAAGTGGTTGGTTCAACACACTAATAAAAATCCTATGAAATAAAAATAATAAAGATTAACTTAACAGGAGAAAAGTCCCACCGGGGTACTTTTCTCCAAAGGATACATTAAAGTAAGAATTTATTCTCTTAATTAGTATTTTCATGATTCTTTCCCATAAAATGTTGATTGGAATTTCTTCTGTTTTTTTTTTTTTTCTTACAGTAAGAATCCAAGTTTTCAAGGACTGTAGTAACAGTTCTGCTGAAGTCTTGCCAGAGACCACAACTTCCCTAAGCTGTGTTGAGCCTTTTATCCTTGGCTTTGTGAGAACAGTTAACACCCCTAGAAACCCACAACATTCATAGGCCTAACAGTTTGGAGGATGCCTTTGGCTGGATGAGACACGGCACTAAGTAGGCCAGCGTCACAGGGCGCCTCTGTCAAGTCTCATCCGTTCTCTGTCATCCATACAACTGGAGTCAGAACCAACACCACTGCCAGCACGTCATACACCCTTAACTAATCTTGTCGGAAATGCACTGCCAGGCAATCTCTCCTGATAATTTATACGTCCAGACTGTTTACATGGGTGCCACTGGACTAATTCCACAAAACAAGCTGGGTGGATTTCCATGATGTCATATGAGCAGGAAGTTCCTCAAGGTTATAAGCAGGTCACTGTTGCTCCTTCCCGTATACCAGAAAAGTAGGGAAAAAATAAACCATCTCTGAAGAAAGATGGGCGTTAAGAGTTTAGGATTCACTCATGGAAAGCACACCAGTCTGGTGTCTACTCTCCCTGAGCCTTTTGCCAGCCACATGACCTTGGTTAATTCTGAGCCTCAACAAAAAGAGGTGCCCCTACCAGTGCAAATGGTTAATGCACTCAAATGTTAACCAAAAGGTTAGAGGTTCCAGTCTACCCAGAAGTACCTCAGAAGAAAGGCTTGGCTATCTGCTTCCTAAAAATCAGTGACTGAAAACCCTATGGAGTGGTTTACTCTGACACAGTGAGTTGACTCAACAGCAACTGGTTGATTACATGCAAGAGAGTTAGATGATCTCTGAGGCCATTTCCCAATTTAAACTCAGTGGAGTCTTCTGTGTGCGCAAGCCAAACGCCCTGCCTCACAGACATGAAACGAGAGGTACAGCTGCAGTGACTCAAGTCCTCCAGCCCCCATAAGTCATGGTGCTCTCTGGCTAACACTATATATAATGCTATATATAAAACACCATGAAATGTGGACAGAGGCAGCTCCATCATTAAACTTGGATTGATTCCACCAGCAGAAATACGACTATGATATATGAACACAATATAAAATGACCACCATCATCTATTACATCCATGACAATAACCAGTACATATATTACAGTTAGAGTAGACAAGGAATGGCCACACACACACACACAAAAAAAAAGTGTGTGTAAATTACATTTAAGAAAAGCTTAGACTAGAGAAAACCCTATAGATTCATGTCTTTTATTTCACTTTTTACAAATTAGGAAAACAATATGGTTATTCCATTGTAATGTCAGAGCTGTTCATTCCTGAAAATGTACACTGCTGGAATACGGTCTAAAAATCAATGTGAGATGAGGATGAACTTGAAAATTCACATGACTTGTCCGAGGTCACGCAGCTAAAGACTGAGTGAACATGATACCAGCTCTTGTGATTTCTGTTTAGGTGTTTTCCCATTCCAGAGCTGCCATCCCAAAGAAGCAATTCTTATCTTTGTTTTAACGACGTCCAGGCAAGAAGACTCCACAGTCTTTCTATAATCAATTCCAAATTCTCTCCTGTCTTCCTTCCAAAGTTGTTTAGCATGTGCACCTAAATTACTCTAATAATTTAAATCCATTTCCTCGTGTTAATAATAAAAAATGACTACAAGTCTTCCCACTAACTATTAACCAGGTACTTTAAGCCAACATACACACTCCAATGGAGCAGGGGCGGCGGTGGAGACGTGGGTGAGGTGTGATGTGTGTGTGTGATTTCTTTGCACCTTACTGTTCAGGAGAAATGGCAAAGTTAGAGGTCCCATGAAAGTAGGTTTTGTTAAACAAAAATTTCTACTTCTGGTAACTCAGACCTTTTCCTGGCTTAGGAAAACTGCTTTCCAACTGCCAATGTGCCAAAACCTCCAGTGAAGACATAGGAGGGTAACTCAAAAAGTATTGCTACAAAACCATACAAACCTTTATTAAACAAAAATATCAAAATGTGAAGTACTGTTTCATGAAATATCCTCCATCTAGGTCACTACACTTCTGAAAGCAGTATTTCCATCTCTCCAACTCTTCCCTGAAGAATTCTGCGGGTTTAGATTTACATTACATTAAAATGGCAACTTTGGCATCATCGAGGGAATGAAATCGTGTTCCTCTGAAATATTCTTTGAGTTCTGAGAATAAAAAGAAGTCTGACGTTTTGTAGCAAAAGGAGGGGAGTGGTTGACTTTGCAGTCCAGGAGCGGAGGGCCCTGGGACCATAAAGGGAGAAGAGAGGAATGCGGCACCATACCCAGAGAAACAGTGATTCCAGAGATGGAGGCAGAGAGGATGATGTAGAAAGATGGAGCGGCTGGGAACTCTAGACCCAGAGAGAAAGAGGGGCTTTATGCTGATGACCGGGGAGGGAGGCAATCTTGCAGGATATACCATTTGGTTGGCTGATGATGCATGGAAGGGACTGTAACCATGGCAATGTAACTATATAAGATAGGATGAATTTAAAAAGCTAATGTTCTCCCATGTAAATAAATTATCACATAATTCACACAAAAATATTTTTTAAAAAAGGAGAAGTCTGAGAGGACCAGATCAGGACATAACGTGGATGGGGCAAGTTTTCCCAACTAAATTCTTATTGGACAATCCTTGCTACCCTCCAGGAATAAACTGACGCATTGTAATGATGGGAAAAAATTCCTCAGAGAAATTTTTTGTGCCTTTTTCTCACCAGTGGAGTTTTCAACTTTCTCAAAATTTCTTCCTAATAAGTCCCCATGATTGTCCTGTGTCCTTCTGATTGTTCTGTGTCCTTCAAGGACATTGATCAAGATTGTACCTTTGGGATCCCAATCCCAAAAGCAGTTGCCATGACCTTCTGAGCTGACACCTCTGCCTTGAATTTAACTGACCCAACAGACCCTTTAGGAAGCCACTATTTCAATTAGACTTTTTTTTTTTTTTTTTTTAAAAAGACCCAAACAAGACTAAGACAAGTATATTACCGAGAGAAGGTGTCTACAGCCATCCACTGATTGCAAAGGCACGTTTCAACATAGTTGTTTGAAATAAACCCTTGCATGTGTGAACTGGAATCTACTTAGTAGTAATACTTTTTGTCTTACCTTCACAGATGTCCAATCCCTGCCCCAATTCTAAAATTGTACACTTCTCCAGGGCCCTTGGGTTAGTTACACAGCTGGACATGTGTTGAAACACTGTGATGTCTATAGAGGAAGCCACCTCTTAGGACCCAGCCTCTTTCAAGAATTATCTTCCAGAAGAAGCTGAACAGTCTAAAGTTTAAGTGTCTGCCTACAAAATCCACAAGATTAGGACTCATGTTCATTTCACAGGAAATAACCTTTACCTACTTATAGACTGGAGTCCTGGTGTGGTTCTGTAGGTTAATGCACTGGACTGCAAAGTTGGTTTAAACTGCAAGGTCGGAAGTTCAAGCTCACCAGCTGCTCCTTGGAAGCCCTATACAGGGTCACTGTGGGTCAGAACTGACTCAACAGCACTTTAACAACAACAACAGTAGTTACAGATTGTAGTTCTGGCATGACACAGTAGGATAAGCACTGGACTGCTAACTGCAAGGTCAGAGGTTCTAACCCATCAGCCTCTCCTTGGAAACCCTATACAGGGTCACTATCGGTCAGAATTGATTCAACGGCACTTAACAACAATAACTATTACCATCAACAGGAGATTGCAATGACTCTGTAGGATAAGCACTGGACTGCAAACCTTAAGGTTTCCAGTTCAAACCCACCAGCTACTCCACAAGAGAAAGATGAGTTTTTTTGCTACTGCAAAGATTTAGTCTTGGAAACCCCATGCAGGATCATTATGAGTTGGAACTTACTTTATAGCAGCACTTCACAACAACAACATTACCATCAAAATACAAGAGCCAAGAGTGGAGTGTGTCCTTTAGGCCCAGGGTCCCTGTACTGTGAATCTCCTACATTCAGGGGAAGACTGATGCCAAGACCCAGGGAGCTCTCCAAGGAATGCTGGGGACTACAGACGCTGAGAGGCGACAAGGACCTTTCCCCAGGGTTGTCAGAATGAGAAAGCCTTCCCCTAGAGCTGCCACTCTGGATTTGGATTCTAGCTTTCTAAACAGTGAGAGAAGGAACGCTGTCTGTGAAAGCCAACCTCCTTGTGTGTTTCTGTTACAACCGCACTAGAGAAGGAAGATAAGTAGTCACATTAAGAGCAGTAACAACGAATAGTTACTGAGCGCTTACATTGTACACCAAGCACTTTACATTATTAGTTCATCTTATTGTCCAAACAATTCTACAAGTAAGTCATTTCAATTACCCCTATTTTACAGATGTGGAAATTGAGGCTCAAAGATACTAACTAACAGGCTCAGGCTCTCAAATGGCAACTACTTGAGCAGAAATTATCATCTGTAAACAGATTATCAAGCCTCAGCTCCTGACTCCAGGATCCTCCTGCCTTCCAATGATAATTTTAAGGGTATGAACAGCCAATGAGATTGGGAAGTACCCCCGTCTCCAGTGAGTTACCTTAAAGCTTGAACTGAATCACATCACTGCCCTGCTATCTCCAGGAAAAAATTCTGACTTAAGTGCAGCCAGAGTGCTCCTTGGAGGACAAGATGCCCAAACTTCGTCTCTCATATTTCGGACATATTGTCAAGAGGGACCAGTCGCTGGAGAAGGATATCATGTTTGGTAAAGTGGAGGGTCAGAGAAAAAGACGAAGACCCCAGTGATATGGACTGGCAAGGTGGCAGGACCAATGGGCTCAGGCGTGGCAACAATTGTGAGGTGGGCCCAGGACCGGCCAGTGTTTCATTCTATTGTGCATAAGGTAACTATGAGTCGGTACCAACTCAACGGCACTTAACAACAACAACAACAACTACCATTCCAATACAGCCTGCTCACTTGCAATCAGTGAGTTACCTTAAAGCTTGAACTGAATCACATCACTGCCCTGCTGAGAGACCTTCCACGGTGCCTGGAGAACACAGTTCAAATTCCCTGGCTTTCCACATTGTCTCAGCTTCCTGTTCCAGTCTTCTCTCCTCACCTCTCCACAAATCTATCAACCAGGAGTAATTTCTCTCAGAAATACTCACTTTAAATTCAGTTTATTCAACAAATAGTTACTGAGCGCTCACTGCATGCCATGTATTCCTTTACTGTTTGCTGAGTACCAATAGCAGCTGCTCCTTGGAAACCATGGACAGGGATGCTGTAAGTCGAAAACAACTTGGTGGCACTTAACAATAGGTACTGTGCCAACTGCTGGGATATAGCAAGATAAACCTGGCTCCTGCTCTTCCAGAACATTCATCAAGTCTTTATACAGAAGCCTTGTGTCCCTCTGAATGCCTGGATCCCTTATCCAGTTCCCTCCAGCAGGCCCTAACCACTCCATGAAGGCTTCCTGCTATTCCGCCCTTCATCTTCTCCTCCCCTTTGGGTAGCAGTTGTAAGGCCTGGACCATGCACGCAATACTCCCAATGGCTACCCCTCTGTGACTACATTTAAACAAAATCAGGATTGAAAAGATCCAGGCACCAAACATGCTCAATCTAAATTTGCTGGCCTCTTCCACCTCCTTATATAATAAGGATTTCTTGACTTGTGACTTTTCAAATATGTATCTTATTTCCCAAACAGAATTTCTCTACTCCCAGATAAGAAAGTATTGAGTTATTCCTATCCATATACAATTCCTCATTTTGCACTTGTTCATAGAAAAAAATTTTTCACCATGTATTTCTAAAACTTGGGGATTTTATTCCCTTCCATATATGTATGTATATATGTATGTATTTATGTATGTATGTTTTATAAATATATATATATATATATCCCACAGCGTCACACGGGGACTCCATGTATACACACACACATATATATAAATACATGACATCCTAGTGTGGCGCTATGGGATTAAACACTGGACTGCAAGGTCAGAGGTTCAAACTCACCAGGGGTTTCTTAGAAACCCAATGAAGGGTCCCTGTGAGTCGGAACCAACTCGAGGGCTAACAACAACCCATAACTTTACTATCTGCTGTTGTTCTTAGGTGTCGTCAAGTTGGTTCCGACTCACAGAGACCCTGTATACTATATCCGAGGAGCAGCTGCTGAGTTTGAATCGACTGTGGTCTGGTGCTTATCCTACAGCACACCACCAGGACTCCATATACATCAGTCTGAAATGACTAACCATATACCTACGTTTTGTGGAGCACATCTTTACTTAACTCCTTAGGAAATCCTAGACTTACACCTGCCAAGTCAAAGGTTAGGGTTCATTTATTTATTTTAATTGATACTACCAAAGTGTCCCCTGCTGTCCCCCAAAGGTAGTTGATGAAGGTGAAAAACCTTTTCTGGGATCCATGCTGACACACAGAAGGTAACATCTACCAAACAGCCAACTGAACTGTCGCAGAATTCATTCCGACTCAGAGGAGCCCTGTAGGTCAGCAGAACTACCCAATAAGGCTTCAAGACCATCAATCTTTTCAGAGACAGACCGCTGCATGTTTTCCCCCTCTCAGCTGCTGGTGGGTTCAAATGGCTGGCCACTGGGTTAGCAGCTGAGCACTTTACCCACAGTGCCACCAAGACTTCTCAGGTAACATTCAAACACTCATAACTCATCTGTTTGTCTATTTTTTTTCTGATCTATTCAGGCTGAAAACAGAGTGGCCCTGGATTTGGTGTATTTGACATTTGCCTTTCTCTGGATATTTTCAGCAAAGGGTTGTTTACTTGGGGGAGGGTTGTCTTGACTTGAAGGACCCTCCCTGGGGCAGAGTGGAAGCCCATTTGGCAGGTTGGCTGCGGAGCTCCTGCCAACACATTCTGTCTGCCTGGGGTTCTGCACCACGCTGCCTGTTGTGTCCTTTAATAGGGAAACTCAGTTCCTGGGACTGTAAGTTCACAGCCATTCAGCTCTCTCAGCATGGGATGAACAACAGGGGCTCTTGTGTTCTAGCGTGGGGCATCAGAGCTGCTGACTCTGAGACCCAGGGGCCTCAGCTGAGCACAATGGTGTGCTGTGATAGGCTGTGACGATCTTAGTCTGGATGTTGCCAACTGTCTGGTGTCAGTGCTTCCACTTGGGCAGTGAAAATAGATGCTGCTTTTAAATTTGGGGCAAAAGGCAGCCGTTTCCACACTTTGGTTAGGATGCTATTTTACCTTACATTTCAAAAAGGTTTCGAGTTCAGCAACTTTAGAAAGAAAGTGACCTGTATGTCCGTTGTTAATAATTCTTGAATTATGGTGAGAAAGTGTTACGTATTATATCTGTTGTTGTTAGGTGCCATCGAGTCATTTAACAACTGTACAGGGTTTCCAAGGAGCAACTGGTGGGTTTGAACTGCCAACCCTGTCGTTCATAACCCAGTGCAACACCATACCAGAAGTATGAGTACGTATGTATGTATATACACACACACATACATGCATATATTTGGAAGAAGTACAGCCAGAATGCTCCTTGGAGGCCAGGATGGCCAAACTTCGTCTCTCATACTTCAGACATATTGTCAAGAGGGACCAGTCGCTGGAGAAGGATATCATGTCTGGTAAGGAGGAGGGTCTGAGAAAACGAGGAAGACCCACAACAAGATGGAATGGCCAAGTGACAGCAATGATGGACTCAAGGGTGGCAACAGTAGTGAGGCTGGCCCAAGATCGGGCAGTGTTTTTGTTCTGCTGTGCATAAGGTCACTATGGGTCAGTACCATCTCGATGGCACCTAACAACAATATACATACACATACATATGGAGCTCTGATAGTATAGTGGTTACAAATTGGGCTGCTACTCTCAAGGTCAGCAGTTTGAAACAACCAGTGGTTCCATGGGAGAAAGATGAGGCTTTCTGCTCCCATACAGATTTACAGTTTCAGAAACCCTGTACAGGGTCACTGTGAGTCAGAACAGACTCCACGGCACACCACCACCACCACAACCACCAATCACTATGAAAGTAAACTACCACGTTTTTCTCCCACAGTGGGTTCAAACCACCAACCTTTTGGTTAGCAGCCAAGGGCTCAATTGTTGTGCCACCAGGGCTCCCTACAAACATGTAGAGATAAAAAGAAATGACCTCAAAGCACAAGGAAGCATTTGAGATGGCTACTCATGAGCTTTTAATCTAGTTATTCATTCTTCACTAACAAACCTACCACATGCAGATGATACAACCTTGATCGCAGAAAGCAAACTGGACTTGAAGCACTTGCTAATGACAATCAAATAATACAGCCTTCAATAGGGATTACACCTCAACACAAAATAAAAATGGTCACAACTGGACCAATAAGCAATATCATGATAGCCAGAGAAAAGACTGAAGTTGTCAAGGATTTCATTTTACTTAGATCCACAATCAATGCCACAGTCTAGAAATCTATGGCATATTGCAATGGACAAGTCTGCTGCCAAAGGTCTCTTTGAAAAGATCTTTATTTTAAAAGATTTTAAAGAGCAGACATATTACTTTGAGGATGCCCCAAGTCATGGTATTTTCAATCACCTCATATGCATGTGAAAGTTGGACAATGAATAAGGAAAGACCAGAGAAGAACAGATGCATCTGAATGAGGCTGCAGATGAAGGGTACTGAATATGCCATGGACTCCCGGAACAAGAAGTAAATCCGTCTTGGAAAAAGTACCATCAGACTGTTCCTTAAAAGCAAGCATGGTGTTTAATCTCAGGTACTTTGGACTTGATATCAGAAGGGCCCAGTCCCTGGAGAAGGACATGTGCCTGGTAAAGCCAAGGGCCACTGAAAAAGAGAAGACAAAGAGATAGATTGATAGTGTCTTTAACAGTTAAGTTCCAACAATTATGAGGGTGGCGCATGACTGTGTACTATTTCCTGGAAGCAACTCAACCGCATCTAACAAGTATAATTTATTCTTTTGCCATGTTTTACTTTTGAGGTTCAACATTATTCCGCTGGTAGTAAGGGGACATTATGGCTCTTCATGTTGAATTTAGAAAACAAAGCATGGCCAAAATGAATCTAGGCTTTGCTCTGACTTTAAGATGTTACCAAAAACAAAACCCACTACCAATGACTCATAGCAACCCTGAAGGTATTAAGGCTGCAGTAAAAAAGGCAATCATTCCTTTATACACACAAAGTAAGTCTTTATATCATGAGAATAAATTCCACATACGTATGCTTTCTTTTCTAGCTGAGTATGAAATCCATGTTACTTTTGCTTTCTTTCTATGTCAAATTCCCTCAAGGGAAGATAGCCTATCTTATGTATGATAAGCCAGTCACAAAGCTCCGTAGTATAAACATTACCAGGTAAGTCTGAGATAGGAATTACTGGTAAGTATGAAGCCCAGTATAGTCTTGTTCCTCCTAGATTGGTTACATTTACCTCTTTTGCAGATAAGATTAGAAGGCTACCTCCTGACCTTCTCAGGGAAAGAAATCCTTCACTGCATTTGGAATTTTCCAACTTCGAGAGCTCTAACATTTACAGTTCAACAGGATACAGAATACATTTGCTTTCGTGATCTAGTTGTTTAAAATATTTTAACCGATGCGTTTCAAAAGCATATACATGGTGATCTTGAACTTGAACCAAGTATTAGGAAAATCACAATAGAAATTTCCCATACTATGATGAAGACCCAATTCTCCACTTAGAACCAAGCTTATACACCCAGTGATTTTATACAATAAATTATTTTAGAGTTAATCTCTGGGGGGGGGGGGGGGAAGGCATTAAAATAGTAGCTGGAAGTATTAAAAACAAACCATCCACAGAAGTAATATGATTAATAAGCAAACCAATGCAGATAATAACCTTATTAAAACTGACATTTTAACACAAGAATTTAAAACTATCTAGCAAATATGTTATCTCTTTATATTTCACACTACTATGACTCCTGTTGTGGCACTGTAGGATAAGCACTGGACTGAGAACCACAAGGTCAGCAGTTCAAACCCACCAGCTGCTCCTCAGAAACCCTATACAGGGTCGCTCTGAGTCGGAAATTACTCAACAACAATGAACACGTACTCTGAGAGCATCCTGATCGTGCACCTGATGCCTCCCAGACATACGCTTAAGTTACTTAAATACATCATTTTCAGCTAACTTAAAAACATGCCTGGTGGTCAGAAAGCAACTCTGAAGTACATCTAAGGAGCCTGGTAAGGCCTCTGCTAGCATAGTGGCGTAAGAGTTGGGCTGCTGACCTCAAGGTGTCAGCAATTCTAATCTACCAGTTGGTCCTGGGAAATAAGATGAGGGTTTCTGTTCTCAGGAAGACTTACAGCCTTGGAAACCCTATACAGGGTCAGTATGAGTTGTAACCAACTCCAGAGCACAAACCATTACACTAAGGAGCCTCGGTGCAAAATAGTTAAGCGCTTGGAGGCTAACCACAAGTTTGACATTTTGAACCCACGGAGCAACTCCAGAGACAAAGGCAGTGTGCTCCTCCTATATAGACTGGTGGTGATGGTGTGCTCTCAAATCTGTTCTGACTCACAGGGATCCCGTATAGGGTATCCAAGGCTGTGAATCCTTATGGGAGCAGAAAGCCTCATTGTTCTCTCACAGAGGAGCTGGTGGGCTTGAAGTGTCAACCTCACAGTTAGCAGTCCTGTGTGTATCTTACAGCGTCACTGGGGCTCCTTACAATTTAAAGAAAGAAAGCACCCAAAAGAAATTTCTTTAAGTTTGAGTATGTGAATTTCCCCTCTCCTTGCTTCTTCCATCCTTCCAATGGCTGCTGAATCACAGGTGGGAGGGTTAGAAGGCAATCAGTAAGACAAGAAATGCGACGTACAGGGTCCCGGAACCACCAAGGTTCTCATCAAATCAATGGACACCAATCTAGATCCTCCGGTCATTTTTTTTACACCAACTTGAGGATCAGAACACTTACATCTTTTCACGTTACTAGAATTAGAAGAGAAGATTACATTTTTTATAAGAATCTATTAAAATTAATTTTTGAAACCCTTATTATCTCTGTTAGCCTCTCATACTGTGGTGTCTTGCATGTCGCCATGATGCTGGAAACTACCACGGGTACATCAAATGCCAGCAGGGTCACCTTAGGTGGACAGCTTTCATTCAGCAGAGTTTTTAGACTAAGATAAAAGGACTAGAAAGAAAGACGGTCCATCTATTTCCAAAGCTTAGTCCATGAACACCCTAAGGACCACACGAGAACGTTGCCTGAATAAACGCTGGAAGATGCGCCCCCTAGGTTAGAACGCACTCAACATGCAGAATGGCTGTAATGCTGGACTCAGGCAGATCCAAGATCGTGAAGACACGAAGGACCGGGTAGCGCTTCATTCTGCTATAGGTGGGATCACCATGAGCCAGGGTTCATCTGATCAACTAACAATAACAAAGTGTCTCTAAATACTGAAAAAGGGTGTGCAATACTATACAGAGCCAACACTTTCATCCTTTTCCTCCATAATCTTGAGTCTCCCTCCTCACTTCCCCAATTTTCCTTCACTAAAACATTATTCACCCAAGTCACCCATCTTTGGCTAGGGCTCAACTCTGAATTCATCCTCTGCAATTTTAGACAAAACTGTAGTGCTTCTTTGTTCGTTCTTTCCAAAATAACCCACCTACACCATATCAGGTGGGCAGGGAATAGAGATTTTATTAAAAAGTCTTTCCTCGGACTGGCGTCTCAACCTCCTTGTAATGTCTGAAGCAGGGTCTAGCAGCATAGTCTCTTCGGTAGCTTCCCTTCTAACCCAAACATCCCACACTCTGACTTTCTCATTGGCTCAATGGACTTGATCCTACTGGCTCCTGTGCTTTTCTCATCCTCATCTCATCCCCCATTATCTGCAAGATTCTATGTTCTTGGGACCACGTTGATCAAGCAATCCTACTACCCAAAACCTTGGCACTCCCTAGCCTGCCATTCAGGTCCCTAGAGCACATGAGTCCATTAGATTGCAGTAGACATAAGACTTGTGTGAACTATTTTTCTTCTCTTTGCAAACTGACTCCATTCACTCTGATCCAAATATACCTTGTACTCTCTCACCTCTAGACATTAACAGTTCAGTAACAGAATTCTCACCTACCTTTCCAGAGAACGAGGTTTAAATCCCCAGCCAATGCTTTTCATCATGTATTGCCACCGCCAGTCTACCACTGCGTGCTACAATGATGCTTAACAGGTTTCCACGAAGCTCCCAGACTACGGCAGACTAGGAGGAAATGTCTGGTGATCTTACTTCTAAAACTCAGCCAACGAAGACTCTATGGATTACAACAGTCCGCTGTGCATGGGATTGCCATGTGCCACGGGTTGACTCAGTGGAAACCAACAACAGGTCTTTCCTATTGCCATCCCCTACTACTGTCTGAAATGTTCTTTCTCTATGTTTCTCTGTATCGGAATGACCCACCCAAAAGCCAAGTCCTCAATCCACCTTTTCCATGATGTTGTTCCAGATCACCCCAGTCAAAACTCATCTCTTCCACCTTTGACGTCTGAAATCACATTCTCTTTTTGGTTTGATTTTAGCTCCTATTTTTGCACAACTAGCATAGTACTTATAACATGCTGCCTCAAACAATTACGTACGTATATATACTCCTATCATCGGAGCATGGCGGCTCCATATCACAAACAATAGACCACAAACCACAAGGTCTGTGGCTGCAGTCCACCCCTCACTCTGCAAGAAAAAAAAAGGCTTTCTGCTCCCTCAAAGAGTTAAGCCTTGGACACCCAATACAGGGTGCTTTGAGTTGGAACTGACTCAATGGCACTTAACAATAACAACTACAATCAAAATTAGGATTTGGTGACCTCGAAGTCAGTGGTCAGGTCTTATAAGAAAATGCCCAAAGACAGGCAAAGAAAATATTGTATTGTTATTTATAAGAGTATATATGTGTGTTTTTTTTAAAGCCTAATAAACCAAAATATAAATCAAAGGACTCAATAAGTGTACAATTAGTATTGCTAGATTGGCTGAATAAATTATGATAAACTCTGTTGCTATTTTTAAGTGCTGTGGAGTCGGTTCCAACTCACAGTGGCCCTGTATTGGGTTTCCAAGGCTGTAAATCCTTTGTGGGTGCAGAAAGCCTCATCTTTCCCCTGTGGAGCACATGGTAAGCTCGAACACCAACCTTGTAGTTCACAGTCCAGTGCTTATCCTACAGAGCCACCGTTCTAAATATTGCCTATGGTGGGGTGGTTATGTGCTGTGGAGTTGGTTCCAACTCACAGTGACCCTGCTTAGGGTTTCCGAGGCTGTAAATCTTTACAGGAGCAGAAAGCCTCATCTTTCTCCCATGGAACGGCTGGTAGTTTCGAACTGCTGTCCCTGAGGTTCGCAGTCCAATTCATAAACACTACACTACCAGAGCTCCTTAAGTAATGCCTATTGTTGTTGTTGTTGTTGTTGTGTCATCGCGTCAGTTCCGACCCATAGTGACCCTGTATAAGGTTTCCGAGGAGCAGCTGGTGAGCTTGAACCACCAATCCTGCAGTTCAAACGGCTTTGCAGTCTGGTGCATTAACCCACAGCGCCACACCAGGACTCCAAGTATTGCCTATAGTAGTTACCAATTATGCTTTAGAAGATAAAGTACTGATTTTGTAATAGAAAATAAATAAAATCATTTACAGCATGATCCCAAGTATGAGAGAACTATAAGGATACCTGCATGTTTATACAAAACTATACATATCTGAGAAAAAATGAACCAATGAATAAAGAAATATCTACATTTGGATAAATACCAACCACATAAGCTTACTTTCTGACCCATCAACATGTATTCTTTGATATCTAAATCAAAAACCAAATCCACTGCCAATGGAGTCAATTCCTTTATAGGACACAAAGCAGAAGGGTCCTCTTGGGTTTCTGAGGCTGTAAATCTTTATGGGAGCAGACAGGCTCATCTTTATCCCACAGGGCCACTGGTAGGTTCGAACTGTTGACCTTGTGCCTAAAAGTCCAATGTGTAACCCACTCCACCACCAAGAGTTCCTTCATAATCATATCCAGGCCTATAATTAAGATGCCTCATGTATTACTATTCACATTAATATACAAGTAATAGTGTAAACTATGTTATACAATCATTGCTCTGAATAGTGGGGACTATAAGTGATTCTTTTCTATGCACTTTTCTAAATTTCCTATAATGTTTACATATTGCTTCTGTAATCAAGGAAAAAAAACAATAAATAGTATCTTTAAAAAGTAATAAAACTTCCTGTAAACCCGGGTGGAAACCTGGTTGGCCAGCAGTTTGATAAGGCCTGGGGACTTTTCAGCCCAGAGTCAGTGATGTAGCCACAGAGGACTAGAGTGGAGAATGAAGCGTCCAGCTAATAAGAACAGAGGGAATGTGCACAAGAACACCCACACTTGTAGATAAGACCCACTTGACCTGGCCTCAATAACTGGATGATCAGAGCTCAACTAGAAGAAGAAAGAAGAGGAAAAAAATAGTCTGATACAATTTGATGAATGTGACCTACACCTATGGATGCAGTAGCTCAAAAGAGGGAATAAATCTTTACAGCAAGGATCATTTCCACCCCCTCCATACACAGAGTAGACAGAGATGGGAAACTTGGACATTGGCTACCCAAAATGGGGGGCTTACAAAGTCAAGAGGCTTACAAGCTTTCAGGTGGGAACCTAGATCTAGAGGGCGTTTAGGAAGGTAGAATCTCCACTGAGTAGTATCCTATCTGTCTGGGAGGGGCTGATGAAATGAAATGCAGATGGGTCTCTTGTGATACAATAGTGAATAATTGTTATCAGGACTGATTGTGAGGGTTGGAAATATAAAGGTAGACATTTTGTAGCAAGGAGGGGAGTGATTTACTTTGCAGTCTAAGAGCGGAGGTCCCTGGAACCATCAAGGGAAAACAGTAGAGAGTGGGACCCTACCCAGAGAAGCAGTGATGCCTGACATGGAGACAGAGACGATGACATGGAGAGATGGAGCAGCTGGAGACTTCAGACACAGAGAGGGAGAGAAGCTGTGTGCTGATGACCCGGGGGGCAGTCTTGTAGGTTGTACCCTTTGGTTGGCTGATGATGCATGGAGGGAAGTGTAACCATGGCAATGAAATGATATACGATGATCGGATGAATGTAAAACTAATGTTCTCCCATGTAAACTGTCACATAATTCACAGTAAAAAAAAAAAAAAGTAATAGAACTGAATTTAAAAATTCCCATCTTCCATTTTGATCTCATAAAGGTAGCTATGCTACGCAATCCAGCCTCTTCATCAGTCATTTACGATGTGAATGACGGCAAAGTTTACCAAAAGTTTAGATTACAGCTAACTGCAAACAGTGAAGCAATGTATGCAGAGTCCAATGACTCTGGATGTATCTCAGGACAGCATGGCCTAGCATTCTCAAAGTAAGGCCAGTTAGTGAGTTTAGGTTGGCTATAAAGAGTAGGATATATGGGGGTGCAAAAACACCCTGAATCCTACAACATCTGATGACAGCTCCAAAAACAGGTGAGACAGAACAGCTCGGTGAGTGACAGAGGTGACAGAACTCTTTTTGCATGGAGGCATCAGCCACACCATAAAGTAAAAGAGCTGTAGGGGGAAAGCTCCACTACGGGAACCTGGCAAGGCTGCACCTCTCCACACAGATTACACAGGTGGGTTTGACCACAGCTCATGGGAGTCTTGAGATGCTTCCAGAATACAAGAAGATGGAAGGCTTATGAGGAGAGCACCTGCCAGTCTCCAATCTCTGGTGGATGTCCAGGGAGTTTCTCATTGGCTCCTGGGTTTTGATGACATATAGGGCTTTCTGCACATCTCTCCACTTACTCGCTCTACCCCCTCCTGAAGAGAGATACAGACTGCTGAGCCTGGGGGTCCCTCTGGTTCAAAGAGCTAATGCACTTGACTGCTAACTAAAATGCTGGAGGTTCAAGTCCTACCAGAAGCACCTCAAAAAAAAAAGACATAGCAATCTATTTCTGAATAATCCGTCACTGAGAACCCTGTGAAGCACAGTTCTACTCTGACACCCACGGAGTCACCATGAGTCAGCGTCAACTGTGTTTTTTAAACTGCAGCCTAGATTTGGCTCTTGGGCAACGGGGCGACCTGTAACTCACACTACAGTCACCTGGCTCCCTTTCCAGCGTCATCCTTTTGGGTGTGTTGGGCAAGTGTTGTGGAGAGCTGACACCTCTGGTTCATCTACTTTTCTCTAGCCATGTAAGTAATAAATAAGCTAAACCAAAAAGTGGCTCTTTGTGCCCCTACTGGTCAGAGCAGTCAGGCCTTGACAAGAAGTGCTCACAAGTAGCACCAAGTGTGAAGACTGTTAGAAACCAAAAGGTAACTTTACATGAAAGCAGGGTAAAAAAAAAAAGACTAGTAGGTGCTAACATTAATGGTTTAAAATTCATTTGCATTCTTAGGTGCAGGATCAGTCTATCTTCCTCCACCAAGTCCTATCTTTCTTGAGAGCAGAAATACATACTCTTTCCTTTGTTCTTTCCAGCTCCAGGTAGAATGATGTGTGCACTGACAGCTGATCATCTCACACAACGTGACTTGGTCCGTGAGCTATAAACAGATAAGCTACTATCCGTCCTTTACTTCACAGAAATAGCAAGCAAAATTATGTATTTAAAAAAAATTCTTTTTTTGCTTCAGGTCACATTACTAGGCATCATGATTGGCTACTGATGTCACTGTGGTGTTCTGCAAAGGAAACTATCACATCTGTATTTCTGAGGACAAAAACACTTGTTTTCCAAACCAAGAGAAAAAAAATGATTTCTGAAAAGCAAATAGCCTGTGACAAAATAAGAACATGCTCAAAAAAGATAAGGACACGCCATTTACAGCAAAACAATTCAAATTCACCCGAAGTAAAAGAGGAAGAAAGAGAGGCAGGAACGGAGGGTGGGGGGGAATAGTGACAACTGCCTCCATGAGACCGACAGTATTGGGTATTGTCCAAGTATCACTACTACGAAACTACAGCAGAATCCACATCAAAAGGGGGGAAATGCAGAACAGAATTTCAAATTCTCATGGACTCTGGTCAGACTTTCTGGAGCCATGGAGGTTGAAACTACTGTCTGAGATAATCATTAAACCTTAAACCATAAATATCCCCTGAAGTCTTCTTCACCAAACAATAATCTATCTTAATTACACAATATCTACCTTGAGCACTGTGTTCTTTTAAGATTTATATAGGATCAAACTGACAGCAACAGTTCTATGATTACATAGGAAATTTAGAAGGCAGTGAGTCCTAGGGGAGCTGTAGGACAAGAACAGAACTGCAAACCACAAGGTCAGCAGTTCAAACCCATCAGTCACTCTGCAGGAGGAAAAATGGGGCTGCCTTCTGCTGTCAAGATTTACAGCCTCAGAAACCTTACACAGCGTAGCTATGGTTTGGAATCGATTGGATGGCAGTGGGTTTGGTTTGGGGGGGTTTACAGTCATGGAGGGGCCAACTGGAAAAGGAAGATGAGAAGGGATGCACAACTAATCACAATGTAATCAGTGTCTCTCAACTGTAAATGCAAAAATGGTTGGACTGGCGATGTACTGCTGTGTATATCTAAACAGCAATAATAAAACACATTCATAACAATAAAAACATTGATGAGAATGTATCAAAGGGATACAAAATCCTACTGGCTAAATCAGGGACAATTTGATCATCAAAATAAAATACAAGAAGAGATTAAAACTCTCACTGAATAAAATCAGAACTCATGACTCCATACCAATAAATACACTAACAGGAAAAGTTCTTCCTTCTAACAGAATTTCTTAGTTTAAAATACAGTACAAATATGTGGGACTAAAAAAAAAATCATCAATGTATACTACAACTAGTGAGTGTAAACTTTTGTTGTTGCTGTTAAAGCCACGGAGTTTGTTCCGATTCATAGCGACCCTGTATAAGGTTTCCAAGGAGTGGCTGGTGAGTTTGAACTGCCAACCTTGCAATTCAAATTGACCTTATGGTCTAATGTTGATCCTATAGTGCGCCATACCAGGACTCCATAGGATAGGATATTTACAGAGTATTTAATTACCATGTTGTTGTTGTTTTTAAGCACCGTCTAATCGGTTCCCATTCATAGCAACCCTATGCACAACAGAACGAAACACTACCCAGACATGTGCCAACCTCACAATTGTTATGCTGGAAACCAATGCTGCTGCCAAGGTGTCAATCCATCTCCTAGAGGCCGTCCTCTTTTTCACTGACCCTCTTACTTTACCAAACAATGTTCTTCTCCAGTGAATGGTCCCTCTGAAAATATGTCTGAAGTAAATATTAATCTGCTGTGGGTTAATGCGATGGACTGCAAGGTCAGTTTGAACCACAAGGTCAGCAGTTCAAGCTCATCAGCTGCTCCTCGGAAACCCTGTACAGGGTCACTATGAGTTGGAACTGACTCGATGACACAACAAATTACTTATTAATTACAAAGGAAAGCAACACCAAGGTTGTACTAGAGAAACCTGGAAGATATTATCTTAACCAAGTGAGCAAAATTAACATCACCAGTCCTGGTATACACATACTACGTGCCCTGCTGATGTTATGCACTAAGAAAGGCACATCATCTCTGTTGTGGCATTCATGCCAAAAGTGTACAATCTGCATTTAATTGCATGGAAATGTAAACAGACAAAACCAAGACCAGGGTTATTCTACAAAATAACTGGCCTGTGCTCTTTTAAAATGCCAAGGTCAAGAATGGGAAATGAATACAGTGGCTCTAGACATTCAAATATGTACTGAGGATCTGCTACGTGCCAAGTGTTGTTTGCGGTGATGGGGTTATGATGTTGTTGTTGTTAAGCGCCGCTGAGTCAGTTCCGACCCAAAGCGACCCTGTATAGGGTTTCCTAGGAGCAGCTGGTGAGCTTGAACTGCTGACCTTGCAGTTTAAACGGCTTTGCCATCTGGTGCATTAACCCACAGCACCACACCAGGACCCCTGATGGGGTTATGGTAGTGGTAGTGGTTATGTGCCATGGATTCGGTTTCAACTCATGTCAACCCTGTACAGGGTTTCCGACGCTGTAAATCTTTACAGGAGCAGAAAGCCTCATCTTTCTCCTGCAGAACAGCTGATAGTTTCAAACTGCAGACCTTAAGGTTCACAGCCAGATTCGTAACCACTACGCAACCAGAGCTCCTTGGGGTTACAGTGGTACAAAACAGACTTAGTTGCTATCCTCATGGAGTTTATATTCTTGAGGGGAAAAAAAGAGGAGGTAAACAAATAAAAGTAATTTCAGACTGCAATACGCATTATATACTAAAAGTACAGGATACAGAGTGACAGGGGAGGCGGGCCATGGTGTGAGGGGTCACTCCTCTGGGCTCTGTTCGCAGGAAAAGACCCTGAGGAGGTGACACATGGGCTGAGACCTGAGGGATGCGCAGGAGCTAGCACATAAAGATCTCTGCAAAGGCAGAAGGCATAACAAGTGCAAAGACCCTGAGACAGAGAGGGACAGGCTAGATAGTTTGACACACATAAAGGAAGCCCTTGTGGTTGGCCTCACAGTACGACAAAACAAGGTATACGTGCAGAGAGAGGACAAAACTGTGTAATGATTGTGACCATGGGAAGGAGCCTGTGTTTAACTCTAACCACAATAGGTGCCAAGAAGGAGGTTTCAGCAGAGCGACGACACAATATATGCCATGTTTTGAAAGGAAATGGAGAGAGATTTAATTGTAAGGAAGAACCGATAAAAAGAATGGATCATAAAGAAATAATAACAAGTTATAGAAACTTGTCCCATCTTTCCAGAGATCTACATAGCTCCAACACACACAGTCTTTATTCCTACAATAATGGAGCATTCTACGAAGAGGTCAATGCTATATGAGTAGGGACTTCCAAAGGAATCCCACCTATCAATCTTCCTGAAGTGTGTAGATCCAAAAGTCAGAATGACTTTTGGTCTCAGGAGCGCCCCCATACATCACTTGGCTTGTTCCCCAAGCCCACTCACACCGCCAGCTTCAGCAACTGAAGTTCTAACTACCCACCACACTTAATTCCCAGAGACCACTCTGTTGAATCTTTTTTTTGTTTGTTTGTTTTGTTTTGTTTTTATTGTACACAAAAACACTCAGGCATATATAATCATTTAAACAACCAAAGGGCACATTCTGCAAGCCTACTTCCTGGTCATCAGCACACAACCTTTCTCTTCCCATGAGTCTAGAGTCCTTAGCTGCTCTCTGTCTCAATGTCCTCATCTCTGCCTCCATATCTGGTGACGTTCTTTCTCTGGATAGGGTCCCACATTCCGCACATGCTCTTCTCCCTTGCTGGTCCTAGGGTCCTCTATTCCTGAAATGTAAGATTAACTACTCCTCCCTTTAAGTCACAAAACTTCTACTTTTATAGTTGTGACAATCGCAATTAGTCATGATAATAATTACTGTTGAATCATATACTCTGTTGAATCTTGACCAATTAAAAAGCACCGTTAAGATGTGCAAGCTTAAATATTTACAAATATACTCTGCTTTAAATGGAATCCTGGTGTGGCGCTGAAGGATAAGCACTGGACTAACCACAGAGTCGGCAGTTCAAACCCACCAGCTGCTCCTCAGAAACACTAAACAGGTTTGCTATGAGTCTGAACTGACTCCACAGCAGATGACCAGAACAACAATCGGCTTTAAAGGAGTCCCTCTGGCACTATGTGTTAGGCACTGGGCTGCTAACTGCAAGGTCAGGGGTTCAAACCCACCAGGCACTCCATGGGAGAATCATGAGGCTGTCTGCTCCCGTAATGATTTATAGTCTCAGAAAACCTTTATAGAGTCACTACGACTTGGAATCGACTTGAAGGCAGATTTTTGTATCGGCTTTAACTGCTGCTGCTACTGAACTGGCTTAAATCAAATTCCAAGAACGAAAACCAAAACGAATGTCATTACTGGAATGTCTCACTGTTTTACAGGCTTACCCTTGTAAGAATGAGAAAGAATTCTACCTTTGTAGAATTATCTACAAAGCACCTTCAGGTAAGGCTTTCCGTTTCTACGTCTCTAATACAAAGGTTTTTGCAGCTAAAGACACTGTAGAAGTCCACAAGCATATGACACTGTCAAAAAAAAAAAAATCTTTTTTCTTCTTCTTTATAAATTATTACAATCAATTAAAGCCAAACATAAAACCCTATGAAGACACTATATGGGGAGATTTCAAACAGAACAGAAATGCTATTTAAGTTATATAAGATGCTAAAAAAAAGGAATCTAAGATGGGAAAGCTGACAGATGTTCACGGCATAAGAACATTTTAAAAAGTGAATAAAACCTGGAATTCATCTGAAGCAACTTCTGAAAGACAGTGAGAATAAAGGAGAGAAAAAAAAAAAAGGAAAATGATAACCAGTTAATTTTTTTGCTTCCTTGTTAACAAAGGAGTCCTAAGGTGGCGCTGTACGATGAAGCACTGTATAAGGTAGGTCTGAACCACAAGGTCAGTGGTTCAGACTCACCAGCCACTCCCCAGAAACTCTGTAACAGAGTTTGTCATGAGTCAGAACTGGCTCAACGGCACTTAACAACGTTGACAAGTGTCTCAAAGACCTTTTTGTTGTTTTGTTTACATATTTTTGTTGTCCTTCTTGAGAATGTACACAGTAGAATAGACTCCAATACAAGTTTCTCCAAGTACAATTCAGTGACACTGACTATTCTCTTTGTTGTGTAACCATTTTCATCTTTCTTTTCAGAGCTGTTCCTCCCTTATTAACATAAAGGTCTTGTTAAGTGCCATCAAGTGGGTTCTGACTCATAGTGAGCCTGTATAGGGTTTCTGATGAGGGGTTGGTGGGCTTAAACCACTAACCTTGAAGTCAGAAGTCCAGTGCTTATTTTACAGCACTACACCAGGACTCCTCATAAGCTAAACTACTGTTTAGCTTAAGAAGACTTCAGGGATAAAAGAGATGGATGCATTTTCAGATAAACATGATCTACCTAAACTTACACACAGTTAAGTAGAAAACCTGAACAGACCCATAACAAAAGAAGAAATTGATCAGGTCATCAAAAGACTACCAACCAAAAAAAGTCCAGGCCCAGACGGCTACACTGGTGAATTCTACCAAACATTCAGGGAAGAACTGTCACCAATACTACTCAAATTATTCCAAGGATGAAAAACTCCCTAACACATTCTATGAAGCAAGTATAACCCTTATACCAAAACCAGGGAAGGACGTCACTAAGAAGGAAAACTACAGACCAATGTCCCTCATGAACACAGATGCAAAAATTCTCAAAAAAATCCTAGCCAACAGACTCCAGCAACACATCAAAAAGATAATACATCATGATCAAGTGGGATTCATAACAGGGATGAAAGGATGGTTCAACATTAGGAAAACGATCAATGTTATCCACCATATAAACAAGAAAAAAGAAAAGAACCACATGATCATATCGATTGATGCAGAAAAGGCATTTGACAAAATCCAACATCCATTCCTGATAAAAACACTCAAAAAAACAGGAATTGAAGGGAAATATCTCATCATAATAAAGAGCATATATACAAAACCTGTATTACTGTATTACTCTCAATGGAGAGAAATTAAAAGCCTTCCCTCTGCGAACAGGAACCAGACAATGATGCCCTCTATCACCGCTTCTATTCGATATTGTGCTGGAAGTCTTAGCAAGAGCTATACAGCAAGATAGGGAAATTAAAGGCATCCAAATTGGCAAAACTCTCCCTATTTGCAGACGATATGATCCTATATGTAGAAAACCCCAAAGACTCACTAAAAAGGCTACTAGACCTCATTGGAAGATTCAGCAAAGTGGCAGGGTATATGATCAACATACAAAAATCAGTTGGATTCCTATATACCAAAAACGACAGTGTCGAAAAAGACATTAGGAAAGCAATACCATTTACAATAGC
>NW_006408682.1:3885617-3922233 GCF_000296735.1 Chrysochloris asiatica
ACAGATTCCTCATGAGCACAATTAAGTGTTCCGGAATACTCATATTTCACAATGTTGTCCATAGCGTGTCATGATCCACACAATCGAAAGCCTTTGCGTAGTCAAAAGTCTTGAAACCCCCATGGCATAGTTCTACTCTCTCCTATAAAGTCACTGTGAGTCAGAGTCAACTAGTAGGCAACAGGTTTTTGGTGGGGTGTCTTAAACCAACCTCTCGTAAGATTAAAAAATTAAAAATTAAGTGAGGGAAGCAAAGATGGGGGGAAGACAGACGCCATGCCACATGGAGATCTTCAAGGAACCGGGAAACAAGCTGAAGCGACACGGACCGAGAGAAGAAATCCTTGCCCTCCAGCTGAAGCCCTGTGTGCGGGATTTCTAGCCTCCTCCACTGTGAGAAATAAATTTGTTTTTTAAAGTCAGCCACTTGAAGTATTTCTGTTAGAGCAGCACAAGATAACTAAGATACCACCACAGCTCAAGTCACTGCCTAAAATTATCCCTTTCTGTATTTGGGGGTGGGGAGAGTGGCAATATGGATACATATGTACATATCCCAAAGGACTAAAGAAACTGTCATAGATTGAATTGTGTGCCCAAAATATGTGTCTACGTGGCTGAGTCATGATTCTCAGTGGTTTGGCAGTTATGCAATGATGTCATGTTGCAGTCATGTGAGGATTCCCCTTAATTAATATGACATGATAAACCACTAAGAGGATTAACAGTTGGGCTGCAATACCCTTAATTCCTATCTCAACCCTAAGCTGATCTGGAAAACTAAAGGAGTTTCACAACACCTTTAATCTTATAAGAGATAAAAGGAGAGAGGAAAGAGGGACCACGAGGAAACAACATCTAGGAGTGGAGTGCATCCTTTGAACAATAGTCCCTGCACTGTAAAGCTTCTAGATCCAGGGGAAGACTGGATGCATGGAGATCACCAAGGAATGCTGGGCCTGCAGAAGCTGAAATGAGAGAAGGCCCTTGCCCCAGAGCTAACAGAGAGAAGCAGCCTTCCCTTAGAGCCGGCACTCTGAATTTGGACTTTCAGTCTCCTAGACTGCAGGAGAAGTTTGTCTGTTAAAGCCATCCATCTGTGGTATTTCTGTGATCTCAGCACTACATAACTAAGATGCTGCCTTTATTTTTTTCTCTCCCACCCAACTCCTATGAACTTCGCTGACCCTTTGAATTCTAGTTGTTATCAGAGAGACAGAGATCGTACTTAGCCGCTTCAGTTTTTGCTACATACTGCAAGAATTATCATGGTATTTTAAAATGTGTAATAATAACCAAAAAAGACATAACAGAATATAAATGTATGTATGTATATGTGTATAAATACATGTGTGCTTTTTGTATTTATACACATGTGGGGGGGAAATATATATACATATATATATATAAAATCGTAAACAAATCTGTTCTCCCAGCCTCTGATACTGAATGAATTCCTACTACAAAAAATAAAAATAACCTGAACAACAGGTAACATCCCAAATACTTACCTAGCCAGTGGGATTCCCAACCCTAGGTGTTTATGAGAACTACCTAGAAAGCTTTATAAAAACATATGGATGCCAAAGTCCAATCCTAGATTCCTGGTTTAACTGAAACCGTTGTTGAGAACCACTAGGGAGGTAAATCCTAAAATTATCATTAATGAATTTGGAAAACAGAGAATCGCTTAAAATGTAAATTAGTTTGACAAGCATCATCAGATAAACTGAGTCCAGGAAAAAGGACCCTACAGCCTAAACTCAAAACCATTAACTAAAATCAAACTCATGTAAGCTGTACTATACTCCTTCAAACTACCCTTGATCTGCAAATAAGAGTGTGGTCTTCCAAAAATGCTTTGTGACTAAGCTTAGGTTTCTTTCAAAGGAAAGAATACACAATACTGTTCTACTGTTCTCTGCAAACACCTCCAAAACCTTAGTGCCAAATAAAACCAAATCAAACTCACTGCCCATCAAGTCAATTTTGACTCATAACAACCCTATACAGGGTTTCCAAGACTGTCAATCTTCTCAGGAGACAGTCTCATCATTTTCCCTATGGTGTGAACCTGTGGTGGTGTTGAACCTGTGACCTGTGGCTACCAGCCAAACACCTAACCCACAGTACCACCAGAACTTCTTTAGTGCCACACGGTTGGTTACAATGAAATTTCTCCATTTCCTTACTCTGGTCACTAACAGTATGCCGCCTGGCTCTAAGAAATGTGAATCTTCTTTTCATTTACATTTTTCTCTTTTTTCAGATCCATCTAAAATATATTGCTTCCCGCCAGACATCAGTGAACAACATAAAGGAGAAATTACTTCCAAATGTTTTTATGTGTCAGTACTGTATAGGCCTGTGAAGTCCTTTTCTATAGTAAATTCATCCATTTATTTAATACTTACAAGGCAATACCTATGCATTTACACGATGCTTTATTGTTAAGTGCGCCTAGTCAGTTCCAACTCACTGACCCTTTACAGGGTTTCTGAGGCTGCACATCTTTGTGGAAGCAGAAAGCATCATTTGTCTCCCTCGGCGTGACTGGTGGGCTCAAACTACCGACCCTGTGATTGGCAGTCCAGTGCTTATCCTCTAGAGCCACTGCACTAGACACTCATTTTAGGTGATCTGTGCTCTAATAATAAGTGAAACCAAACTGTTCCTTAATACCCTTAGGTGCTGGCGCAGTTGGTTCAATTCATAACAACCGTATACAGGGTTTCCAAGGCTGTTAATCTTTATGGTAGCAGAAAGCCTAATGGCTGGTAATTTTGAATTGCTGACCTAGGGGTCAGCAGACAGACCCATAACCACTACACTATCAGAACTTCTTTAATACTCTTGCTGTTGTAAATGTTGTAATACGCCATGGAGTCGGTTCCGACTCACAGCGACCCTGCACAGGGTTTCCGAGGCTGTAAATCTTCACAGGAGCAGAAAGCCTCATCTTTCTCCCGTGGAACAATTTGGTAGTTTCGAACTGCTGACCGTGAGATCAGCAGCCTGATTCATAACCACTATGCTGCCAGAGCTCCTTTTAATTACCCTTCTAGATGCTGTCAATGGATTCCTGGTGTGGCGCTATGGGTTAACGCACCAGACTGCAAAGCCGATTGAACTGCAAGGTCGGCAGGTTCAAGCTCATCAGATGCTCCTCAGAAACCCTATATAGGGTAGCTATGGGTCTGAACCAACTCTATAGCACTGAACAACAAGATGCTGTCAATACAAAGAGCAGGTTAAGCTTTAAAAACAAAAAACAAAAAAAACCTAAAGTAACATTTCAAATGTCTTATTTGTTAGGCTACTAACCTCAAAGTCAGCAGTTCGAAATTACCAGCTGTTCCGCGGCAGAAAAATGAGGCTTTCTGCTCCCATAAAGATTTACAGCCTTGGAAACCCTGTACAGGGTCACTAAGAGTCGGAATCGACTCTACAGTACTTAACAACAACAACAGGATCAGCAGTGGACTGCAAACCACAAGGTTGACAGTTCACATCTACCAGCTGCTCATTGGAAACCCTGTACTGGGTTGCTATTGAATCTGAACAGACTTGAGGCCACTTAACAACAACAGCGACACAAACCAGGTATTATATTGGTTTCTATGAAGTCCTGGTGTAGCACTGTGAGTTAATGCACTGGACTGCAATGTTGGTTTGAACGTCAAAGTCGGTGGTTCAAGCTCACCAACCACACTTCAGAAATCCAATACAAGGTTGCTATGGGTGGGAACCAACTGGACAGCACCTAACAACAACAACAACAACATGTTACTCATTAAAAAAATGTTCTCCTTTAGATGAAGTTATCACACAGAAGGAATTAAAGTAAACCAAGCAATGAGCAAATTCTTTCCTTTAGTAGAGTTTAAATCTGACTTTCCAAAATAGGGGGAATGCTCTACCCTAACGTTAACAAGAATGAGTTATGACATACAGTGTATCAATTCATTCATACAAAAATCTTCTTTTAAGTTAGTTGAACTAACTCATCTATGACATTTCTGAGTTTAAAATAAAGAAAAATCCTACTATCATAAAATTATTATTTCTGATGTCATTTGTTTAAGTCAAAAAATTATGCAAACTTTATTTTAAACATGCAGTGTAAACTATTCCCATACTATGTTGTTAAGTCAAGAAGCTTAAAAAACTATCTTAAAAGATACTGTAAACCAATAAATTAAACATTACTACATACAATAAACAGTCCTTTAATTTCCTTTATAAGCTCTCGTCCAAAGCAAATGTCACCCTGATCAGTCAGAAATCCATAGAACTGTAATTAAGTCCCATGGAAAAATTTCCTTTGTGTCTGTGTGTGTGTGTTTTTTTTAATAAAGTGTTGGATGACTTAACCCAAAGCTGTCTCCAAATCATTCTGAAAATATTCTAAAGAGATTTTAAAAGGCATTGAATCTATTTCACCTGATCCACCACCTTGCCTCCTCCTCCCCCATCAAAAAAAAAAAAAGTATTATTTCAACTTTTCCATTGAGGGGAAGGAAGAGTACAGCCAAGTAGGGTCTACTTGTAAGTTTCCTGGGCGCTGACGCAGACCAACACCGTTCTTCAACTCCAGGGAAAACCATGATTCCTCAGATATGCCAGGGATCACCCATTACCCTCGCTTTTCAAAGCACAAACCCACTCAACCTTCCCGTGTACAAACCTAAGTTGGTTTGTCGCTACGTTAAATGAGGCAGTAACTGGAACCCCAGGCTCTTCTGCCTCCGCCATCCCCAGCACAAGCTGGAGAAGAACCAGCTGATGACACCCACACCCTTCCTAATGCTCGCGACCTGCATCACCCAGCCAACCCTGTGGTGCTCCCAGAACCACTGGGTCGGGAAAGTTTCCCCGCTTGCATGTGCAACCGAGCACCAAGAGAGGGGGCGCCGTTCGCATGCTGCAGAGCCCAGAGGTGGGCGCCCCAGGAACCCGAGGAACCTATCAATTACAAAAACGCGAGTACCCCATTATTCACACGCTTAGCCAATTCTAACGCATAGCCTGAAAAGGGAACGCAGGAACAGGCTGAGAAACCAAAATAAGCAAAACTGAAAAGAAGCTGGATATGAAGTTAAAGCTCGGTGGAAACAGGCAAGGGAGGCAACGGGAGCATTTATTGGGGGGCAGGGGATGCCTTGAAGGGAGTGGGGGAGGGGAGTCGGTCTCCAGGCTCCTCATTACCCCCCCCAGAACGCAGGTCCAGATCCCGACCCGACCCGACCCTCGGCTCACCGTCGATGTTCTCCCGGTCACTGATGTGCTGCAGGTTGCAGCCCGTGTCCTCGCGGCTCAGATCAGTGTCGGGCCGGTAGGACTCAAGCCGAGAGTGGGCATTTCTCCTGAGCTTGGGGCTGGACGACACGCAGCACGAGGTAGTGTTCCCCATCTTCAACGGACCCCCGGCTCCTCCTCCTCCTCTCTGTCGGGCCTTCCTCCACTTCCCCAGCCCCCGGGCGCGGGGAGCGGGTGGGGTGCAGGGCAGCGGGGCGGGGGCGGGCGGGGGAGGAGTGGGAGAGGCTCGCCCCCGCCGAGGGGTGGGGAGACGGAAGCCGCAGCCCAGCTGCCCGGGTCAGCAGCTGCAACGGCGGCAGCGGCGGCGGCGCCTAGCCATGGGCGACGGCGGCAACGACCGGACGGCGGAGGCGGCGGCCCAGGCTGCTCCCACCGGACGCACACGCGCGCCTGTCTCCCCGCTGGCTCATCCAAGACGCCGCCTGCAAGCGTGTCCCGGCCCCCGGTCCTGGGCTAGAGGAGCGCACGATCCCTACTGCACGCGCGACTGCGGCCGCCGGGCCTAGGTCATCCCGCTGCGGCCATGGCGAGCCCGGCGCAGCGCGCCGCCTGATTCCCCGCGCACTTTCCCTATCCGGCTGTTTGGTTTCCCCGGCGGCGGCGGCAGCGGCAGCGGCGGCGGCAACCCCAACCCCGAGGCAGCCTTTTGCAAGCGGTTCCGGTTCAAGTGGGTGGTAATTCCGTCTCCGCGCCCGACGGCCGCAGTAAGGAGGCGTTGGCACCGCCCGCGCGGTCCGGCCGCGCCCCCGTCGGCCCCTGGCGCGGCGCGGTACAGCGGTCCCGCGACCCGCGAGGGAAGCTCCCAGCGCCCGATCGCCGCCGCCCCTGCACCGCCCCGTCCCCGGCGCGCCCCGCCCCGCCCCGTCCCCGCCTCTTCCCTCCTCGCCTTCTGCCCTGGAAGCAGATGGCTCGGCCGGCTAGGGAGAGCTCGAGCCTAACGTGAGCTCAGCCGGCCGCGGGCTGCGCCTTCCCCACTGGGGCATAGGGCAGCCGCGGAACGGTGGCGTGCCCTTTCAGTTCCTAAACTCGGCTGACTCCATCTCTACCCGGGTTAGGAGAGGATCGGGTTCAATGATGGGATTCAAAAGACAGCCTCCTGTCCCCCGCCCCCATTGGATTTCCTCTAGGGGTCTAATCGGTGGGGGTGGGGGACCGGAATGGGGCGAGAACGGGAACAACGGGCTTGAAGGAAGAGGTTGGGGCCTACAAAGTGGTAAGAAGGTGTGGGGGACACTTATACTGCCCTGATGTGCAGTGGAAGCTTTGCTTGCAGCTCCCTGGGGAATTGTCCGGGGGGGGGGGGGGGGGGGGGTTCTTGTTGACTTTTTTTTTTTTTTAACTTTTCCTTTAAAAGGAAACTACCTTGATTTGAGAGATCTGTTTACTATTTTGACCCTTGCTGAGGACTTGGTGGACCCCAGGACTATTTTTTTTCAATGTTTTATTGTGAGTTTTATGATAGTTTACATGGGGGAACTTTAGTTTTACATTACCGCCCCCTACACTTCCCCCTCCTCCCCCCAGTTTTCGGCCCACAGTCCCTTTCCCTCTCTGGGTCCAAAGTCCCTAGTCGCTTCATCACTCCGCGTCATCATCTCTGCCTCCATCTCAGGCATCTCTGTTTCTCTGGGTAGGGTCCCCGCTCTCGGCTCTTCTCCGTTGGTGGTCCCAGAGGTCTCTGCTCCTATCCTGGAGATTTAATCACTCCCTTCCTTGTTACAAAACTTCTACCTTTGCATTTCCAACCCTCATAATCCGTCCTGATAAACATTATTCACTACAGTATCACAAATTACCCATCTGTGTCTCCTTTCATCAGCTCCGCCCAGACAGATTGAATAGTACCTACTGGAGATTCTGTCTTCAGTCATGCTCCCTAGCACCAGGTTCCCTCTTGAAAGTTTGTAAGCCAGTCACTTCTTGCCCCAGGACTATTTTTAATGTCAAATTATGGCAGCCGGAGTCCTAATGTAATACTGTAGGAGAAACACTGGACTGCTAATCTTACATTCAGCAATTCAAACCCACCTCGGAAGCGCCTTACAGGGTCCTCATAGTCTAAACCAATTGGAGGGCATTTAACATGACAGCAGAGTGTTTTCAGTTCTTGGAGATTAATAATGTGAGGTGAAGATGAGTAAATTAACACGACTCTTGAGCTATCCTTGTTTTTTGTTTTAATTTTGTCAGTTTTTGCCGTGTTGTACTGGGTCTGAACTGAGACTATTTGAGATAAAAGTTTGTAACGTGCCTGGCACAAGGTAAACATTCAATCTGTTGTTAAATGCCGTCAAGTCAATTCTGACACATAGTGACCCTATACCAATAATTCAATAAATAATTACCATTCCTCATAATAGCAGCCATCCAGACTAGAAAAGACCAGTATTTCTTGCTTGCATTTGGAAGAGTAAAGAGAGTATAAGGTGGCAGGAACAACCATGTCCCCTTTTTCCAATAGTCTATGAAGGTTGGATGAGGAAGGGCTAAGGAAAAACAGAAGTCTTTAAGGGGGAGAGAAGGACGGGCGACGGACGAATTCTACCCTTTTAATTTGATATATGAGGAAAGTGAGGTCTGGAGAGATGAAATACCTTTATTTACCCACATTCTGGGTACTAGTTAGTGACAGACCTGACACTAAAAGGGAAGTGATATTTATCGAGAATCAGCAACCTTGCCAGACTTTCATGTTGTTCTCACTCATGGTGGCCCTGTATAGGATTTCTAAGGAACCGCTGGTGAGTTTGAACCGCCCACCTTGTGGTTCAAACCAACATTGCAGTCCACTGCTTATCAACTACAGCGCCACATCAGGACTCCAGAACTTTATAAGCATTATGTTATCTAATTCTTGACATCTAACCTTTTTTTTTTTTTTTTTTAACTCTGGTGTCTCTCCATCTTGCAGTATTGTTTGTTGTTGTTAGGTGCCAGTGAATCGGTACCGACTCATAGTGACCCTTTGCACAACGGAACGAAACACTGCCTGATCCTGGGCCAACCTCACTATCATTGCCACGCTTGAGCCCACTGATGCTGCCACTTGGCCAATCCATCTTGCTTGGGAATCTTCCTCTTTTTCTCTTACCCTCCACCCTAGCAAACATGACATCCTTCTCCAGCATTGGTCCCTCCTGACAGTATGTCCGAAGTATGAGACACGAAGTTTGGCCATCCTGGCCTCCAAGGAGCACTCTACCTCTACCTGCACTTCTTCCAACACAGATCTGTTGGTTCTTTTGGCAGCCCATGGCAACACCATAACTCAAAAGCATCAATTCTTCTATGGTCTTCTTTATTTACTGTCCACCTTTCACATGCATATGACGTTACTGAAAATACCATGGCTTGGGTCAGACGCACCTGAGTCTTCAAGCTAACATCTTTGTTCTTCAACACTTTAAAAAGCTTTGTGCAGCAGATTTGCCTAATGCAATACATCACTGGATTTCTTGACTGCTGCTTCCATGAGTGTTGATGGTTGATCCAAGAAGAATGAAGTCCTTGACAACATCAAGCTTTTCTGTGTTGACAAGAATGTTTATTGGTCCAGTGGTGAGGATTTTTGTTTTCTTTACATTGCGATGCAATCCATACCAAAGACTGTGCTCTTTGATCTTCATCAGTAAATATTTTAAGTCTTCTTCACTTTCAGCAAGCAAAGTTGTATGATCTGCATATCTCAGGTTGTTAATGAGTCTTCCTCCAATCCTGATGCCACATTTTTTTCTTCATATAACCCAGTTTCTTGGGTTATTTGCTCAGCATATAGGTTAAATAAGTATGGTGAAAGAATACAACCTTGTCGCACACCTTTCCTAATTTTAAACCATACACTGTTCCCATATTCTGTTTGAACAACTGCCTCTTGGTCCACATAAAAATTCCTCATGAGCACAATTAAGTGTTCCAGAATGCTCATACTTTGCAATGTTGTCCATAGCTTGTTATCCACACAATCGTGTTGCTTTATTGACTAAGCAGTGATAAACATCTTTTTGATCTTCTTTGCTTTCAGCCAAGATCCATCAGACATCAGCAGTGATATCCCTCATTCCACGGCCTCTTCTGAATCCGGCTTGAACCTCTTGAAGTTCTCTGTCAATGTATGCTTGCAGCCGTTTCTGTGTTTCTTTTAGTAAAACTTTACTCACATGGGATATCAAAGATATCGTCCAATGATGTCCACGTTCCGTTGAGTCACCTCTCTTTGGAATGGGCACAAATATGGATCTCTTCCAATCAGTCGGCCAGATAGTTGTCTTCCAAATTTCTTGACAGAGATGAGTGAGTGCTGCCTCGCTTTCTTGAAAGATTTCAATTTTTTTCATCAATTCCTGGTGCCTTGTTCTTTGCCAGTTTCTTCAATGCACTTTGGACTTCTTCCTTCAATATCGTTGGCTCTTGATCATATGCTATTTGTTGAAACGGTTGAACATCAACCTTTTCCTTTTGGTACAGTGACTATGTATTCCTTCCATCTTCTTTTGATGCTTTTTGCATCATTCAATAATTTGCCCAGAGAATCCTTCAATAACAAAAGTCTAGGCGTGAATTTTTTCTTCAGTTCCCCTAGCTTGAGAAATGCTGAACGTGTTCTTCCATTTTGGTTTTCTGACTCCAGACATTTGCATATTTTGTTGTAATATTTGGCTTTATCTTCTCAATTGTGGAACAGACCATCAATTACTCATATGCAAATTCAAACTGAAGCTGAAGAAATTGAAAGCATGTCCACAAGAGCCAAAATATGACCTTGAATATATCCTACCTGAATTTAGAGATCATCTGAAGAACAGATTTGATACATTAAACACTAAAGATCGAATACCTGAAAAGTTGTGGGAGGACATCAAGAACATCATATATGAAGAAAGCAAAAAGTCATTAAGAAGACAAGAAAGAAGGAAAAGGTCAAAATGGATATCAGAAGAGACAATGAAACTTGCTGTCCAACGTAGAGATTCAGTATTGTTTAGTCACTGGTAAATTAACATATAAAGAGTGCTGTGCTCTCAACTGTACAGGAATATGGCATTTCATTGTGCTTTACAGACTGTGCGCTTTTTAAAAATTGAAGGTTTGTGCCAGCCCTGCCTGGAGCAAGTCTGTGGGCTCCACTTTTCCATCATATGCTCACTTCCTGTCTGCATAACATTTTGGTGATTCTCACAATATTTCAGACTTCTTCATAATGCTGTTGCACACTTAGTAAACTACACTACAGTGTAAATATAACTCATCTGCAGTGGGAAACCAAGAAATGTGTTTGACTCTCTGTATTGAGCTATTCTCTTTATTGCAACAATTTGGAACCCAACCCACAATATCTCTGAGGCATGTTTGTATGGATGCTATTCGTTAGGGTAGGTGGTGGAGGTCCTTGAGAAATAATGATAGCAAAGTGGCGCTGCTGATGAGAAGAGGAACAGAATATAAAATGGAAGGTCTAAAGAATTGGGTAATAGGAGATCCCCTATTTTTCACATAAAGACAGTTTAACTCTAGTGTCCTTATTTGTCCAAGTATAGTGAGCTTATTATCTAAGGTCAACCCACTGAGAAATGGCCCACTTGGGAATTGGGACATAGCTGTGATCCCAAAGCCTTTGAGGCCCCCTCTAAGCTGTATCCACCTCAACTTCCTGCCCCCAGCCCAGTTTTCACTGAACAAGAAGAGTGTGGGGAAGAATTGGAGGAGACGAGGAAGCTAAAATTAAAAAAGGTAAATCCCTTGTAAAATATTTTGTAAAATATTCCACAGTGTAGCTTCTTTTCTCTTTTTAAGAAAGCTGGGATCTGAGTGCTTAGGACTAGATCAAGTCTTTAAGAAGAGAAGAGTTGAAGGAATGAGGGGAGCTTTATTGTTTTGTAGGGCCCAACCTTCTTAACCAGAGTTTAAAAATAAATACAGGCAAAAGGATAGGGGAGAAGCCCTGTATGAGAAAAATGTTTGCAATTGGCCATAGCATCATACACCTTGTATCACATACAAATCCCAAGGCAAAACAGCCCCTAGACAGTGTGGGGGCCTACCCTAGGATAGGGACTTGTCAATAGGGTCAGGTGAGAACTGCAACACAAGGGCCTGGCCTCAAGAGGTTCAGACTTCTTAGTAAATAGGAACTTGTTTGTACTGATAAAACACCTTGCCCTTTAGGCAGAATCATTTGAGAATTACTTTTCCTTCATCTTTCTCCATAACCACTATTGAAGATTGTGGTCATTGTAAAGAGGAAAGTGGACTGGACAGTTTTGCATTTTGTTATACGTAAGATCACCATGAGTTGGAACCAACTCAACTACAACTAAACATCCTGAGTGAACTAGCTAAGTCACTAGCCTTCAAATAGTTCTAGCAGTAGTACTTTTCCCCCAGAAAATCATGGGACCACACTATTTAAAACAGAAGAAATACTAGCATTAACTTGTCATAAATTCAGCTTATAAGATCTACAAATCAATGGGGAAAAAACCCCCATTCCCTTCAAGTCCATTTCAATTCAATGATGGGAACCAAAACAAAAGAACTCACTGTCATTGAGTCAATTCCAACTCTAGCAGCTCTAACTGCATTTCCAGGGTACCAGTCTTTACGGAAGCCGACAGCCTAATCTTTCTCAGCTGTGGAGTTTAAAGTGCCAACCTTAAGGTTAGCAGCCTAACACCTAACCCACAATGCCACCAGGCCAATCTGTACAGATTATTGCATTCTTATATCAGCCACATTTATCTCCATCGGAATTGTGAATCAGTCATTTTTAGGACCCGCAGAATCAGCTCTCAGGCAAACAGAATATACCACTGGTAGCCAATTTCCCATGACAATTACAAAAACATTTATAAGGCAGTTGTGGCAGAGCTACGGCCCTTTGTCCTACTACCAATATCTTTTACCTTCCTGTTTTCCAGTGACCTCCCCTCAAAGAATCACTCGCTTTAGAATTTGATGGTAAGCAAATTATACTCAAGATCAGCTATTTTGTTGTTGTTAGGTACCATCGAGTCAGTACCCGACTTATAGCGACCTTATGCACAGCAGAACGAAACACTGTCCGATCCTGAGCCAACCTCGTTACTGTTGCCATGCTTGAGTCCATCTTTGCTGTCACTTGACCAGTCCATCTCGTTGGGGGTCTTCCTCTTTTTCTCTGACCCTCCACCTTACCAAACATGATGTCCTTCTCCAGCGACTGGTCCCTCTTGACTATATGCCCGAAGTATGAGAGACGAAGTTTGGCCATCCTGGTCTCCAAGGAGCACTCTGGCTGCACTTATTCCAAAAACGTCATACATGAAGAAAGCAAAAAGTCATTAAGAAGACAAGAAAGAAGGAAAAGGTCAAAATGAATGTCAGAAGAATCACTGAAACTTGCTCTCTAGCGTAGAGATGCTAACGCAAATGGAAGAAATGAGGAGGTACAAGAGCTGAACAGAAAATTTCAAAGGTCAGCTCGAGAAAATACAGCCAAATATTACAACAAAATGAGCAAAGATCTGGAATCAGAAAATCAAAAAGGAAGAACACACTCAGCATTTCTCAAGCTGGGGAACTGAAGACCAGCTATAAAGAAGTTATTTTAACCAATGCCTCATTACTGTGTGATAGAAAATGACCTTGACCAATGAAATACAATGTTGAATATAAAGCTGATGAGCTTGTCTATAAACTTTCACTCAATTCATAATAAAAAGTCTTTTTTTAAAAAACTATGAACACTTCTTAGACATTACCAAACACCTTGAGGATATGAGTTGCTGGGTTTGGGGCCCAGGACCAGCATCTCATGGGAGGGACGCCATGGTCAATTGACATAGCATATCTTACTTTAATGAGTAACAACAGGTCTTAAAAGCTCTGAGTGGATCTCTAAGGTGCAACTTACAGTCTCTCCCTGTGTGAAGGGGAAAAAAAATGATAACAATATAAAATGCTTAGAAACAATTAGTCTAATAGACTAGTGCAACATGTAAACATCAGTCTCCATGACCGTAAGACCAGAAGAACTAAATGTTGCCTGGCTACCGTTACCAATTGCTCTGAAAGGAATTTCATTAGAAAGTCCTGAGTAGAGTGGGAGAAAATGTAGAACAAGACTCAAAACTATACAAAAGACCAAGTTATTGGTCAGAATAAAACTTGAAGTCGAGATTATGGCCCTTGGTCATCCTTCAGGTCTAGAACTGAACTCACCGTAATGGCTCAGTTTTCATCCAAGCAGTAAATATGTATACAGAGAAACAACAACATTAGTGAGGTATGCACACCATAGAATGGTCAACCATTCAATATCAAAACCGCAGCATTGACCTAAGCACAAAATTCAGAAGGGTTGGTTAAGGTAGGGTGGAAACAAGAATCACATGGAGGAAGTGAGATTGCTGTTAGTACGTGGAGGGGGTTACAATCACTGAAATGAAACGAAGTATATGATTTGTTGAAGGTAAAACTGATGATCTGCTCAGTAAAACATCACTCAATTCACAATAAAAAAATTTTTTTTTAAAAAGTGTTACTGTCATGAGGGAAGGAAAGCAAAAAGACAATACATGTTGTCAACACAAACCCATTGTAGCCACTGATAACCTTTGCGAATCGAATAATGCCACTTTCTGAAATAGATTTTGCGTATGGAATAATGCCACTTTCTGAAATAGAAGTAAGATGGACAGGATGGTATAAAGGACAACTAAATTTTACTTAAGGAGATGAGGAGAAAGGAGAAGTGCAAAGTGGACCACCATAGTCACTGGGCATCTTGGTAATTGGTTTTTCCACCTTACATTGAGAAGTCACCAAATGTTCCCAAGTTAAACAGCCTCAGAAGCCCAATCTTAATCTTGCCAAATCTCTATCTTCTTCATCTCCCCAAGAACAGAAATGGAAAATATATGCGTGATTTCTGAGAAGTAGGACATGCTTTGATAAGGCAAAGTGCATCCTCTAGCAGGGCCAATCAAATGGCAGAGTCGCCGACACTACTATTCCACTTCCTTTGAGTTCTTAGTAATAGTTGCGAGGTTTACAGTATGGCTCTTTAACTTACCATGAAATAATATTGAAGTATTACATATGTAATGTAAGACTTAAAACATTATGCTTGTATTTTTCCTCTCTTGTCCTTTCAGCTCTTGCCATACATCTTGCCTCTACATATACTATGAGTCCCGGTGTGGCACTGCAGAATAATGCAACTGGACCATAAGGTTAGTTAGAATCACAACAACCAGCTGCTCCTGGGAAACACTATACAGGGTTGCCGTGTCAGAACTGACTTGACAACACTTAACAACACACTGTGAACGCTGTAATGGTGTGGTTTTGTTTTTTGTTGGTTTGGTTGCTTGATTTGCTTTGGGGTTATTACGTTTTTGCTTTGAAAGCCAATTGTTTTTTTTAAAAAATTATAAAACAAGAACAAAAAATTCTTTTTATTTTCATCCTTGTATTAACCATTTCTGAAACTCTCCATTCCTTTATGTGTAGCATTTTCCTTTTGCCTGAAAAACTTCCCTTCATATTTTTCTTGTTACAAATTTGCAAGCAATAAGTTATCTTCATTGTGGTTTGCCTAAAACTTTAAAATTTGCATTTGTTTTTTTGTTTTTTAATGTTTTCTTGTGAATTATGTGATAGTTTACATGGGAGAACATTAGCTTTACATTCATCCTATCATATTTCTCGTTTCATTGCCATGGTTACTATCCTCTCCATGCATCATCAAACAACCAAAGGGTATACCCCACAAACCTGCCCCTCGGTTGTCAACACACAGCCCCTCTCCCTCTCTGGGTCTAGAGTTCCCAGCCGTTCCATCTCTCCACGTCATCTTCTCTGCCTCCATCTCTGGCATCACTGTATCTCTGCATAGGGTCTCACACTCCGCTTTTCTCCTTTGATGGTCCCAGGGACCTCTGCTTCTGGACTGCAAAGTCAACCACTCCCCACTCCTTTTGCTACAAAACGTCTTCCTTTACATTTCCAACCCTCACAGTCAGTCCTGATAGCAGTTATTCACTATTGTGCCCCTAGAGTCCTATCCCCATATCCTTTCATCAGCCCTGCCCAGACAGATTAGTTATTACTCAGTGGAGATTCTACCTTCCTCCACGCCCTCTGGATCTAGGCTCCCTCTTGAAAGCTTGTAAGCCAGTCACTTCTTGCCTTTGTATTCCCTGTCCCCCCTCTCCCCCCGTAGCCAATAGCCGATGGCCAAGTTGCCCATCCCTGTCTACCCTGTGTATCAAGGGGGTGGGAATGATCCTCACTGTAAAAATTGGTTCCCTCTTTGCCTTTGTTTTTGAAGACTATTTTCACTGGATATAGAATTCTAAATTAATTTTATTTTTCTTTTAGCATTTGAAAGAATAATTTCATCTACTTTTCCTAGCTATTATTGTTGTTGATGTTAAGTGCTGCTGACTCATTTCTGAACTGGTAGGTTTGAATCACTGACCTTGCGGTTAGCGTCTAGTGCTTATCCTATAGTGCCACACCAGCATCTATTGCATATATATTTCATGAAAAGTCTACTATCATTTTAATCTTTGGTCTTTTGTATGTAATGTAATTTCCCCCAGGACTGCTTTTAAGGTGTTTTTCTCTTTAGTCATTACTGTTTTCAACAATTTAGCTATGATATACTTTTGCTTAGCGAATGTATATGTGTGTGTGTGTTTATTCTGCCTGAGACTCTTCAAGCTTTCTGGTTTATTAAATTTAGACATTTTTTCTGTTAACTCCCCTTGCCTCTTTTAGCATCTAATTGCACATATATCAAACTGCTTGGTGTTATTTCATAGGTCCCTGAGGCTCTATTCATTTGTAACTATTATTCTGATGAAGATCTGCATAGAGCATACACCCACTCTGGATTTCAGCATGTACAGTTCAGTGACATTGGTTTCATTCTTCACCATCCTCACTACCTCTCCCCATACTTTTTCACTCTCATTGACTTTGACTCACTCTTCACTGCCTCGTAAATGTCTTAGCTATGCGTTAGGGTTACTGCTGTCCATCTGATCGCATATAAATCATTCTTTAAAGGAGCACAATGCTCAAGGTGAACCTTTTGTACTAAGTTAGCTTAACTGTTATCTAGTTTAAAGGTAACTTCAGTGGATAGCTTTTATTCCAGGTTTAGAGATTTCCCATCCCTCTCCACAGGGCAAAAGGCTCAAAGGTTCCTGACGTTTGATGGGTCCAAGAAGCTTGGTTTCTGTAAGAACTTGAAGTTTTGTTCCACTTTCCCCACCTTTTGGTCAGGATAAATCTATTGAGGTCTTCATCAAAACATTTAGTAATGGTAGCCAGCTACCATTCCGTTCGTCTGCTCTCAAGGCAGAGGCAGCAGGTCATATAGGCCATTAGACATGCAGTCCTGCTCCTCTGATTCCTGGGTCATCTTCCGGTGCTGTTCCAGACAAATAGAGACTGTCTGTTGCATTCCGGATGGCCACTAACAACTTTTTAATATGCTAGGCATTACTCACCAAACTATAGACTAGAATAGAAACTTTAACAATATCAGATCCATACTTCTCTGGAGCCAAGAGAAAGAAGTGAACCAAAGAGTTAAAGAAGAAACTCGTCTACAGGACTAATGTTATTGTTAAGTGCTGTCGAGTTGGTTCTGACTCACGGTGACCTGAGGTTTGGACAGCCAACCTAGTGGTTAGCAGTTCAGTGTTTATCCTACAGCACCATACCAGGACACTACAAGAACCACAACCTCATCTATTCTGAGATCAGAAGAACTATATGGTGCCCAGTTACCACTACTAACCATTCTGACTTGTTGTTGTTAGGTGCCATCGAGTCGGTACCAACTCACAGCGGCCCTATGCACAACAGAGCAAAAACTGCCCGGTCCTGGGCCAATCTCACCAATTGTTGCCATGCTTGAGCCCATTGATGCTGCCACTTTGCCAATCCATCTTGCTGGGGGTCTTTCTCTTTTTTTCTGACTCTCCACCATACCAAACATGATATCCTTTTCCAGCGACTGGTCCCTCCTGACAGTATGTCCAAAGTATGAGAGACAAAATTTGGTCATGCTACCTCTAAGGAACAGAGAGACTCTGGCTGTACTTCTTCCAATACAGATCTGTTTTTTGTTCTTTTGGCAGCCCATGGCACTTTCAAGATTCTCCTCCAACACCATAACTCAAAAGCTTCAATTCTTTGCACAAGAACACCCACACTTGCTGATAATACCCACTTGACCTGACTTCAATGGTTGGATGATCAGAACTCAACTAGAGCAAGAAAGAAGAGAAAAAGAGTAATACAATTTCATGAACTTGACCTACACCTATGGATGCAGTAGCTCAAAACAGGGAACAAATCTTTATAGTGAGCACCATTCCCACCCCCTTAATACACAGGGTAGACAGGGATGGGCAACTTGGATATTGGCTACCCAAGTGGGGGAGGGGGGGACCACAAAGGCAAGAAGTTACTGGCTTACAAGCTTGCAAGAGGGAGCCTAGATCCAGAGGGCGTAAAGGAAGGTAGAATCTCCACTGAGTAATATCCAATGTGTCTCAGCAGGGCTGATAAAAGGAGATGTAGATAGGTCTCTTGTGATACAATAGTGAATAATTGTTATCAGGACTGACTGTGAGGGTTGGAAATGTAAAGGTAGACATTTTGTAGCAAAAGGAGGGGAGTGATTGACTTTGCAGTCCAGGAGCAGAAGTCCCTGGGACCATCAAAGGAGAAGAGTGGAGAGCGGGACCCTATGCAGAGACACGGTGATGCCAGAGATGGAGGCAGAGAAGATGACGTGGAGAGATGGAACGGCTGGGAACTCCAGACCCAGAGAGGTAGCGGGGCTGTGTGCTGACAACCAAGGGGCAGGTTTGCGGGGTATACCCTCTGAAATACGATAGCATGAATGTAAAGCTAATGTTCTCCCATGTAAACTATCACATAATCCATAATAAAACATTTTTTAAAAAGCATCAATTCTTCTGTGGTCTTCCTTATTCATGGTCCAGCTTTCACATGCATATGAGGTTATTGGAAATACCATGGCTTGGGTCAGGTGCACCTTAGTCCTCAAGCTGACATCTTTGCTCTTCAACACTTTAAAAAGGTCTTGTGCAGCAGATTTGCCTAATGCAATACGTCGTTTGATTTCTTGATTGCTGCTTCCATGAGTGTTGATAGTTGATCCAAGAAGAATGAAGTCCTTGACAACTTCAATTTTTTCTCCATTGATAAGAATGTTGTTTATTGGTCCAGTGCTGAGCATTTTTGTTTTCTTGGCATTGAGATGTAATCCATACCAAAGGCTGTGCTCTTTGATCTTCATCAATAAATATTTAAAGTTCTCTTCATTTTCAGGAAGCAAGGTGTATCATCTGCACATCGCAGGTTGTTAATGAGTCTTCCTCCAATCCTGATGCTATGTTTTTCTTCATAAAACTCAGCTTCTCAGATTATTTGCACAGCATACAGGTTGAATAAGTATGGTAAAAGAACACAACCCTGTTGCACACCTTTCTTAATGTTAAACCATTCAGTGCTCCCATATTCTGTTCGAACAACTGCCTCTTGGTCCATGTACAGATTCGTCATGAGCACAATTAAGTGTTCTGGAATACTCATACTTCACAATGTTGTCCATAGTGTGTCATGATCCACACAACCAAAAGCCTTTGCATAGTCAATAAAGCACAAGTAAACATCTTTCTGGTATTCTCTGCTTTCATCCAAGATCCATCGGATATCAGCAATGATATCCCTTATTCCACGCCTTCTTCCGAATCTGGCTTGAACCTTTGGAAGTTCTCTGTCAATGTATGCGTGCAACCGTTTCTGTATTACCTTGAGTAAAACTTTACTCGCATGGGATATCAAAGATATTATCCAATGATTTCTGCATTCTGTTGGGTCAGCTCTCTTTGGAATGGGCACAAATATGGATCTTTTCCAATCAGCTTTCCAAATTTCTTGGCATAGATGAGTACCTGCCTCCAGTGCTACCTCACTTTCTTGAAAGGTTTCCATTTTTATTCCATCAATTCCTGGTGTCTTTTTCTTCCCCAGTTCCTTCAATGCACCTTCAATTCTTCCTTCAGTATCATTGGCTCTTGATCATATGTTACCTCCTGAAATGTTTGAACATAAACTATTTCCTTTTGGCACAGTGATTCTGTGTATTCCTTTCTATGGAGACAATAAATGGTCCCTGATAGAAGGGGAGAAAAATGTAGAACAAACATCAAATTTCTAAAATAGTCCAGACTTGTATAGTAGAAATTAGAGGAACTACCCAGACAATATATTGTCCAGAGATTCCCTCTAAACTTGGATTTGAAGCCACTCCTGGAAGTCACCATTCAGCCAAATAATAGATTAGCTCATAACCAATATCACCCATGAATGCTGTGCTCCTTTAAATAGTCATGTGTTTAAGACCAAATGGTCAACATTTACCCTAAAGCAAAGATGAGAAAGTAAAGGAGCAGTGGACAGGGAAGCTAGATTAATGGCAGTAGAACAGTAAGATTAGAAATAATAAGAATGCTGACACATTGTGACGACAGTAACCAATGTCACCCCAAACAAGTTGTTTAAGAATTGTTACATGGCAACCTAATTGGCTATGTCAACTGTCACCAAAACCTAATAAAAACAAAGCCCTAACCCTAATCTTTTGAAGTAAGAGAACTAATCATATGAACTATGATTAGTTTGATTTTACCTAAGTAGTACCAACAATCTCAACCATTTTTTTTTTTTTGGTTGTTGGTAATTTTGCTTTTTCTGATATACAACTTGGTAGTATCAGTTAGCAATCAAGTTGTAGCACAACTGCCCTTAATTGATGCCTATTTTCTCATCACTATAGACATAATGTCACTATATCCCAGAGAAAAATTCTCCTCTCCCTCCTGCTCCTGCTCCAAGTAACCTCTAATAATTACTGGTCTCTTTTCTGTTAATTTTTAACACTACTTTATTGTGGTATAATTTACATACCATAAACATCACTCATATAAAGCTTTTATTTTTAAACATAATTCATCTTCTATAGCAGTATTAGTTTACAGAACAACTTTACAGGATGTAAAGGGAGTTCCCATATAGTTTCTCATATTATCAACATCTTTCATTGATGTGGTGCATTTATTAAAACTGAACCCATATTGGCAAATTTGAAAAATGAGCACCAAATCATCCCTGTGACAGCACAGTCTACTTGTCATCTGGGTGCAATAATTCATTGCAATGGCCACATAGAATGCAAACATCTTACTCACAGGATATTTATTAAGGAAAGTAACAGGTTACAGTTCACACACAAACATGTTTAGCACATCGTACTTTCGTCAGGCCAGCCTCTCCTACCACGCCCACAGGGAGGCCTCTCTGTGGCCTTCGGCCCTTTGACCTGGCCTCTACCCTGCCAAGGGTGGCTCTTTTAGGGTTGCTGGTATATGTCCACAGGCACATCAGTCCACCATAAGGCTCAACCTACAGGCACTCAGCTCTAGCTCTGTGGGCCTGCAAACCTAGATCCCACAATGAAGTGTCTGAAGGCACCACACTCTGCAAACAAGTCTCCTGTGCGAGGTCACTCAGCTTTACTTATCCTTAGCCTGGGAAGTGCTCTGCTGTGTCTTATGCTGTGGCTCCTGGTTCTGCTGCCACTCCTCTGCCACTCCTCCAGTGTCACAGCTTTCTGTCCCTGGATTGAGGAGGGTCAATGTGCAGGGATCTCAGGGTCCACAGGATGTGCTCCACTCTGGACTCGTCTTCATTTATGGTACTGGGATCCTCCATTCCTGCTTCTGAGATGGCATGTTTTATGCATGTTAGAGTTCCAAGCTTTTACAGTCACAATTAATACTGTTAATCACTCATAACTGAAACATGCAATCCTATCAGCACTTTCTCCCACCTTTTCTGACCCAGACCCAGCAGGGCAAAAACATTCTTTGGTAGGAGTGACAAAGACTCTGCGTAGAACAGCTGTATGAAGTAATTCATCACACTGCAGGAAGTTATTACTATGATCCATACATTACATTAGGGCTCACTCTGTGTTGTACAGCTCTATGGGTTTTGACAAATATATAATGTCACACATCCATACACAATTGTTTCACTGCCCTAAAAATGCCACCTACTCCTCCTATTCCTTCTCCTGAATCCCTGAAAAACGCTGATCTTTTTACTGTGTCTAGTTTTGCCTTTTCCAGACTGTCATAAGTTGTTAGTTGCCTTCCAGTCCGTTCTGACTAATGACAGCCCATCTATGTCAGATCAGAACTGATCCGTGAGGTGTTCTGGACTGCAATCACAGTGGAAGCAGATCCACTTTTATTTTGTGGTCCCACTGGGTGGGTTCAAACAGCCAACCTTTAGGTTAGCAGTCAAGTGCAAGCTGCTTTTGCCCTCTGTTATTGTGTGCCACACGAAGTAAATTCAGACTTATAGCAACCCTGTAAAGACCGGGTAGAACTGCCCCAGAGGGTTATGGGAGAAGTTCTGGTGTGGCACAGTCCAGGATAAGCACTGAACTGCTAACTGCAAGGTTGGTGGTTCAAACCTACCAGCCACTCTTCAGAACTCTATACAGGGTCGCTGTTAATCAGAACTGACTCTAATGCTATTCATTGGAACTCATAGCAGCACTTAACAACAACAACAATCTTTATGGGAACAGTTCTCAAGGTCTTTTCTCCCTTGGAGCTGCTGGTAGGCCCAAGCTGCTGAAGTTTTGTTTAGCAGCCAAATGCTTAACCTCTACACCACCAGGGCTCCCTATTTGCTCCACCCTGGTGGAGCACTGGTTAAGCATTTGACTGTTAGCTGAAAGGTTGGCCGTTTAAACCCACCAGCAGCTCCACCAGAAAAAAGTGTGGCAGTCTGCTTGTATAAAGATGACAACCTTAGAAACCCACTGGGGCAGTTCTTCCCTGTCCTGTAGGGTCACTGTGAGTCAGGATCGACTTGACCACAATGGCCTTGGGGCTTATGGACTTTGAGTATCGTATAGTTGGAATCATATGGTACGTAGCCTTTCCAGACTGATTTCTTTCACTTGGCAAGATGCATTTAAGGTGGCTCCATGTCTTTTTCGTAGCTCAATAGCTCATCTCTTCTTGTTACTAAGCAATACTGTATTCTATCCATCCACCCACTGCTGCTTCCAGTTTGGGGGCAACTATGATTAAAGCTGCTGCAACTATCCGTATGCAGGTTTTTCAGGTGGATATGCATTTTCAACCTTTAGGTGAGCAGTCCAGTACAAATTGTTTTTGTCAACTGTTGTTGCATGCCACTAAGTAAATTCAGACTCAGCACTACTGTAACAACAGGGTATAACTGCTTCATAGGGTTAAGGGAGAAGTCCTAGTAACTATATGCAGGTTGCTTCCAATTTGGGGCAATTATGAATAAAGTTGCTATATACATCTCTTTGCAGGTTTTCAAGTGGATATATATTTTCAGCCCATTAGGATAAATAAGTATTATTGTCATCTGTCTTTTTTATTATAGCCATCATAGTGGGCATGAAGTGGCATTTTGTTGTAGTTCTGATTTATATTTCCATAATAACTTGTGATGTGGAGCATAATTTTGTGTGCAAATTAGCCAATTTATAAATCTTCTTTGGAAAAATAATTCTTCACTTTTTCCAGTTTTTAAATTGAGTTAATTTTCTTATTGTTAATGAATTGTATGTAAGAGTTCTTATATTTCCTGTGTACCAGGTTGAAGGTGGCCCCAAATAAGATATGTACACCATCTAATACCTAGAACCTATAAATATGGTCTTACTGGAACAAGAGTTTGAGCAGACCTAATTAAGGAGCGTGGTGACTTTGTCAGATAAACACTGGACTGCAAACCATAAGGTCCACAGTGTGAGCCCACCAGCCACTCCTCGGAAGAAAGATGAAGGCTCTCTGCTCCCATAAAGATTTACAGCCTGGGAAACCCTATACAGAGGTTCTATGAATCAGAATCAACTCCACAACACTTAACAACAACAACAACAGCTAATTAAGAATCTTGAGATGACATCATCTTGCATTATCAAAGTGGTCCCTAGATACAATGACAGTTGTCCTTATGAGATGGTGACAAGACAGAGACAGGAGGCCCACATGAAGGCAGAGGCAGAAATTGGAGTTATGTGATCAGAAATCAAGGAATGCCTAGAGCCACAAGAAGCTAGAGGTGACCAGGAAGGAGCAAAACCCTGCTGACACTGAATATTGGACTTCTGGTCTCTAGAACGTTGAAATAATAAATTTCTATTTTTGGAAAAAGCCCCTTGTTGTTGTTGTTGTTGTTAAGTGCCGTCGAGTCGGTTCCGGCCCATAGCAACCCTGTACAGGGTTTCCGAGGGTGTAAATCTTTACGGGAGTAGAAAGCCTCATCTTTCTCCTGCGGAGCAGCTGGTAGTTTCGAACCGCTGACCTTAAGGTTCACAGCCCGATTCGTAACCACTACACTACCAGAGCTCCTTGTTGTTGTTAAGTGTCATTAAATCAGTTCCAATTGATAGCAATCTTATATAGGGTTTCCAAGGAGTAAGTGGTGGGTTTGAACTGTCTACCTTGTGTGAACCACTGACCTTGCAGTTAGAAGTGCAGTGCTTATCCTACAGCACTACACTGGGACTCCGTAGGCCACCTTGTGGTTGTTGTTAAGTGCTGTTGAGTTGATTTCAACTCATAGCGACCCTGTGTAGGGTTTCCAAGGAGCGGTTGGTGGATTTGAACTGCCGACATTGCAGTTCAAACAGACCTTGAGGTCCAGTGCTTCTCCGACAGCGCCACACCAGGACTCCATAGTCCACCTAGTTTGTGGTAATTTGTTACAATAACACTAGGCAACTAATACAGTCTGGGTATGGCCTTTATCAGATAATTTACAAATATTTCCTCCCATCCTGTGGGTTATCTTTTCATTTAGTGGGTCCACCCATATGTTGGACCCTCCCCCATGGTGAGGCCCAGCTTGCCTTCTAAGTTCTTATCCTTATTTCATCTCTATTTCTAGGAGGAACTTTAGCCTCAAACATGCCTCTCAAATTGGTCCTCCCTCCACCTACCCACAGAAACTTATTTTTCTCCCCCTTTGTAACCTGGTGCAGAACCTATTGCTGAAAGGGACATTTCCTCACATCACCTTCTGGCTTGCTTCCCCTGCATTTGTCTCCTCACATGCCGAGGTTTATCTCTGATTGCCCGTCTTTGGCTCTCGGTAACCATGGAAAACGTGTTTAGAAAAGACTGGAACAGAATCTCATAGCAAATGTTGTGACTCTGTGCACAACAGAAAGACACACTGCCCAGTTCTGCACCATCCTCACAATCGTTGCTACTCTTGAGCCCACTGTTGCTGTCATTGTGCCAATCCATCTCATTGGGGGTCTTTCTCTTTTTCGCTGGACTTCCACTTTACCAAGCCTGATGTCCTTCTTTAGGGACTGTTGGTGCTAAATGCCATCGAGGCAGTTCCGACTCATAGAAACCCTGTATAAGGTTTCCGAGGAGCAACTGGTGGTCTTGAACCACCAACCTTGTGATTAGCAGTTCAGTGCTTATCCCATAGTACCACATTGGTCCCTTCTGATGATCTGTCTGAAGTATGAGAGATGAAGTGTCACCATCGTGACCTGTAAGCAGCGTTCTGGTTGTACTTCTTCCAACCCAGATTTGTTTGTTCTTCTGCCAGTTCATGGTACTTTCAATATTCTTCTCCAACAGCATAACTCAAATGCATCAGTTATTCTACAGTCTTCCATTTTCACTGTCCAACGTTCACATCTGTGTGAGGTTATTGAAAATACCATGGCTTGAGTCAGGCATGCCTTAGTCTTCAAACTGATGCCTTTGCCCTTGAACATTCTAAAGCTGTCTTGTGCAGCACATTTGCCTGATACAATGTGCCATTTGATTTCTTGACTGCTGCTTCCATAAGTACTGATTGTGGATCCAAGCAAAATGAAGTCTCTGATAACTGCAATCTTTTCTCCATTTATCATGATGTTATTTATTGGTCCAATAGTGAAGATTTTAATTGTCTTTACATTGAGATTCAAATCCATACAGAAGGCTGTCGGCTTTGATCTTCCTCAGTATTTTAAATCCTCATTGCTTCCAGCAAGAAAGATTGTATCATCTGCATAGCACAGGTTGTTACAAGTTTTCCTCCAATCCTGATGCCACCTTCTTCTTTATATCATCCAACTTCCCAGATTATTTGCTCAACATTAGGAATGAATACATATGGTGAAAGAATACAGCCCTGACGCACACCTTTCATGGTTTTAAGCCATATAGTATTCCCTTGTTCTTTTTGAATGACTGCCTCTTGGTCGATGTAAAGGTTCATCATGAGCACAATTAGGTATTCTGGAATACTGTTCTTCGCAATAGTATATGTTTTCCATAGATTATCATGATTCACAGAGTCAAAAGTATTTGCAAATAATATCTGGTATTCCAGGGACCAGCCTGAGCACTTGTTTAACCTCCTAGTTAAAGCATTTATTCTGTTAAATTCTGCCTTTTCCCTGGAAATAATGTTTAAGCCTTAAACCAAAACTATCTCATGAAGCCTTTGTTAAACTAAACAACAGTTTGGTCCAGTCTATAAAGGTTTGCATAAAGCATAAAACTCTTTTAAAGAATAATCTAAGAGTGTAACTGACAACAGTTCATCTATAGCACAGATGAGAATGCTAAGGGGCAGAGAGCCTAAATTAATGGTGAGAAACCAAATTGGGTAGAGATAGAATGGGTCAGACGATGTACACAACCACTGTTATGGGCAGTTCCTGTAGAAATTATGAATAGATGTATGTTTGGTTTTATATATTGCCTCCAAAATTAGATAAAATGTTTTTATACAAAATATAGATATTCTGCCATTTTTGCCTCCTCTTTCCCTTAACACACATTTGAATGATTCAAAGATACAGTTGTGTTTCCCCAATTTTTCTGCATAATACTCATACTGACTCATAGCAACCCTGTATAGGGTTTCTAAGGACTGACTAGTGAGTTTGAACTGTTGACCTTGTGGTCCCGTGCTTATCCTACAGCACCACACCAGGACCAATACCCATAGTACTCTGTAGCTATTACTGGCATTCATGGTCATGATCTATATTATGCTAGAGTTATATTGTTCAGTACAGCACCCACATGTGGCTACTGAGCACTTGTAATATGGCTAATCTGAATCGAGATGTGCTATCCTGCTCTGGTAGCATAGTGGTTACGAATTGGGCTGCTAACCTCAAGGTCGGCAGTTCGAAACTACCAGGCTTTCTGCTGGAGAAAGATGAGGCTTTCTGCTCCGGTAAAGATTTACAGCCTCGGAAATCCTGTGCAGGGTCGGTATGGGTCGGAGCCGGCTCCACGGTACTTAACAACAACAACTTCCTGGTGTGACACTGCAGGATAATGCACTGGACCACAAGGTCAGTTTGAATTGCAGGTCGGCGGTTCAAACTCACTAGGTGCTCCTAGCAAACTCTATACTGTGTTGCTGTGAGTCAGAACCAACTAGAAGGCACTTAACAACAGCAACAATTGTTCCTAAGTGCCATCAAGTCTATTCTGTTGCCTAGAACAACCCCTATGCTCATGGCCCCCTTTTGTGAAGGTGACCTGTGCTTTCATCACCTCCAGGAAGCTTTCTTTGGCACTCCAATGCTTTCCTGTCCCTCGCCAAATTTCCATAAGACAAAACCCAAACCCCTTGCCATGAGCCCACTCCAGCTCATAGCGAGCCTGTGGGAGTGGTGGTTATGTGCTGTGGAGTTGGTTCCGACTCATAGTGACCCTGTACAGGGTGTCTGAGGCTGTAAATCTTTGCGGGAGTAGGAAGCCTCATCTTTCTTCCGTGGAACAGCTGGTATTTTTGAACTGTTGACCATGAGGTTCACAGCCCGATTCGTAACCACTATATTACCAGTGTGGTTTCCAAGGCTATAGATCTTTCCAGGAGCAGAAAGCCTTATCTTGTTCCTGCAAAGCAGCTGGTGGGTTTGAACTGCCAACCTGACAGTTAACATCCTACAGTGCCAACAGGGTCCCTTCCAAGTTCCCAGTTATGTCTGTTTTCTGCTTCTTCACTTAGCAACCGTCCTTTATTAGTCCTATTTCCTGTATGTGGCATTGCCCATCCACCTCACTGGTCTGTAGTTAGGTCCCTGAATGCAGAGTGTTGTTTATATTTCTTTCCATCAACACTTCCCACTGCACCTCTTCACTTAACAGAACTCAAGACACAAGGCAGGTAGGCAAATTTTTGTCCAACACATATTTCAATAATTAATCAACCAGAGTAGTCAATGAATTCAAAAGCGTACTTCCCAATCTGTCACAGTAAACTGAAAGTTTACTGGGTTATCATTATTCTCCCACCTGCAGTACTGCATTGCTGCTGTTGAATAGACCAATAGATCAACAGATTCCTGCATAAAAACAAAACCGTCCCTACTTTTTGTTATTACCAGAGGAAAATTTATAGTCAGAGCCTCAACAAAATCTCTTCATAGTTCAGCTTCCCTGACACGTTGGTTTACAATATAGTAGCCTTAAGGTACCTACATCCCAACTGTCTCACATCTAAGAGAATCATTTACATGAAGGTGGTTGAATTCTGTGCAATAAAAACACATTTAAAAAAAAAAAAGTCTGCTCCAACGAAACTAGTGTTTCTCTGTCTTCTATAAATGTAGGAATACGTATTTCTTCTTGGCTCCTAGGTGCAGAGGTCGGTCTCTGACTCATGAAAACCCCATGTGTAATGAAACAAAATGCTGCCCAGTCCTGCAGCCTTCCCATAAGCTTTGTGGATCAGACCATAGGGTTTTCATGGGCTGATTTTAAACAGTGGATCTCCAGGGTTTTCTTCCTAGTCTGTCTTAGTTTGGAAGCTCCACTACAACCTCATTCAGCATAGCAAGTCTCTGCTGACAGATAGATGGTTAGAAAACAAACCTGGGTCTCCCACATGCTGTTGTTGTTAAGTGTCATAGAGTCAGTTCTGACTTATAGCAACCCTCTGTAGGGATTACAAGGAGCAGCTGGTAGGTTTGAACACCAACTTTGCGGTTACCAGTCCAGCACTTATCCTATAGCGCCACACCTGGACTCCTAGGTCTCCCACAGGGAAGGAGAGAATTCTACCACTGCTTTCTCCCCTGACCATTTTGTTGTTGTTAAGTGCCATTGAGCTACCCATAGCGACCATGTATAGGGTTTCTGAGGAGCAGCTGGTGAGCTTGAACTGCCATTCTTGTAGTTCAAACAACCTTGCAATCCAGCGCATTAACCCGCAGCGCCACACCAGGAATCCATGTTGCTGTTAAGTGCTGTCAAGTCATTTCCAACTCATAGTGACCCTGTATAAGGATGCCAAGGACTAGCAAATGGGTTTGAACCACCAACCTTGCAGTAGCAGCTCAGTGCTTATCCTACAGCACCATATGAGGACTCCTCAAAATAGCAGAAAATATCACTGAAAATGGTTATATAGGTACTTCCTTCAAGGAGAAAAGTTTCTAGAGAGGTCTTACCCTACCTAGTTAAGCCACAGCTTCCCCCAGTCAGTGCCTGCCTATCAGTTGACTGGGACATTTGAAGACACAAGGTGAGTCTTCAAGTCAGCATCTCATTCTCCATCCCTTCGCCCTAGGAGCCCAGACACCTGCAAGAGCTGTGTTGCTTCCTTTCCACAGCCAGTGGCTCTATCAGGATGGTAAATTGAACTCTTACTCCAGCTGTTACATCAGAGTCCTGAGGTGGTTTCAGCTACTAACTGAAAGGTTGGAGATTGGGGTCCACCCAGATGCACCTCAGAAGAAAGGCCTGGTGTTCTACTTCTGCAAAAATCCAGCCACTGAAAAGCCTGTGGAGCTCAGTTCTACTGTGACACACATGGGGCACCAGGAGTCAGAATCAGTTCCCTGGCAGCGGATTCTAGTTTGGCTGCTACACTGAGTGACCAACAGTGACCACAGTACAGTTGCAACCTCATTCAAAGTTTAAATCTATCAGAGCCCATAGGAAATTAGATTCATCATGGGTGGTACTTGGTGAAATAGACTGGATTAGAGACTGAGTATTCCCGTTTTATCATAACAGCTGGAACAGGAACGTCAGAAGAACAGGGCCTTGGTTTTGCTCAGTACTCTACTCTCAACTCCTAGAATAGGAGCATATGCTATGTGTTAAATATCTATTAGATAAATAGAATGATCTCTCCTAACTCTGAATTCCTACATACAACGGTATTTACTTTAGTGTATGACACATTTCATTTTATGTTCTATCTTCTATTTGCTTCTGTTGCTGTGGTTAGGAGGGGCCATCAAGTTGTTCCAACTCACAGCAATCCTATGTACAACAGAACAAAACACTGATCCAACACCATCCTCAGAGTCATTCCTATGTTTGAGCCCATTGTTGTAGCCATTGTCAGTTCATCTTGTTGGGGAATCTCTTTTTCTGCTGACCCTCTGGTCTCTGTACGTTTTCATACAAGTGGAATTACACAGTATTTGTCCTCTTGTGACTGACTTATTTCACTCAGCATAATATTTTCATGGTTCCATTCATGTTGTATTGAAAATACCATGGCTTGGGTCAGGCGCACCTTAGTCCTCAAGCTGACATCTTTGCTCTTCAACACTTTAAAAAGTTCCTGTGCAGCAGATTTGCCTAATGCAATACGTCGTCTGATCTCTTGACTGCTGCTTCCGCAAATGTGGATCCAAGAAGAATGAACTCGACAACTTCAAACTTTTCTCCGTTGATAAGAACATTGTTGGCACCTGACAACAACAACAATCCAGGTTGTGGCATTATCAAGGTTTTGTTTCTCTTTATGGCTGCTGTAATATTCCATTTTATGTACACATACACCACATTTTGTTTATAATTGTACTTCATAATACATTCTAGTATTCAAATGTATTTAATTTGTTCTGTAAGGTCAGCAGTTCAAGCTCACCAGTTCCTCCTTGGAAACCCTATACAGGGTTGCTATGAGTCAGAACAGACTCAACGACACTTCTCAACAACAACTAGTATTCAGGTGGAGTCCTGGTGTGGCGCTGTGGGCTAATGCCCTGGACTACAAAATCAGTTTGGAGGTTTGTAATTCAAGCTCTCCATCCGCTCCTTGGAAACCCTATACAGAGTCACTATTGGTCGGAACCGACTCAACAGCACTTAACAAGGGCAAGTATTCAGGTACTATCCATAAAGTACTGGACTGTGAACTGCAATGTTGATGGTTTGAGCACCTGAGCCACTCGCTCCACAGGAGCAAGATGAGCCTGTAGATTTACAACTGTGGAAACCCTGTACACAGTGCTGTGAGTCAGAATGGACCCAAAGGCTCTTAACACCAAGTATTCAACTGTGATTGTAATGCACCTTCATGGTACTTATTACAGCCAGTGTTGGCTAAATAATTGTTATGGTTACATTGTGTGCCCCCCAAAATATGATGTAATTCCTAACCTCTGTTCCTTTGGGAATGGGTTGCTTTTGTTATGTTAATGAGGCTGGATTCCCCATACAGTAGGTCTTTCAGTCTTTTTCTTTTAGTCTCTTATTGTGAATTGGGTCAAAGTTTACAGAAGAAATCCATTTCCCAACAGTTCATACACATTGTGTTTCATGTCACTGACTGCAATTCCCATAATGTAACAACACTCATGCCACCACTTCTACCCTTCCCTCCTCCATTTCTAACCCTTCCTGCTCTGGTGGAGCACTGGGTTACACGCTGCTCTGCTGCTAACTGTAAAGTCAGCAATTCAAATCCACCAGCCGCTCCTCAGGAGGAAGACGACTGCTCGCGTAAAGACTTGCAGCCTTGGAAACCCTGTACAAGGTTGCTATGAATGGGAACCAATTCTAGGACACACAGCCACCGGCTTTCTAAACTTCGTCCTTAAGCAAATGCCGCTATTTTAATCTCAAATGTTTGATTGTTCAAAGGAGCACTTACCTCCCTACTGTTATTATTCTCCTTGTTGTTGTTGTTAAATGTTTATACTGCCGATCTTATGGTTAGTAGTCCAGTGTTTATTCAGCCCCTCACCAGGAGTGTTTTAGAGACTCCTTATAGACCTTTCTTTCTATTGTTTGGATGAAATTTGAGGCATGGGAGTGAGTCCACTTCCAGATCTGACGTGTGATTGAGGGTCATAGTCTTGGGGGTTCCGTTCGTGTCGATCCAACCAGTAAGCCTGGTCTTTTTCATGATTGTAAGGTTTGCTACACAATTTTCTTCTGTTCTCTCCAGGACCTTCTAATATGATCACTTTGAGAGTGCCTGATACTGGTAGCCGGGCACCATCTAGTTCCTCTGTTCTCAGGGTTGAGGATGTTGTGTTCACATGTTCCATTAGTCCATGAGTTGAAATTGATTCAATGACAACTGTTATTTGGAGTGGGTTTTTTGTCTTGTTTTTTAAAATTTATTTTTTCTGAAAACATCATGAACTATGAAAAACTAGCTGAATATTTGACCATACCATAGTTAAAGTACAGTCAAAACAACACTTGAAAACTGTGTTTAACCTTAGAAACATATTTTTAAATTTACCAAGTTTAACACTTTTTCCTTTACAGACCAAAACAAGTTTACTAAATCACAACACTGGAGTTCTTTAAATGACACATTTTTTCAAGTAAAAACTTGAAATAAACAAATCTTAAAAGCACTCAATTCCCATCCTGCAATCTCATCATTTATAAAATAACATGCTCAAATGTTAGTGAAAATAAATTTTATAAACCTGAAAAGAAATCTTTCCATAAATTGAGATTCCCACAGAGTGCAGTTATTTTATGTGGGGTAAGAATGACATCACACACAGGTTATCCTAAGTACAAAGAAACACATGAGCGATGAAACCCACCTGTAAAATCACCATCCTTCTCTACAGTCACAGCTTTCACAAAGCAAGGGGCTCAGTTCCACCGAGCTGTGTGTTCCATAGGCATTCCTTCCCAGAGTCCCTTTGTCTTGAACTTTTATCAAAATAAAGGACCTTTGTCTTAGAGCAAATCTACTGAAGAAGGCACCAAAATCCTGTTTTCCCTGTTCCCCCAAACCCCAAAACCAAGCCCACTGCCATCAACTTAAGTCCAATTCATAGCCACCCTATAGTGACCCTGTTGTTGTTAAGTGCTGTTAAGTCGGTTCTGACTCATAGCAACCCTGTATAGGGTTTCCAAGGAGCCACTGGTGAGCTTGAGCCACCAACCTTGTGGTTCAAACTAACTTTACAGTCCAGTGCATTAACCCACAGCTCCACACCAGGACCCTATACTCCACAAATGATACTCATCATGCTAAAATTATTTCAAGATGATTTTAACCCCATTAACAGAACAGTCTCAATATCTAAACACATACTAAGGAAATTCCAGCCTCTAGAGCCCTTATCTGTGTTAGCAAAAACTTGCCTATTCTGTCACCTAAATTCATCTAGTCTTGGTTACCAAATCCTGTATCTCCATTGGAGTCCCAGTGTGGTGCTGTAGGATAAGTACTCAAATGCAGTGACAGTTTGAACTGCAAGGTCAGTGGTTCAAACTCACCAGCTGCTCCTCAGAAACCCTATACAGGTCCACTATGGGTCAGAACTGACTTGATGACACTTTATATCAACAATAACATATACCCATTAAACTGACATAGCCAAATGTGTGCAGTCTTTTTACTTTTTACATTTATACTTCCTAACTATGGATTACCCATTAACATAAAACAAAAATCCTCATAACTAGAGCAGTAAATAACATCCCAATAAAGAAAAGATTGATGTTGTCTAGGATTTCATTTTACGTAGTTTCACTATCAATGCCCCTGAACAACAGAGTGTCAAACGATATATTGCACTGGGCACATCCACTGCAAAGAAGCGTTTTAATGTGTTAAAAAGCACCCATGTCATTTTGAACAGTAGGGTGTGTCTGACCCCAGCCATGGTATAGTCCAGTCACCTCATGTGCAAAAGCTGGACAGTGAATATGGAAGACCAAAGTAGAACTGATGCCTTTACATTGTAGTGCTGGTGAAGAATGTTATATATCATGGACTTCTAGAAAAAACCAATTTGCCTCGGAAGTACAGCCAGAATGCTCCTTAGAATCAAGGAAGGTGAGACTTCCTCTCAGGATATGTGATCAAGGAGGACCTGTTCCTGGAAAAGGGTTTCATTCTTGGTAAAGGCTCAGTGAAAAGGAGGAAGACCCTCCACGATGGTTTGACGTGGGCTACAACAAACTCGATGGCACCTAATAATGTTATAAAACATGAATAAATCCAGTTCCAAATGTGAATTTCATAGTCCCTTAGTATTCTCAATCTTGACAGCTTTATTTTGCAGCTGTCTTTGGTACTATCTCTTATGCCTTTGTCTTTATTTATTCACCATTTTTAAACCTTGAAATTCAGGAAACCCTGAATCTATATCGATGTGACCACTAACTAGTAGACATAAAAATATTCTTTCTCTCACAGAAACCTACAGTTTGTCAGCCAAGGGTTCACAGAATTCTTTCTCTGCTCTCATAGACAAAAATCTCAGGTTTAGCAGCTTTAAAGAAAGGGTCCCACACCCGGTCTCAACAGCTACTCATGTTGGGCAATTACTATTAAATTTGGTTTTGTCATTTCCCCAGGTTTTTCACAAGGCATTCTTCATTTTCAAACTCAAATGCTGTGGAAATATTTCAAGAGCTTATTGGTTAACATTATTTTTCCAGGAAGTAAGTTTCCTTTTAAACCTAAGAAAAAACATTTTCTCCTTGTCACTCTAAGGAAAAACATTTTATCCAGGACCCTTGGAAACAAATTTGTTCATTTGTTCATGTGATGAATAACGTCCTGCTAAATAGAATAATTCTTGTAACCACTCTTCAATTTCCAAAGCACCCACAAATCGGGCTTACTGTTTTTGTACAAGTTTTTGTCTTGCAATTCACCTTTCCAACACCCTGCTGAGAACTCTCTCACTAAGAACTGGAGGGGGTTTCTGCGTGTAGCAGGTGGATGTACTCTGGCAGAGTTTTAGTCTAACATTCTTTGTGTGACTGTATCTTTTGTTTATTAAACCCTAACCAGTTTTGCAACATCATTCAGAACTTACCTTTGGCTCCAGGCATCTCTCTGAAGGAAGCAGTGCGCTGTAATAGCCATGCCAGGATTTTCGGCACAAAACTTGCCATGGAGCCAACCACTGCAGAGGTACCAGTAGTATAGACAGACTTTTGACTTCCAGATATAAAGACAGAACAATAGCTATGTATTGACCTTTGTTTGGGGCAGTCTGTGCAGCAGGGAAGGTTTTCTTGAATTTTATCATTATTTATAAATCTTAAAAATATGGTAACATGACAAGTATTGGTGGAATGTGTTTCCACATAAGCCTGGAGAGAAATTACTGCTTTTGCTATTTACATAAAACCTTATAAAATTAAAAGTAAAGTGTTTTTTAACTTCTTGTCCATTTTTAGCCTCTCACCAACTGTCTTTCCTATGGCTAAGTTCTGCTACTAAAAAGACTCACACTTCAGGAACTTTGTAACTCAACTTGACATTTTTTTTAACCAGTTTTACTGTTTTAATATTCCAGTAGTATTAATCAAACTCTTAACTTGTCAAACTACTGGAGCAATTGCTAGATCTATAAATTGTACGCCAGATAATGCAAAATGAAATAAGACAGCCTGGTTGACTAGCTTACATAAAACCTCTATAAGTAGCTTTCATTACAGACACTTTCTCTGTCTCCCTTGTTACACAAGTATGCTGAAGTAGTTCGGATAATTGTAATTTTTCATCATTAACTTTGTCAGAAGTGTCTGTAGGCCAATACCTAGAACGGTGCTCTTCTGTCTTATACTTTTGCCTTTATAAAGTACTGCACTGTACCATCAGATTCATTTGTGACAAGTGTCCATAAAATATAAACATGGGCAGAAAGTTTAAGAAAATCACACACAAAAACACAGGCATTACAAAACAATTCATTTCTAATTTATACAATCCATGTTTTTGCAATGTTTACAAAGAAGTGGAACAGGGTAGTTGCATTGCGGCATCTTAAAATAGTTTCCTTAGAATGAAAATTTCCCTCTGACCTTCTATTACAGAGCTTGTTTATTCCCACAAAGCAGGTGGCTTTCAGTGGGGGGAAAGGAAACCACGAGGGAGGGACTATCCTGCCCTCAATGCACTGCAGCATCCACCAATTATCAGTAGCTTCTCCCGGCTCAAGCAAGTGCACGTGGCCTGTACTACCCAGGGCTGAAAGAACTGGACCAAAACTGCCAACAGGGCTGTGTGGGTACTGTTCACAACAGAGTGCTGGCCATTTGTAGCACAGGAAGTTCAAAAAGAGTTTGTTTTTCTCTCTTTCAGTCACAATTTTTCAAGGAACCCCAGCAACATCTCAAAAAACCCGAGTTTAGAAAGCCACCTTTACACCAATATTCATAGCAGCACTATTTACAAGAGCAAAAGGATGGAGACAGCTAAAGTACCCATCAACTGAAGAATGGATAAACAAACTGTGGTATATATACACAATGGAATATTATGCTACCTTGAAGAACAACAAGGAAGCTGCAAACCACCAGTTAACATGGATGAACCTTGAGGACATTATGCTGAGTGAATTAGTCAGTCACAAAAGGAGAAATACTGCATAGGATCACTACTGTAAAAGACTTAAGAAAAAAAACCCATACAAAAGGGGGGCAGGATTCTTTGCTGGCTACCAGGATGTGGGGGATAGGGTGAGGGAGGGAGCATAAGGTGGGGAATAGACACAGGATAGTTTGAGTGCTAGGAAGGGGGGCAATATTCAAGAAGGGGGAGGGGAATGGAAGAACAAAGCAAATGGGAGAACAATTATGCAGGTTTGCATGGGATAAGTGGGACAGAGGTAAATAATGATGTATGCACAACCTTGGAACAAAAAGGCTCTGGGATACAGGGATTGAAACATAATTGGAATGGGGAAAAGGGGGAAATAATGATAAGATGCTTGGCTGTCTTTTGAATCTTGGTTTCCCTAGCATACCATTATAAAATATACACTTGAAGAGGAGAGAGAAGAATAGCCAGAACCATCACCATAGAAAGCTTGTAAGTCCATTTTCTGCCTATAACTGATTGTTGTTGTTTAGTGCCGTTGAGTCAATTCCAACCAATAGCAACCCTGTATAGGGTTTCCAAGGAGCAGCTGGTGAGCTTGAACCGCTGACCTTGC
>NW_006408682.1:3922877-3946809 GCF_000296735.1 Chrysochloris asiatica
CCTTCAATGACTGGATGATCAGAGCTCAACTAGAAGAAGAAAGAAGAGGGAAAAAAGAGTAATCTGATACAATTTCATGAACTTGACCTACACCTCTGGTGCAGTAGCTCAAAAGAGGGAACAAATCTTTACAGCAAGGATCATTCCCACCCCCTCCATACACAGAGTAGACAGGGATGGGCAACTTGGACATTGACTACCCAAAATGGGGGGCCTACAAAGGCAAGAAGTGACTGGCTTACAAGCTTTCAAGAGGGAACCTAGATCCAGAGGGCCTGGAGGAAGTTAGACTCTCCAGTGAGTAGTATCCAATCTGTCTAGGCGGAGCTGACGAAAGGAAACGCGGATGGGTCTCTTGTGATACAATAGTGAATAATTGTTATCAGGAATGATTGTGAGGGTTGGAAAGGTAAAGGTAGATGTTTTGTAGCAAGGAGAGGAGTGAATAACTTTGCAGTCTAGGAGCGAAAGTCTCTGGAACCATCAAGGGAGAAGAGCGGAGAGCGGGACCCTACCCAGAGAAGCAGTGATGCCAGAGATGGAGGCAGAGACAATGCCTTGGAAAGATGGAGTGGCTGGGGACTTTAGACCCAGAGAGAGGGAGAGGGGCTGTGTGCTGATGACCCCAGTGGGGGGAGGGGGAAGGCTTGCTGGGTATACCCTGTGGCTGGCTGGTTGATGATACATGGAGGGGATTGTAACCATGGCAATGAAACGATATAGATCAGATGAATGTAAAACTAATGTTCTCCCATGTAAACTATCACATAATTCACAATAAAACATTAAAAAAAAGAAAGAAAGCTACCTTTAACACTGAATGATGTCCCCCGCACCCCATGTGAGGTCATTGTGAGGTCTCATAGAGGTCTATGAGAACTTGACTTGCAAGTTCAGGTTTTGTTCCTCCTTCCTTCTCTACCAGTGTCTCAGCCTCTGGTTTTGTCTATTCCACCTTCTCACTCTGGTAGTGTAGTGATTATGAGTCCAACTGCTAACCTCAAGGTCAACAATCCAAAACTACCAGCAGTTCTGCAGGGGATAGATGAGGCTTTCTGTACCTGTAAAGATTCACAGCCTCGGAAACCCTGTACAGGGTTGCTGTGAGTCAGAACGCACTCCACGGCACTCCGCCCCACACCACCTCCTTACTCTTCTGTGGCGCCTCCTCTTGATGCTGTTTTCCTTTGATTGATTTGTCACCAGATTCCAGTTCAGCTTCTTTCCCATTTCCCGCATGTGCTACCTGCTATAGGTTCAGCTGTGACATGTCCTTTGCACTCTTCACGACCTCCTGTAGGTTGTTCTTTCTGAACCATGTGTAAATCAGTCATTCACAGCACTCAGGCAAAACACAGCTTTGATGGTTTCTATTACCACTGTATGCTGTGGACTGGTAACATACACTTTATTTTCTGAACTGAGACTGCCTACTATTCTTGTTAATTCTTTGATAGCATCTTCTCTCTCTGTCTCTCTCTCTCTCTCTCTCTCTCTCTCTCTCTCTATATATATATATATATATATATATATATATATATATATATATATATACACAGTGCTTATATATAATCTGAAATGTCCCTTGATTTGGTGATTTAAACCAAGATTCCAAAATTTTTCTGCATATTTTCTCAAATCCTTTAAGAAAACCTTTCACATCCTTTAAGAAAGCCTTACATGTGCCCTAAATGAGTAACATTTGTGGAGTGACCCGAGTCATCTTCTTCTTGGTTTTGTACATTTCCTGGAGAATGTGATGCACCAATTTCTCAGGTTCTATTCCCAGTGTTCTGATGAAGACTACATTATTTGCTTCACTTTCCACAGATTGGGCTCTGTTATCCTAATCTCTACAGATGCCCGAATGTCATCAGAGTCTTTCTTCACGGTGGTCTCCACATCATCATCCTCTCCTTCATTTCCAGAGAGCTGCTGATTCTTGTCTGTAAACCTTGCCGGCCCCTACATGTCGTCACCATATTTGAAAGGCAGGCTGGAATTTGCACTCATTGGAGTCTGCCCTGTAGTCCAGACATCAGGGTTTTCTGAGTCCAATGTTTTAGGAACAGAAAGCCTCATCTTTGTCCCCAGGAGTGACTGTATGCTCAAACTCGAGACCTTGTGGTTCATAGTCATTAGTGTCTAATGCATCACATCTGTTCTTGAGATAATCTATAAATTCTGGTGGGATATGTTCAAGGTCATATTTTGGATCTCATGGATTTGTTTTAATTTGCTTCAACTTCATCTTGAGTTGGATCCAACTCAATAGCACTTAACAATAACATATATATATATATGAGCTCTGGTAGCATAGTGGTTACAAATCGGGCTGCAAACCACAAGGTTAGCAGTTCGAAACTACCAGTTGTTCCACAAAAGAAAGATGAGGTTTTCTGCTCCCATAAAGATTTACAGCCTTGGAAACCCTGTACAGGGTCGCTATGAGTAGGAATCAAATCCACAGCACATAACCACCACCACCACATATTTGTAACTGGTTTTGTTTCTCTAGAGAGAGAAAGATTTATATCAAGGAAATGGCTCACATAGTTACTGTTGTTGTTGTTAGGTGCCATCGAGTCGGTACCGTCCCATAGTGACCTTATGCACAGCAGAATGAAACACTGCCTGATCCTGGGCCAACCTCACTATTGTTGCCACACTTGAGTCCATCGATGCTGCCAATCCATCTCGGGGGTCTTCCATCTTTTCCTCTGACCCGCCACCTTACCAAACATGATATCCTTCTCCAGCGACCACTCCCTCCCAACATGTCCAAAGTATGAGAGACGAAGTTTGGTCATCTTGGCCTCCAAGGAGCACTCTGGCTGCACTTCTTCCAACACAGGTCTATTGGTTCTTTTGGTAGCCCATGGCACTTTCAACATTCTCCTCCAACACCATAAATGAAAGGCATCAATTCTTCTACGATTGTCCTTATTCACTTTCCAGCCATCCCATGCATATGAGGTTATTGAAAATACCATGGCTTGGGTCAGACGCACCTTAGTCCTCAAGCTGACATCTTTGCTCTTCAACACTTTATAAAGGTCTTGTGCAGCAGATTTGCTTAATGCAATACATCATTTGATCTCTTGACTGCTGTTTCCATGAGTGTTGATAGTTTATCCAAGAAGAATGAAGTCCTTGACAACTTCAATCTTTTCTCCATTGATAAGAATGTTGTTTATTGGTCCAGTGGTGAGGATTTTGTTTTCTTGACATTGAGATGTAATCCATACCGAAGGCTGTGCTCTTTGATCTTCATCAATAAATGTTTTAAGTCCTCTTCACTTTCAGCAAGCAAGGTTGTATCATCTGCATATCGAAGGTTGTTAATGAGTCTTCCTCCAATCCTGATGCCATGTTTTTCTTCATAAAACCCAGCTTCTCTGATGATTTGTTCAGCATACAGGTTGAGTAAGTATGGTGAAAGAATACAACCTTGTTACACACCTTTCTAAAATTTAAAACATTAAGTGTTCCCATGTTCTGTTCGAACAACTGCCTCTTAGTTCAGGTACAGAGTCCTCATGAGCACAATTAAGTGTTTTGGAGTACTCAGACTTCATAATGTTATCCATGGCATGTCATGATCCACACAATAGAAAGCCTTTGCATAGTCAATAAAGCACAAGTAAACATCTTTTTGGTATTCTCTGCTTTCAGCCAAGATCCACCGGACATCAGCAATGATATCCCTCGTTCCGTGGCCTCTTCTCAATCTGGCTTGAACCTCTGGAAGTTCTCTTTCAATGTATGATTGTAGTTGTTTATGTATTACCTTTAGCAAAACTTTACTCGCATGTGATATCAAAGAGATTATACGATGATGTCCACATTCTGTTGGGTCACCTCTCTTTGGAATGGGCACAAATACAGATCTCTTCCAATCAGTCGGCCAGATAGTTGTCTTCCAAATTTCAAAGAGTGAGTGCCTCCTGTGCCACCTCACTTTCTTGAAAGATTTCAATTTTGATTCCATCAATTCCTGGTGCCATGTTCTTTGCCAATTCCTTCAATGCACCTTGGCCTTCCTCCCTTAGTATCATTGGCTCTTAATCATACACTACCTCTTGAAACAGTTGAACATTAACCATTTCCTTTTGGTACAGGGACTCTGTGTATTCCTTCCATCTTCTTTCAATAACAAAAGTCGAGGCTTGAATTTTTTCTTCAGTTCCCCCAGCTTGAGAAATGCTGTGCGTGCTCTTCCTTTATGGTTTTCTGATTCTAGATCTCTGCACATTTTATTGTAATATTTAGCTTTATCTTCTTGAGCTGATCTTTGAAATTTCTGTTCAGCTCTTGTACTTCCTCATTTCTTCCATTTACTTTAGCATGTCTATGCTGGAGAGCAAGTTTAGTGTCTCTTCCGACATTCATTTTGACCTTTTCCTTCTTCCTTTTCTTCTCAGCGACTTTTTGCATTCTTCATGTATGATGTTCTTGATGTCATCCCACAACTCTTCTGGTCTTCGGTCTTTAGTGTTTAATGTATCAAATCTGTTCTTCAGATGATCTCTGAATTCAGGTGGGATATATTCAAGGTCATATTTTGGCTCTCGTGGACTTGTTTTCATTTTCTTCAGCTTCAGTTTGAATTTGCATATGAGTAATTGATAGTCTGTTCCACAATCTGCCCCTGGCCTTGTTTTCACTGATGATATGGAGTTTTCCATCTTCTCTTTCCACAGATGTAGTCAATTTGATTTCTATGTTTTCCATCTAGTGAGGTCCATGTGTCTAGTTGTCTGTTATGTTGTCTAAAGAAGGTATTTCAAATAAACAAATCATTGATTTTGCAGAATTCTATCATGCGTTCTCCAGCATCATTGCTATCATCAAGGCCATATTTTCCAACTACTGATCCTTTCTTTTTGCTCCCAACCTTTGCATTCCAATCACCAGTAATGATCAATACATCTTGATTGCACAGTTACAGAGGTGGGCAACTTCCAAGTGGGTCTGATGTCAGGCTAGAGGCTTCTGTTGACTCACATAGCTACAAGAGATGATGAACCCAAGATGGAACCCAAACAAACCGAGGACCGAGGACAGATGATCAGCTAAATGCATGAACCAACTTAGTAAAAAGTAAGTAAGCTTTGCTTGAGAGTGCTAATATGTTGGAAGCAGTCCATACCTCCAAGGAAACGTCCTTTCAATTGATTGGCTGTTCATAGTAAATCTCATCATAGATATTATTAACATTATATTAGGTCTCATCATGGGCAATTGCTGCATCTTAACAGCTAATCTGCTGAGACTCCTAGCCCAGTCAATTTCACATAAAACCTTAACTATCACAATCATTAACTCTTCTTGTGGTTGAAAGCTAGGGAACAGGGGTGGTAGGAACCCAGGACTGAAATCCAGCAGAATTAATGTCCACATCGCAAAAGCCAAAGCAATCTTTTAAAACTGAACATTGCACAAAGAAACAAGGTGCTTGGTGCTAACTTTCACACTGAGCCTGATGACATTTTCAAGACAGTATCCAAAAGATGAATTTGAAGTGCAAAATTACACACAGTGTTTTACAACACTAGAAACTAACTTTGAAAAATATGAGTGGATTTCATGCACCTTTTATCAGCCAATTCTGTGATAGAAATGAAAACTCTTCTAAATGATCATAAACATAAATATGGTGTTTTATGAGGCCAGACTGATACCACCGTCCAGAGAGACATTACCACTAAGGATCATGTACCAAGAGCCAGATCGAAATCAAGGCGTTTCTCTCTCTGTCATTACTCTTGGAGCCCTGCTGGTGCCCAGCTGCTGAATGAAAGTTTGGCAGTTCAACCCCACCAGTCACTCTGTGGGAGAAAGATGCTTCTGTAAAGATGATAGCTCCGGAAACCAGATGGAGCAGTTCTGCTTTGTCCTATATGGTCACTATGAGGTGGAATGGACTCAAGGGTCCTATAGGGTCACTATGAGGTGGAATGGTTTTGTTGTCAGTCTACAGGGACATCAAGTAAATGTCTTTTCAAAACGGTTATTGAGCTGGAAATAGCCACACATCCCAATCATGAATGCTGAAAGATAGGAAGATATTATGACTGTCCTTTATTGGTGATATAAACAGAAAGAGGATTAGAAAAATGAAACCATGGCAACAAAACATAGGCAACCCAAATGTAGCCTAAACTCCGCCTTATTTAACCAGTAAACTGCAGCTCGGTCACAACTGTATGCCACCAGATGCTATGGCTACATTACTTAGTTACAGTGAAATCTACTATTAGCTGATGTCACTGGAATAAACAACAAATGTGCAGTTTTCTCAAAATCAAATTGTTTCCACCTAATCTATACTTCAAGGAGCTCTGGTAGCATAGTGGTACGAATAGCGATGCTAACCTCAAGGTCGGCATTTCGAAATGCCGACTGTTCTGCGAGAGAAAGATGAGGCTTTCTGCTCCCATAAGGATTTACAGCCTCAGAAACCCTGTTCAGGGTCGCTGAGTCTGAACCGACTCCACGGTACTTAACAACAATAATATATACTACATGTTTCTGCATCTCCACTCCTCTCCTAAAACTGATCGAACAGAACATCCGCCAGGACTTAAGGAACATTGCTCCACATTTCAGAGGGTAACAACCTGGACTTTTACAACATACTCTTTAACTAACGGAAATTATATGCATAATCCAAAGGAATATTTTCTTTTTTACGATAAAAGCTTTATAAATTTAAATTGACCATTTGCCTTAAAAGGCTCATGTTTACTTTTGATACTTGCAGTTACATAAAGGGTGCGTGTATTCAGATGAATGAAAAACTGACCATAACCATATTCTGACAACTCTGGCTGCAGTTTTCTTCAAACAATGTCAGGTTTAATAGTTTCCTAGAGACAAGAGAAGTTGTCTTTAGAGTTCTAGTTCAATCTTCCATAACAGTTCTATATGAGACTCCAAAATCCTATTGGTGTTTGTAGCAACAGTAACAACAGTAATAGGAGTTGTTACACCTTAGGTTAAATTACACTTGAATTAATCTCTTCCATACCCTACCATCACCTTTTTTTTTTTTTTTTTTAAAGTTCCTCTTCTGATCTGAGCATCTGGTCTCCCCAACTTCCAGTCTCACTAACTCCTCCTTACAACTCAGTGGTTTTCAGCTGGGTTTGGTTTTATCCTTCAGGGGTTATTTGGCAATGCTTACAGACATTTTTTGGTTGTTGCAACTGGGGGTTTTGCTACCGACATCTAGTAGACAGAAGCCAGGGATGCTGCCAAATATTCTACAAATGCACAAGACCATTTTCTATGACAAATGTCAGTAATACTAGGGTTAAGAAAGTCTGTGATTGAAGGAAGGAAGGAAGGGAAAAGCCTGCTTAAAGCTTGAACTGGCTTCTTGAGTGCAGATAAACAGCAACCTCTTCGGTCTTACTTTCAACTCCTTCTCAATCGACTTCTAACCAGCCTTTCACCTTAAGGAATAAACATCTGATGAACTCCTCTCATTCGCTGGAGCTGTGAGGACTGGAAAGTGTAGCAGAGGCCTGAGCTCTCCAGAAGCTCACCTCTGGTGCCAGATACAATCAAGAGGACAGAGAACGTGGTTGGCCAGATGCTAGCACCCAGCAGGTGTCAGGAATGGTTTTTCTCTTCCTTCTTGTTAACTGTCAATTCCAACACAGGAGGCCCTGGGTGGCACAAACTGTACAGCGCTTGATTACGAACCACAATGTTGGCTGTTCAAACCCACCCACAGGCACACTGGAAGACAGGCCTGGGAATATGATTCCGAAAGATCCCCAAACCATTGCCATCAAGTCATTTCTGACTTATAGCCACCTTTTTTTGTTGTTGTTGTTAAGTGCAGTCAAGTACACTCTGACTCATAGTGACTCTGAGTAGGGTTTCCCGAAGTGCAACTGGGGTGGGGGTGGGGGAGTGTTGAACTGCTGACCTTGCAGTTGGCAACCCAAGTTGCTACAGTGCTACCCTATGTTGTTGTTAAATTCTGACTCATAGTAACCCTGGATAGGGTTTCCAAGGAGTGGCTGGTAGATCTGAACCCTCGACCTTTTGTTTAGCCGCCCAGTGCTTATTCTACAGTGCCACGCCAAGACTGTAAACCTTTATGGAAGCAGACTGCCATACTTTTCTCCTGTGCAATGGCTGGTGTATTCCAACTTCTGACCTTTTGGTTGTCAGTCAAGTGCTTTAATCATGGTGCCACCAAGGTGTTGCTCAGAAAGGTCACGCTCTTGTAATTTCTGTGAAACAGTACTACTGTGTATACCGGGTAGTCATGAGGTTCTTCTTTAACTACCTTTCATTCTAGGCAGAGTCTGATGAGTGCCCTAGCGAGCATCCTCCATCATTTCTCTGGTGAACCATGTTATTATCCATCTCAGGCAAAGAGCAACTTCATTACTGTCTCAGGAGGGAGAGTGAGAAAGCTCTGAGCTTTTTACAAGTTTGCTTTTAGGACCTCTTGTGGATATAGAAGGCAGCTGACTTGGGTTCAAGATGTATGAGTGTAGTGTACTCTTCTGGAAGAAAACCTTGGGAAACTGATATCACTAAACCTCAGTTGGTCAAAATTTCCAGGAAGAAAGGCAACAAAACTTATGTAAATCCAATGTGCATTTGTTAAGTGGGAGAGGACTAAAATACAGTAAAAACCACCATGCCTGGTTTCCATCTTTTCTTTCCCCCTTGTCATTATCATTCTTAATAAAATAGTCTTTTGGTTATGCTTAATGAATATGCAATACTTATTTAAAAAGCATTTTTAATTGCACTTCTGCAAATGCAATTTTCTATTCAACTTTGATTAGCTTCCCATGTACATGATCTCGCTGATCTTACTGCTAATTGCAGAATTAATATTATTGTCAATGACTATTATCGAGAATGAATTTTGTCAACACCTATCATTCACCCCAAGATGCTCTTAAGTCAAAAAAACAAAGAAACAAAAAAAATCACATCGAGTGGATTCTGCTTCATAGCGACCTTCCAGGTCAGGGGAGAAGTGCTCCTTAGGGTTTCTGAGACTGTAAAGCTTGGCAGGTGCAGATAGCCTCATCTTTCTTCTGGGGAGTGGCTGGTGGGTAAGCAATCTTGTGATTGCTTATCCCATAGTGTCACCAGGGCACCTAAATATTTGAGGCAACTCTCGGGAGGGAAAAAAGCCTACACTACTCAGTATTCCTAGGCAGTTTCCCATCCAAATACTACCCAGGCTCAACCCTGCTTAGCTTCTGAGATCAGACAAGATCAGGTACATTTAGGGTGGTATAGCCTTGATCGGCAGAGTTTTTTTCCTTTGGCTGACCATTTGCTCTACCCACTGTCATTCAGTTGATTCATAGCGAAACAATAGGACAGAGTAGAACTGCTCCAAAGGATTTTCAAGGCTGTGGATCTTTATGGAAACAGACTTCCTCATTTTTCTCCTGCAGAACACAGATGATAGGTTTGAACCTGCGACCTTACAGTTAGCAGCCCAACATTTAACTCACTGCACCTTTAGGGCACCTTAGGTTTGTGATAGAGTTTTAAATATTAGCATGCTAATGTACTAAACTGCTGTTTTCTTAGGAACATGGCAATGAAAATGTTCTTACTAAAGAAGAGAAGACTGTTTATGTGCCAGGCCTACATATCCCATATGCTTAAGGAATGCAAAAAGAAGTTTGGTGTTAAAAAGCTCTATATACAACCAAAAGCAGCTACTGCATGATCATTACAATTCACCGTGGGCTACATGGAACAGAAAACACTGACTCTCCTAGGTAAGACAGAAACTACTGGACTATAGAATATTTCCAGAAATGTCATTATACCCTCCCCTCCTGTTTCAGACATCCCTTTCTAATGTTGAAGAAAGCAGAGACACATTTCAGTGCATGTACATCGTTGGCCCTTCCATCATGTCCAAGAATCCCACTCTCCTCAGAGGCAATTCTGACTCATGTTGTTGTTGTGTGACCCTGTAAGTGTTTCCGAGGCTGTAAATCTTTACAGGAGCAGAAAGCCTCATCTTTCTCCCACAGAAGAGCTGGTAGTTTCGAACTTCTGTCCCTGATGTTCGCAGCCCGATTTGTAACCACTACGCTACCAGAGCTCCTTTTATTCCGACTCCTTAGTGACCCTATAAGACAAGAGTAGATCTGGCCCCGTAGCGTTTCCAAAGCTATAAATTGTTTTGGAAGCATACTGCGACATTTTTTTCTCATATGGAATGACTGGTGGGTTCCAACCACCAAACTTCTAGATTGCTTTATTCACTGCACCACCAGGGCTCCATGTGACTAAAAATAACTACCAACCAACCTACTGTTATACAGTTGATTCCACCTCATAAAGACCATATAAGGCAGACTAGAATTGCTCTGTAGGGTTTCCAAAGCTATAAATTGTTTACAGAAGCTGATAACCACATCTTTCTTTCTCTGAGTCTCTGGTGGGCTCAAACCACTGACCTTTTGGTTAGCAGTCCAGCGTTTTAACCAATGTGCCACGAGGGCTCCACTGCCGACTAATAAAACAAGGCAAAATGTTTACCATGGACTAGATTCGGATTCACTGTGACCCTGTAGGACAAAGTAGAATTGTCCCTATAGAGTTTCTAAGGCAGTAAATCTGTGCAGAAGCAGACTACTGCATGTCTCCCAAGGAGGGAACCCCTGAACTTCCAGTTAGAAACCAAGAACTTGACCACTGCAAAACCAGTGCTCCTTTTTATCTAAGATTACTGATCATAAATAGATAAAAACTCAAGCCTAGATTCAGGCACCAGTTGTCCTGAAACATAATCTAGTGCAGTGTAGTAGTTAAGATCACAGCTCTGATGCTGGATTAACTGAGTTTGAATCCTAGTTCAGGCACCTTCTACCTCTGTAAACCATCTTTTCTCCACTAGGGTTGTTGTTGTTGTTGTTGTTGTTCTGAAGTACCATCAAGTTGGTCCCGACCCATAGTCACCCTGTATAGGGTTTCAGAGGAGCTGCTGGTGAGCTTGAACCGCCGACCTTGCAGTTCGAGTTTTAAAGAAGTGAATACATGTAAGAATTTAGAATGGGCTGGCACAGAAAAAACATTCAACAGATGTTAACTTCTATAATTTTATCATGCATACATAGGCACTATTCATTAGTACCTCTTTTTATTTCAAGATTAAATTTTTTCCTGGTTATATTTGTTATAGGATCTCTGGCGGCACACTAGTTTAAGAACTCAACTGCTAATTAAAAGGCTAATGGTTCAAACCTACCAGTCACTCCCATGACGGAAAGATGTGGCAGTCTGCCTTGGCATGAGTCAGAACTGACTCGACAGCACTTAACAACAACTACAACAAAAGGGTTTATTTTCTGGACTTTCTTTTGTTTATCTATCCCTGCCTTGGTACAATACTGTTTGAATTATACTGGCTTTATAACATATGTTGGATTATACTGGCTTTATAATATATGTTGAATTATACTGGCTTTATAATATATGTTGGATTATACTGACTTTATAATATATGTTGAATTATACTGGCTTTATAATATATGTTGGATTATACTGGCTTTATAATATATGTTGAATTATACTGGCTTTATAATATATGTTGGTATTTGTCATGGAAATGGCCTAACGTTTTCACCTTAGCCAAATGCAAGCAATTTCTAATTCAAGAAATAAATGGAAGTCACTGAGGTTAAATGCAAGGGAAAAAAAATGAGGAAGTTATTATGACTTAGCTATTTAGAGGATTATATAAACCGACCTTTAAAAATAAAAACAGAATCCTAATACTGCCAGCAATACCTGAGGAAGTTAAAAAAATATATTAAATAACATTGCTTTACTAATAATTTGAAACCTGAGCAAATGCAAGTCTATCTAATCTTGGTTTGCAGTAAGGATAACAAAAAAGAGATAAGCTTAAATTCTAAGGGAACAAACTTAGGCTAGATACCTATTGGAACCATATTATTTTTTTTTATTGTAAATTCTTAGGACAGGCTTAGCTCACTAGTGGCATAAAGCAGACACAAGTCTAGTTCTTTCCTATGAAATGGAAACAGACTCGAAAACATCCCAAAACACCTAAATTACTCTGTGAGTGTGATTTATTCTTTTTAATTACATTCAATGAAATTATATATGCTAACTGTTTTACTATCTGGTAGTATAGTGGTTACGAGTCGGGCTGCCAACCTCAATGTCAGCAGTTCGAAGCTACAACCGGTTCCACCAGAGAAAGATGAGGCTTTCTGCTCCCATAAATATTCACAGCCTCGGAAACCTTGTGCAGGGTCACTATGAGTCAAAACCGACTCCATGGTACATAACAACAACAACAACAACAACAACTGTTCATTGGAGTCCTGGTGTGTTGCTATACAATAAGCACTCAATCATAAGGTTGCTTTGAACTGCAAGGTCAGCGATTCAAATCCACCAGCCGCTTCTCGAAACCCTATACAGGGTCGCTATGAGTCAGAACCTCCTTAACAGCACTTAACAACAACAAATGTTAATTAATAAGATAATGGTTCTTAATAATGTTATAATTTATTGATTCTTATAATAGAATATTGTTATGAAATAACAATAACATACTACATAATTAATTATTAATAATAAAAATACTAGAATAGTAGCTTGATTAGTAGTATATATGTTACAGGTCTGAGAAAACTTGATGTTGACTTAATGTAAAAATTAGATAAGTAGTAGGTGTCCACTGAGAAAAATAATCATGAAATAGACAAGAATAAACATAGATTTCAGTGAACTATATATTATAATGGTAAATTTAAAATACGGGTAAATGCCAAAAAAAATTAAGTTATACGAAATACAAATATAACCAAAGTTGAGATTACTGCTTTTGACCATGAAGCAATAACTGGTACTGAGTTTTCCCAACTGCAATAAACAACAAGACACTAGATCAAATCTATTAAAACAACTGATTTCCAACCCTGAACAACAAACAACACAGAACTGTCACTCCTGTGAAGTAAAACTATCAGGTGAGCAATCTGATTGTCCCAGCTTTCTTCACAGAGCTCTGGGATGCAGGGATCAGAAGTTCAAGCATTCTTGCTGAGTTGAGGAGTCAAGATCAGAGCAGGGGATGTGGAACAGTTGGAATTTCAGGACAGCATTTTAAAGATGAATAAAGTCACCCTTAAGCACACCAGCATAGGTGTAGTGGAAGTACTAGAAAGAGCAGAGTGAGGGAAACAGAGAAAAAAAATACTAGAAGAAAAATGTCTTGAAAACATCACATCTGAAAAGAAAAAGCATTCATCTACATATCTAAAAATCTCAATAAACTCAAGGTGGAATCAATACAGAGAATGGAATCCAGAAACATTGTAGTAAAAATGCTCGAAGCCAAATACACACAGAAAAATTTGGAAGTAGCCAGGAAAAACAACTTGTAAATGACACTGGGAACAGTAATAAAATTAATAGTTGATTTCTCTTCAGAAATAGTATAGGCCATAGGCAATGGAATGACATATTACAAAGGCTTGGAAAGCAATAAAAGAAGAATCTTCTAGCCAGAAAAATTACCTTTCCAAAACAAAGTCAAATAAAGACATTCCCAAATAAACAAAAATTGAGAAAATCCAACGCTAGCAGAACTGCTTTATAAGAAATACAAAGGATCCCTGTCTAGTTCAAAGAAGAGTGAAGAAAATCAAAGACACAGGGAAAGCATTTGTCCAAAGAACGAAATGACCATTTGAATCTAGCCTCCCTGACCCTGAGACCAGAAGATTAGATGGTGTCTGGCTACAACTGCTGACAACTCTGAAAGGGACCACAGTAGGAAGTCCTGGATAGGGTAGGAGAAAATGGAGAACGAAATTCAAAACAGCAAAAAACACTACGCTCATTGGTCTGATAGAGACTGGTGGAACCCCTTAAACTATGATCCTTAGATACTCTTCAAGTCTGGAACTGAATTTACCCCCACTGACTCAACTTCCGGCCAACCAATAGAAAGGCCTGTAAAGTGAACACTCATAGAACCAGTGAACAGACAGCACTGCTTAAACCAATCAACCATACAGACCAAAATGAAGCATTTGCCCAAGGATAAGACTCAGAAGGCAGGAAGGGATAGGAAATAAGGACAACTGGAACTGGTAAACACAGAGGAAGTAGAAAGAGTGCTGTTACATTGTAGGGTTTATGTAAACTTTCACCCAAATCACAATAAAAAGTATATATATATATATATATGCACACATATATATTTGTTGTTATTAAGTGCCATCAAGTCGGACTCCATATATAGATATATATATAGATAGATAGATAGATAGAGAGAGAGAGAGAGAGAGAGAGAGAGAGAGAGAGATAGATAGATAGATAGATAGATAGATAGATGTTGTTGTGAAGTGCCATCGAGTCGGTTCTGACCCATAGCGACCCTGTATAGAGTTTCTGAGGAGCAGCTGGTGACCTTGAACTGCCATTCTTGCAGTTCAAACAACCTTGTATTCCAATGCATTAACCCGCTGGTGACCTTGAACTGCCATTCTTGCAGTTCAAACAACCTTGTATTCCAACGCATTAACCCGCAGCACCACACCAGGACTCCTTATAAATATAAATATAAGGAGTCCTGGTGTGGCACTGTGGGCTAATGCATCAGACTGCAAAGTCTTTTGAACTGCAACGTCAATGATTCACGCTTACCAGCTGCTCCTTGGAAACCCTATACAGGGTCCCTATGGGGCAGAATCAACTCGATGGCACTTAACAACAACATATAGATATATACCTCATATGCATGCGAAAGCTAGACAGTGAATAAAGAAGACCATAGAAGAAGAATTGATGCTTTTGAGTTATGGTGCTGGAGGAGAATATTGAAAGTGCCATGGGCTGCCAAAAGAAACAATAGATCCATTTTGGAGGAGTGCAGCCAGAGTGCTCCTTGGAGGCCAAGATGGCCAAATTTCATCTCTCATACTTCGGACATATTGTCAGGAGGGACCATTCACTGGAGAAGGATATCATGTTTGGTAAGGTGGAGGGTCAGAGAAAAAGAGGAAGACCCCCAACGAGATGGATTGGCCAAGTGGCAGCATCGATGGACTCAAGCGTGGCAACAATAGTGAGGTTGGCCCAGGATCGGGCAGTATTTCGTGCTGCTGTGCATAAGATTGCTATGGGTTGGTACCGACTAGATGGCACCTAACAACAACAAATATATATGTTGTTGTTAAGTGCCATCGAGTCAATTTCAACCCATAGCAACCCTCTATAGGGTTTCCAAGGAGCAGCTGGTGAGCTTGAACCATTGATCTTGCAGTTCAAATGACTTTACAGTCTGACGCATTAGCCCACAGTGCCATACCAGTATATATATATATATTGTTGTTATATGCCACGGAGTTGGTTCTGACTCATAGCGACCCTGTTTTCTGAGGCTATATATCTTTATGGGAGCAGAAAGCCTCATCTTTCTCCCATAGAACAGCTGGTAGTTTAGAACTGCTGACAGAGATTAGCAGCCCAATTCGTAACCACTACGCTACCAGAGCTATATATATACATATGGAGTCCTGGTGTGGCGCTGTGGGTTAATGCACCAGACTGCAAAGCCGTTTGAACTGCAAGGTCGGTGGTTCAAGCTCACCAGCTGCTCCTTGGAAACCCTATACAGGGTCACTATGGGTCGGAATTGACTCGACGGGCACTTGACAACAACAACAACAACATACATACATATACACACATATAAATATATTAAGGAATCTTGTTGTGGCGCTGTAGGATCAGCACTGGACTGTAAACCACAAGTTTGGCAGCTCAAACCTACAACTACTCCTTGGAAACCCTATACGGGGTTGCTATAGTAGGAACCAACTCTACAGCCCTTAACAACAATAGTATATACATTATATATATATATATATGGAGCTCTGGTAGCGTAGTGGTTACGAATCGGGCTGTGAACCTTAAGGTCAGCGGTTCGAAACTACCAGCTGCTCCGCGGGAGAAAGATGAGGCTTTCTACTCCCGTAAAGATTTACACCCTCGGAAACCCTATACAGGGTCGCTATGGGTCGGAACCGACTCAATGGCACATAACAACAACAACATATAGCAATCCTACGGGACACAGTAGAATTGCCCCATGGAGCTTCTGAGGCTGTAATCTTTACAGAAGCAGACTTTAGAGAAGCCTTCTCTTTCCCATTTGGAATAACTATTGAGTTTAAACTGACGACCTTTCCGTTACCAGTCCAATGCTTAATGCACTGTTTCACAAGGGATATATGAGGGAACATCAAAATGTTCTTGAAAAAATTCCATTATCTTTCAATTACATTTTTCCACAAACTTTTTCAAGTCACTTCATAGATACAGGGTTACAAAAAAAAACTAATTTTATTTGATATAAAGATGTTTAATTTTAAAAGAAATACTAAGGAAAATATGTAAGGCTGAAAATAAGTTATATTAGACATTAATTCAAATACACATGAAAACAACAACAAAACACAACAACAAGGAACTAAGCCAAAAAAATCAATGCATCACTTTAATATAGCAAAAGAAAAATCCCACAGGATCTTTTCAGTTGCTGCAGGAAAGGCACTTGACAACATTTAATACATCCTCACCATAAAAAATACTCAGCTATCCAGGAATAGAAGTAAAATTCCTCACCGTAATATTTTTAAAAACCCACAGGTTACATCTCATTCAATGGTGAAAGACTGAAAGCTTTCCTCCTAAGAACAGGAACAAAACAAGAATGCCCACTTCCATTCAATGTTATACAGGACTTCCTAGCCATACAATTAGACAAGAAAGAAGAAGGAAAATCTTACCATGATTGGTAGAGTTTCTATTTGGAATGATGAAAAAGTTTTGGAAACAAACAATGGTGATATGGTTATATACCACTGTATATAATTAATGCTACTGAATTGGACAATTAAAATGGCAATTTTTATGTTGTGTACATTTTAACACACCCAAAGATTTGTAGATCTAATAAGTGAATTTAATAAAGTCATATGATACGAAGTCAATTGTACTTTTATATACTAACAACAAATAATTGGAATATGAGTATTTCAAAACATGTTGTTGTTAAGTGCCATCAAGTTCCTACTCATAGCGACCTTGTATAGGGTTTTCGAGGAGCAGCTAGTGAGTTTGAACTGCCAACCTTGGGATTCAAGGTGAACACTGTATTATCTCCTGCAGTGCCACACCAGGACTCCTCGGAGCCATTGTTGGTAAGTGCTGTCAAATCAGTTCTGATTCATAGGGACCCTATATAAGGTTTACAAGAAGCCACTGTTGTTGTTGTTATGTGCTGTGGAGTTGGTTCCGACTCATAGTGACCCTGTACAGGGTTTCCGAGGCTGTAAATCTTTACGGTAGCAGAAAACCTCACCTTTTCCCAAGGAACAGCTGTTAGTTTCGAACTGCTGACCTTGCGGATTGCAGCCTGATTCATAACGACTACGCTACCAGAGCTCCATTAGTCAGTTTCAATTTATAACAATTCTATGCAAAACAGAATTATACACAGCCTGGTCCTGTGCCATCCTCACAGTTGTTAAGTTTGATCCCACTGTAGCTGCCACTGTGCCAATCCATCTTGTTGAGAGTCTTCCTCTATTTCATTGACTCTCCACTTTACAAAGCATGGTGTCCTTCTCCCAGGACTGGTCCTTTCTGAAAACATGTTCAAAGTATGAGAGATGAAGTCTCACTATGCCACTTCCAAGGACCATTCTGACTGTCTTCTTACAACATGGATTAGTTTGTTTTTCTGATAGTCCATGGTACTTTTAATATTCTTCTCCAAAATGTAATGCAAATGCATCGATTGTTTTATGGTCTTCCTTATTCATTGTCCAACTTTCAGATGCATATGAGGCAATTGAAAATACCATGGCTTGGGTCAGGTGCACCTCGGTCCTCAAACTGTTATCTTTGCTTTTTTAACACTTTAAAGAGATCTTTTGCACAGACTTGTCCAATGCAACATCTTGTTTGATTTCTTTACTGCTACTTCCATGAATGTTGATGGCTGATCTAAACAAAACAGAGTCTCTGACAACTTCAGTCTTTTCATCTTTTATCATGATATCAAGGCATGTTATTGTTGGTGTCAGATAGATCTTGGCTTAAAGCAGAGAATACCAGAAAGATGTTTACTTTTACTTTATTGACTATGCAAAGGCTTTCAACAGTGTGGATCATAACAAACTAAGGATTGCACTTCAAAGAATGGGTATTTCAGAATACTCGATTGTGCTCATGGAGAACATGTACATAGACCAAGAGGGCAGTTATTAGAACAGAACAAGGGGATACTGAATGGTTTAAGATCAGGAAAGGTATGGAACAGTGTTGTATCCTTTTATCATGTTTATTTAATAACTGCATGATAAGGAAACAATCTGAGAAGCTGGATTATATGAAGAAGAATGTGGCATCAGGATTGGAGGAAGACTCAATAACAATCTGAGATATGCTGGTGATACAACCTTGCTTGCTGAAAGGGATCATGACTTAAAATACCCATTGATAAAGATCAAAGACCACAGTCTTTGGTATGGATTGCACCTCATTGTAAGGAAACCAAAAATCCTCACCACTGGACCATCAAATAACATCTTGAGAAGTGGAGAAAAGATTGAAGCTGTCAGAGACCAGATAAGTCAGGGGGGAACCGCCATGTAAGATTTCCAATGCTGTTAATCTTTATGGATGCTGACTGCTATATCTTTTTGCCTAAAGCAGGTGGTGGATGTGAACCTCCTTTCAGTTAGCCGCTGCCTAGCACTTAATCAAAGTGCCACCAGGGCTTCTTTGACCCACACTTTTACTCTTTTATTTGGCCTAGAAGGTTCTCAGTGCAAAGGACACCTGCTGCCCAAGCTCTTGTTGATCAGGAAGTCTCCCAAAACCTCTGTGAGACTGACAGCTTACATGCCTTGTCAATTTCAGAGCAGGATTTTTCTAAACCAACCAATCACTTGGACAGATAATAAATGACCAATCCTATTATAAACTGACCAATTCCTGCAAGCTGCTATGCAGGTAGTAAACTGAACAATCCCTGGCAAGATTGCAGCCCAACCTAGGTTTGGGGAGAATTTCAAACACAGGACCAGAAAGACCACATAAAGGACTCCCCCATCTCCAAAAGATATGTCTGCATCCTTGCTCTTAGAACCCGTAAATGTGACCGTATTTGTTAAAAAAAAAAAAGGCCTTTGCAAATTTAATTAAATTAAGGATTTTGAGATAAGATCATCCTATGTTATCTGGGTGCTCCCTTAATCCATAGGAGCCCTGGTTACACAGTGCCTAAAGCACTCATTTTCTAACTGAAAGATCAGTGTTTCAAACCCACTCATTGTTCTATTAGAAAAGGATGTGGCAGTCTGCTCCCATAAAGATTGTTGCTCTTGTTAACTGCCGTCGAGTCAGTTCCAACCCATAGAGACCCTTTATATGGTTTCCAAGGAGTGGCTCTTGAGTTTGAACCACCAACCTTGCAGCTCAAACTGACTTTGCAGTCTAGCGCATTAACTCACAGTGCTACACCAGGACTCCCCCATAAAGATTGTTGTTGTTGTTGTTGTTGTTATGTGCCATGGAGTCGAAAGCAGAAAGACTCATCTGTCTCCTGTGGAACAGCTGGTCATTTCGAACTGCTGACCTTAAGGTTCGCAGGCCAATTCGGAACCACTGCGCTACTGGAAATCCCCTTAGGGCCCGTTCTCTAGCAGTCAGAATTGACCCAACAGCATCCGTTTTTGTGGTTAGTCGAAACCCGATGACCGGTGTCCTCATAACAGAGAGAAGAGGACAAGACATAGAGGGAACAGAAAGTCAGGGGACGATAGAAGCAGAGATTGGCGCTATTCCACCTGAATTGCCAGAAGGTGAAAGGGGCGTGGAAAGTTCCTCTTCTAGAGCCTTTAAAGGGAGTAGGACCCACCCTGCTTACCCCTTAATTTCAGGTTGCTGATCTGTAGAAAATCACTTCGTTACAACAGCCAAAGGAAATTAATACAGGCGCCAGGTAATCAGTGGGACCTTGGCCCGGGCCCAGTTCACAGCAAACGGGCTCCATTTCCCAGTGACTATTTCCCCAATCCCAGAGGTATACTAAAACTGGCTATACTTTTTAGCTGACAGAACCCTCACCTGTAAGGTAAGAACTAGTGCAGTGAGAAGAGCACGTGGAAACCTCTGTAACACCCCTCCCCCATTCCTCAGGAGAAAGAGTAAATATGTCACCTTTAAAGAATGAAGGGTTAATGGTCCTTGTCATAGCCCCATTTAATTCTCCAGATGGGGCCCAGAGCAGGAAAGGTTTCTGTAGCAAGTTTAGGATGTGGTGCAAGGTCATAAACTAGAGCCACCTGTGATGGGGAACGGGATCCTGTGGATTTTATGGCAAATCCAAATAGAAGGAGAATCACAATACAGATCCGCAAGGTTATGGAGCAAGAGATTATGCCAATTGCTTCCGAGAAGTCTGCAACATTCCCAAACCAGCAATTCCCACCCTGTGCCTGGTCCTGGTGGCAGTGGTGTGCCTGGCCATGGGCCAGGCAAAGCTGATTATGGCCTATGTTCTGTCAGATCCATTGAAGTCAGTCAGTTGGGTGGACCCAGTAGCAATTTCCTCATGAGATGGACCAGGCACACTCATCAAAGAGGACACAAGCCAGTCCAGAGAGTACTAGCAGGCAACATGGGCAGGTGGTCCCGAAGAGGAGGAGAACAAGGAGGAAGTTCTGGAGAGGATTAAGGGGAAATAAGCATATCAGAAAGGAGCTCTGGTAGCGTAGAGGTTACGAATTGGGCTGCAAGCCGCAAGGTCAGCAGTTCAAAACTACCAGCCGCTCCTCGAGAAACACATGAGGCTTTCTGCTCCCGTAAAGATTTACAGCCTCAGAAACCCTATGCAGGGACACTATGTATGAGTCAGAACCGACTCCACGGCACAGAACAACAAGCATGTCAGAGCACGGACTAGGGAAATGAGTCTCCTAAGAGACACTGGTGGTGGTGGTTATGTGTCATGGAGTCAGATCCGACTCATAGCGACCCTGTACAAGGTTTCCAAGGATGTAAATCTTTACGGGAGCAGAAAGCCTCATCTTTCTCCTATGGAGTAGTTGGTAGTTTCGAACTGCTGACCTTAAGGTTTGCAGCCCGATTTGTAACCACTACGCTACCAGAGACCCTCGATATTTATGCCATTTTATGATCACACCCTATATTTCAAGTCATCCTCACTTTTGCATTTTTCTCCATTCACATTCAGTTGCCTGGAGGCAAGAGTGAGTGAGCTTTGAGTGGTATTTAACCAGGGCTAGGATTTTGGCCTCTTAAGTACAAGGGAAAGAGAGCCGAACCCGTGAGTTGCAGGTGTAAACCAGTGGTGTCTAGCTGCTGAATCCAAGCTGGGTAGTACAAAGGGAAATAATATTAAAAGAGTGAAGTAAATGGATTGGAAGTCCCAGTGGGGTTGAAGAGTCTTTGGCATCAGGCTAAAAATAAGAGTGGGCTGGAATGATAGGTGGTGGTGGTGATGTGCCATGGAGCCAGTTCCAACTCATAGCGACCCTGCACAGAGTTTCCAAGGCTGTAAATCTTTATGGGAGCAGAAAGCTTCATCTTTCTCCCAGGGAACTACTGGTAGTTTCGAACCGCTGACCTTGAGGTTAGTAGTCCAACTCATAACCACTATGCTACCAGAGCTCCTTGGAATGATAGATGGTGAGGATTAAAGAATGGGAAGCTTAAATTCCGGAGCCTGTCAGAGAATCCTGACAGCACAGAAGTCAGGCGAGAAGCCAGCAGAAGGTCTTTAAATCCAAAGAAATTGAATCCTTGGGAGAGAGTACCTAAGAGGCCAATTTACAAGAAATGCATGCTTTAAAGAAACACTGAGATCTGATGCTGTTGATGTGCCTACTGCCAGTGGCCAACTGCCATAGGGTCTTGGGAAACCTCATTGCATGAAACAAATCTTCACCCAGTCCCTGATGCTGCCTAAACCGTTTCCTTGATATTAACTAGGATACCTGGAGAAAGGGCTATTTCCTTCTTTGCACCACTGTCACCCTCTGCAATGGGGACAAATTGAGAACTATCAGTAGAACAGCTGACTCCTAACTATATTAGAGTATTCATCTCTGTCTCAAATTTCAGGAGTCACCAAACTGAAGTTTTCCAAATTTTACTTTCTGGATGGTGCATCTATTACATTAAAAACTAATTCTTGAAATGTAATTTACCCTATATAATGCTCTTGTTCTTTGTGAAACACAAGTCAGTCTTTGAGAAATTATTCTTTCCATCCTCCAGACTGCTGGCTTTCTGCTAAGAAAGCTTGGATTGGATCTCTCCCCATCTCTGTGACTGATTAGAGTGACAGGCAGTAAATCCTCATTTTGGTTTGGTAATATTTCTGGTGACCATGCTCAGGGACCTCACAGACTTCTCTGCACTCCCAATATTAGAAAGAAATTGCAGAAATTCGACAAGGCAGTTGGCATGAACCCATCCAGCTGGTTGACATCGCCTTCAAGGTATTTAACAGCCGAGAGCACAAGAAGTCTCAGTCTGTTATTGTCTTCCTAAAGACCATTAGAGGTAACCATCACCCCTTCCAGCCTAGAGAGTGTGTCCTGCTCAAAATGTGGAAAGACAGACCTGACTCCCAGTTAGAGGAGATGTGGACCGGGTCCTGGAAGAGTCCCCTGACCACCCCCACTGCTAACTCATGGGCCTTAAGACCTGGACACACCACACATGAGTCAAGAAAAATCCTGGACAATAATGGGCCGTGAATTCTTCCTCTGACCTCAAACTGTGATTAAAGCTGCATTCAACTCAGATCTAATCCCCTATTGCCAGGGTGAAAAAGGCTTAGATATACCTGGGCAAGCATGTAATGAATACATCTGATTTCTGTTTGAAGAGGGATTGGGTTGTATGTTGAACAATCCTTTACCTCCTGCCTTATTGGCGTTAGTACTTTGGTAGCACAGCTCCAGCAGTGTATCTTTTCCTCTGTAGAACTAAGGCCTTCTCCTATATCCTCACTAACTCTACCAGCATGGGGTGGTGGGGAGAAGAGGCCCTGTACATTTAGGAGACTCGTCACCTTCTTACCCCAGAGACAGAACCGGACTGATGACTTCATCGCTAGTGCTCCCCCACTTGACTTCTGTATCAATCTGTATCTGTTCAGTCCAGCTGAGCATGTGACCCAACCCCTTTTTGTAATGTTTGCTAAGGTCTTGACCCTAAATGTGAAAGCAACTGACTTACCTGTACATTGGTAAAGACCCTTAATGTCCCCACCCAGACTATCACTGTCGAAGTGTAAGGGCTTCTTTAGAGCAGAGAATGTCAGTTAGTTGTCTTAGTTACCTAAGCTAAAGTAGCTACCCCTGTTAATAGGGGGGTCTGGTTATACTGTCATAGGAATTTTGATAGTTACTGCATTCAATGTTTACCTTGTTATACCACCTTTTGTAAAACTTGCTGTTTTTTACAACCAAAGCTTTAGTTCTTTTGATCCAAGGAACAATGTCCAGAAACAATATAACTATTTTCATTTGAAGCAAATTTCATAGAAATGAAATCTAAAAATAAGAGTGGGTAATCTGGTAGCGTAGTGGTTACGAATCGGGCTGCGAACTGCAAGGTCAGCAGTTCGAAACTACCAGCTGTTCCGTGGGAGAAAGATGAGGCGTTCTGCTCCCGTAAAGATTTACGGCCTTGGAAACCCTGTGCAGGGTCGCTATGAGTCGGAACCGACTTGATGGTTCGAAACTACCAGCTGCTCCGCGGGAGAAAGATGAGGCTTTCTACTCCTGTAAGGATTTACACCCTCGGAAACCCTGTACAGGGTCGCTAT
>NW_006408682.1:3951630-3959583 GCF_000296735.1 Chrysochloris asiatica
AAAAAAAAAAAAAAAAAAGAATGAGAATATTATATTGGAATTTATATGGATATACGTCTGAAATATTTAAGAAGCTGAAGACAGAACTATATATATATACATAAGGAGCTCTGGTTGCGTAGTGGTTACGAATCGCAAGGTCAACAGTTCAAAACTACCAGCTGTTCCACGGGAGACAGATGAGGCTTTCTGCTCCTGTAAAGATTTATAGCCTCAGAAACCCTGTTCAGGGTCGCTATTGGTCAGAACCAACTTGATGGCACTTAACAACAACATATATATACATATAACTATGCTTCTATGTATGTAAAAAAAGAGAAAATATATATGTATACATACATAATATTATTAAGATATGCATATATTTATATGTTGCTGTTGTTAAGTATTGTCAAGTTGGTTCTGACTCATAGAGACCCTGGAGCAACTGGTGGGTTTGAACCACCAACGTTGCAGTTGGCAGTCCAGTGCTTATCACACAGTGTCACACCAGGACTTAAAGTATACATATATATCAATATAAAGACATCTGGAAGGAAACATGAAACACTATTGTATCATTTGCCTCTGGGAAGAACTTAGTGATTAGACGCAGGGTAGGAGTGATATACTTCTGTTTATCCCTCCATTCCTTTTAAATTTTGTATCACATGTTTGTTTTATCTGTTCAAAATAATATATACTTTTTAATTGATTTCTACCATAGTCTGAATATGTAAAGAGTTTGTCAGCTGTTATACAAGCGACTTGGTGACTAGCCCAGTCTCTCTTATAAGTGAGAGCAAGGTTTATTTTAGAAATAGCTTTTGCAATAGTATCTTAAGGAGTCCTGATGTGGCGCTGTAGGATAAACACTGGACTGCTAACCAGAAGGTCCGCAGTTCAAACCCACCAGCCACTCATCGGAAATCCTCTGCAGGGTTGCTGGGAGTTGGAACTGACTCAACAGTACTTAACAACACAACAGCTTATGAATTGGCAACAGCTAATGTACCTTCCAATTCCATTTTTGCTGAAAATCAATCATGGTTTTTATGAGATTTTTCTGGCTCTGTTGTCTCTATAAAACAGAGTTTTATTCACTATAGTGATATTTTTAAGATTCAGCAACAGCTTATTTAGAATGTATACGTATTTATGGAGGGCCTATATAATGTTAGGGAGCATGCATGGCTCCGTAGGATAAGCACTGGATTGCGAACCACAAGGTCTTCTGTTTGAGCTCGCCAGCTGCATCATGGGATGAGGCTGTCTGCTCTTGAAGACAGTTAAAGCCTCACAAACTCTATACAGTGTTGCTATGAGACAGAACCAACTGTACGACACTAAACAACAACCATATAATGTAAGTAGTGGGCCTCTGGTTGCAAATCTGGCCATTCCCCTCATTAAACTGACCTTGGGTAAGTTACTTCACCTCTCTAAAGCTCAGTTTCCTTATCTGAAAAATGGCAATATTAACAGCATCAACCTCAGAGGTTTACATAAAAATCAAATCAGTGTAAAATGCTTAAAATAGTGATAGGAATATAACTAAGCTCGCAATCGATTACTATTGAGTTAGAACAACATTTCTGGCTACTAAAACACAGGGAAAATAACACATACTCAACCCCCCTCTCCCCCCCGCCACTGCCATCCGCAGTTCCAACTCACAGCCCTATAGGATAGAGCAGAACTTCCTGTAGGGCTTCCAAGGCTGTAATCTTTTCTTTTTTTTTAATGTTTTATTGTGAATTATGTGATAGTTTACATGGGAGAACATTAGTTTTACATTCATCCTATTGTATATCGTTTCATTGCCACGGTTACAATCCCCTCCATGCATCATCAACAAACCAAAGGGTATACACTACAAGCCTGCCCCCCAATCATCAGCACATAGCCCCTCTCCCTCTCTGTGTCTAAAGTCCCCAGCTCCAAGGCTGTAATCTTTATGGAAGCAGATTGTCACCACTTTCTTCCATGAAGCAGCTGATGAGTTTGAACCCACCCACCTTTTGGATAATGCTTTCACCACTGCACCACCAGGGCTCCTCATACACACACATACAACTCCACACATTTAAATTCCAAGAATCTTGACAACTGACCATAATGAACATCTGACATCGTGACAAATTTCATACTGCAATCCAGAAACACCAGAGTCTAACAAAACACACTCAAAAGTAGTTTTTTGGATGAAAAAAAATACATCTTCAGAAATTGCTCTAAAAGACTGTGTATGTTTTTTTTTAAAGATCACTTCTCAAAATGGAGCCAGACCAGGTTTAATCAGTGACCAATAAACATTGAGTACCTGCTAGGAATAAGATGTTAAAATACTGAAAACATTTAGGGGGTTGATAAAGTTATCTCAGAGCTTTCCAGAATGCTCAAGTTCCCATTTACATGCAAAATTAAAATATAATGAATGCAAACCAATCAATCTCATCTATCTCTGACACTAGTAGATAATACTTTGTGAGTATTGTGTGTAGTTATTCCAGATGGTTGAAAGTGCCCAAACTATATTGCTTTTGATATCATTTATCATTTAAACTATTCGCTAATTAAAAGTAGATTGCTCTCAGTCCTTCAGGTTAATTATGTTGATAGGGAAACAGTGGGTGTGTGGCAACTACGAATGTTTTTTGTATTATTGTAACTAAAGTACTCAATGTGCATCATATGAGCTTCAGACGCCTTACCCCTAATTAAAATTCTAAGCCAGTTTGGTTCATTTGTTTTTGCAAACAAACATGTCTCTTTGCAAAAACCAATAATGTTCAACAATAATAATTGTAGATTTCAATAATCCACTTCTAATAATGAATATGGTAACCAGGCAAAACATCAAGGACACAGAAAGCTTGAAAAAGAACAACACTGCTTTACCAACTAGACCTAACAGACATCTATAAACTACTCCATCAACAACTACAGAATACACATTCTTCTCAAGTCTACATGGAACATTCTCTAGGACACATTGTATGCTAGGACATAAAACAAGACCCAATAAATTAAGAAGGATTGAAATCATACAATGGATGTTCTAACCACAGTCAGGTTAAATTAGAAATCAATGACAACAACAAAAATTGGGAGTTCTCAAATATGTGGAAATTAAACAGCACATCTAAATAACCAGTGGGTCAAAGGAGAAATCACAAGGATAATTTAGAAAATCCTTTGAGATGAATGAAAATGAAAACACAACATACAAAAATTTACGGGATACATCTAGTACAGTGCTTAGAGGGAAATTCATAGCTCTAGACACCTATATTTAAGAAAAGGAAAAAAAATCTCAATGATAACTTGGATATTCACATGCAAAAGAATGAAACTAGACACCTTCCTCACGCAAATGCAAAAATTAACTCAAAATAGATCATAGGCCTAAATAAAAATACTAGAACTATTCAGCTCTTACAAGAAAACAGAGGAGTACATCTTCACGATGTGGGTTTAAACAATGGCTTCTTAGGTCCCACAAAAAAAGCACAAGCAACAACAGAGAAAATAAATAAACTGGGCTCCTCAAAATGAAAAAAAAATGTGCTGCAGATGATGCAAACCATAAGGAAAGTGAAAAGACAATGGAAGAAAACACAGATTATACACCTGGTAAGTGACACTATATAAAGAATTCTAACTGTTCAATGAGATAACACAATTTTTTTAATGACCAAAGGATATGAATAGACAGTTCTCTAAAGACAATAAACAAATGACCAATAAGCACAACATTAATAGTCATGAACCCAAATCAAAGCCACGGCCATCAAGTGACTGTTGACTCATAGAGACCTTGTAGAGCAGATAGAACTGCCCCAGTAGGTCATCCAAGATGCCAACTGCCACATTTTTCTTTCCCAGTTTGGCTGGTGGATTGGAAACACTGAAATTTTGTTTAGCAATTGAGCACTTAGCTACTGCACTATCAAGCCTTCTTTCAAAATTCTTTAAAACTCACTGCCATCAAGCCAATTCTGACTTACAGCGACACTATATAGGGTTTCCAAGACTAGAGCTTTACTGGAGCACACAGCCTCATCTCTCTCCCTCAGACAGCATGGTGGTTTTGGTTAACAGCCCAATAGTCATTAAGGGAATACAAATCAAAACCAGGAGATAGCAGCTCACTTCCACTGTGATAGAAGTGACAGGCAATAACAATTGCTGACCAGGATGTGGAGAAATTGAAACCCTTACTCATTGTTGGTGAGAATGTAAAATGGCACAGCCACTGTGGAAAACAGTCTGACAGTTCCTCAAAATGCTAAACATAGAATTACCTTACAACCCAGCAATTCTACTGCTAGAATCCAAGCTGATTCAGGAGAAATGATGACATATGTCCACACAAAAAATATGAATGGGTTGAGTTCATCCTGAATATGAATGAACTCAACAGCTCCATAAAACAGAGGGCTGGCACAACTAATCAACTTCCAGAAAGATGACAGCAAAGAGAACCCTATGGAGGGAGCACTTCTACTCTGTAGTACAGAGGTCACCAGAAATCAGAATCAACCCAATGGCATTGGTTTTATAGCATCGTATGCAAAATAGCCAAAAAGCAAAACAAATGTCCATCAACTTATGAATGGATAAGTAAAATGTAGTACATCCATACAGTGAAATTTAGTTTGGCAACAAACAGCAATAAAGAACTAATACAAGTGCCATATGCTTGAACTGTAAACTGTTTTGATAATGTCCAGAATAGGCAAATCTATAGAGATAGTATCTTGGTGGTTGCCTAGGGCTTGAAGCACTTACTGAAAAAGAAGATCAAAAAATGACAACCTTCAGTGTGAATTACACATCAATCAACATACAGAAAACAAAACCTCTCACAACTAGGTCAATAAGCAACATCACAATAAACAAAGGAAAGACTGAAGATGTGAAAGATTTCATTTTACTTGGATCCATAGTCAATACTCATGGAAACAGCAGTCAAGAATCAAATGACCTATTATTGCACTGGACTACAAAAGACCCCTTTTAAAGTGTTAAAAGCAAAGATGTCACTTTTAAGACTAAAATATGCCTGACCCAAACCATGGTATTTTCTATTGCTTCATATGCATGGGAAAGCTGGACAAAGAATAAGGAACACTGAAGAAGAATTGATGTCTTTGAATTATGGTGTTGGCAAAGAATATTAAATATACCCAAAGAACAAATCTTGTCTTGGAAGAAATACAGCCAGAACACACCTCAGAAGCAAGAATGGAGAGAATTCACCTCATGTACTTTGACCGTGTTATGAGGAGAGTCTCTGGAGAAGGACATCATGCTTGGTGAAGTGAAAGATCAGTGAACAAGAAGAAGACTCTCAAGGACATTGATTAATACAGTAAGCACAGCAAAGGGCTCAAACATAGCAATGGCTACGGGGATGGTGCAGGACGGGGCCGTTTGTTGTTGTGTTGTATGGAGACTCATATGAGTTAGAATTGACTCAATGGCACCTAACAACAATATAACAAGGCAGGGTCCTGGTGATGCAATGGCTAACAGAAAGACTGGTGGTTCCAACCCAATAGCTGCTCCATGTGGATGTGGCTATCTGCTCCCATAAAGATTATAGCCTTGGAAACCCTGTGGGGCAATTCTATTCTTGAGTAAGGTGTTGTGCTAACAAAAAGATTGGCAATTCAAATCCATCAACAACTCTGCAAGAGAAAAATGAGTCTATCTACAGTTTGAGAAACTCTATCTAAGGTCTGAGAGTCAGAAATGACTTGATGGTAATGTTTTGTTTTGTTTTTTATAGGATCACATTTTATAGGTTTGTTGTTTTTTGTGGAATTAGGGGATCCAATGAGATGAGAGAGAAATGGAAATAAATGAGCACAGAGTTTCTTTTTAAGTGGTGAAACATTCTAAAATTTGATAGTAGTGATGGCTGCCCAAGTCTGTTAGTAGACTAAAACCCATAGAACTGTACACGTGAAAAGGGTAAATTTTATGGTGTGTGAATTGTATCTCAATAAAACAGTTTTTAAGAAAGCAATAATAAAGTTATCCCAGATACAGCTCTGTTTCTGAGACAATGGTCTTGAGAACCCACATTCATCTTCATTCTACTTCTAAGGAATAATTCTTTATTAGCTTTGTAAGTCATGGTCCTTCATATAACATTATCATGCACATCAGAATTCTGAAGCATATAAAAATCACAGTATAAATAATTGTATATTCCATGTTGTTGGTAAGTGCTGTTGAATCAGTTCCGACTCATAGTGACCCTGTATAAAGTTTCCAAGGCTGTAAATCTGTACAGCAGCAGAAAGCCTCCTCTTTCTACCTAGGAGCAACTAGTAGATTTGAACTGCTGACCTAGTGGTTTGCAGCCCAACTGGCAACTCACTACACTACCAGGGCTCCTTCGATCATCTGTGTTGTTGTTGTTGAGTGCTGTCAAATTGGTTTGGACCCAGAGCGACCCTGTATAGGGTGGTTACCAAGGAGCAGTTGGTGAGCTTGAACCGCCCATCTTGAGATTCAAGGCGACTTTGCAATCCAGCACATTAACCCACAGCACCACAACAGGACCCCTTAGATCTAGGACTTGCTAAAACACAGATTCCTGCCTTTCCCTGGAGTTTGAGTCAATACATCAAGGGTGTTGTCTGGAAATGCTCATTTCTAGCAAGTTCTCAGAAGATGTTGATGCTACTTTGAAATATACTTCCCTAGCCAGAACCATGGAAGAAGAAACATTTTCAGTACCACTGTGTCTCCCTTCAACTTCCCTCCCATGTTTTGTTATATCTGGGGCCTTGTTACTAAACCAAACACCCTACTACCATAAACCTTTCCCCACATTCTGGGCATTTCCCTAACCCCTTTCGTTCTTTCTTTAAGCCTAACTTCCTGTGTCCCATCTATTCAAGTCCCTGTTTTCGTAGATAGTGAACAAGCTGATGAACTAATCACAGGAATGCTTTCACAGTTGCTAAGGCATCTATGTGTGGCTTTGTGCTATAAAAACTGCTTCTCCCCTGAGACTCAGCTTGAATTTTCTCAGTCTTCAGTCAGACTGAATCTATCATTCTGTACACAGTGGCCTCAGCTGCTATTGCTTTTAATATCCCGATGCCAGTTAGAGTCTCTGGGTGGCACAAACAGTTAATGGGCTCAGATGCTGGAACTCTGGCAGTTAGAGTCCACCCAGACCTGCCTTGGATGATCTACTTCCAAAAATAAGCCAATGAAAATCCAATGGAGCACAATTCTACTCTGATACACATGGGGTTGCCATGAGTCAGAGAAGACTTAACGGATAATTCTGATTTATCAGTTAGAGAGAGATCATAGCTTAGTAGTTGCTGTTGCTAAGCATCTTCAAGTCAGTTCCGAACCTCAGTGATTTCCAGAATTATGGAAATAAGAGAAACCTATTAGTGTCATATTCTCCTCAATGAGATTCGGGTATCTTTCTTAATTTTTACTTTTCCCAAGATTGTATTTTCTTTTTGCCCTAAAACGGTAGCAACTTTATGTTTAACTTCTTGTTTTGTTTTGGCAAGCAAATAAATGGAAGTAAATATAACAAAGCTTCAGGAAAGTTTCGGGTCTATGCCAAAGTTTCCGGCATCATGTCTATTAGCAACATTTTTAGTAAGTATTATGTGCTGGAGTGAATAAAGCAACCAGGGTAAAAATGATCACATACATTCCAGAACAAGATTTACCTCTTCTGCTATGGTTTGGAATAAAAACTGAAATCTGTCAAGGAAGTGAGGCGGCACAGGAGTCACTCACTCATCTCTGCCAAGAAATGTGGAAGACAACTATCTGGCCCACTGATTGGAAGAGATCCATACTTGTGTCCATTCCAAAGAGAGGTGACCCAAAAGAATGTGGAAATCATCGGACAATCTCTTTGATATCCCATGCGAGTAAAGTTTTACTAAAGGTAATACAGAAATGGCTACAATCATACAT
>NW_006408682.1:3959683-3961170 GCF_000296735.1 Chrysochloris asiatica
GGCTTTCTACTCCTGTAAGGATTTACACCCTCGGAAACCCTGTACAGGGTCGCTATGGGTCGGAACCGACTCGACGGCACTTAACAACAACAACAACAATGCTCGCCTGGATCTACTGACCTAAACCAAATGGAGTTGGTTTAGTCAGTCAATGAGGCTCAAGTGAGGACCTTGCAAATGAGGAAGTTTAAAAATTAGCTAAAATGACCTTCTGGTCCTAGAAGGAGAACAGGACAAGGTGACTAGATGCCTAAACCCACCCAGATAGTTATCTCAGGAATTAAGCAGCTGAAACCCTAAAGGTGAAATGTTTGAGGAACTGTGTTGATTTATTGTTTCTTTTTCCCTAAGGGTAGAATGTTTGAAGAAGTTTATTGCCTTCTTGTTTCTTTCTCCAAAGAATGCTTGTGTTGATGTTAAAATAGATGAAATGTACTTCCAAATGTAACCTACCCTATATAATGTGTCTGCTCTTTGTGAAAGACACGACTGAGAAATTATTCTCTCCGTCCTCCAGACTGCTGGCTTTCTGCTAATAAAGCTTGGATTGGGGGGGGGTGGGGGGGGGAAGCAAAAAACAAAACCCAATTCTTTCTTTTGCAAAGTCTGCTCTATAAATTCAGAATTCAATGATAGTTGCTTTCTTGGTTTTCAAATCAACAGTTTGGCACAGAATTACAAGAAATCATTTGAACACACAGGCCATGATGAAGTACCTGAGAATAATATAAATATTTTGTTATTTTTACCATTATCTACTTTCTTTACTCTTATAAGAATATGAAGAAACTCTGGTAGCAAAGTGGGTTATGTGTTGGGCTACCAACTAACTGCAAGGTCAGTAACTCAAATCTACCAGCTGTTCTACAGGAGAAAGATGAGGCTTTCTGCTCCTGTAAAGATTTACAGCCTTGGAAACCCTGTACAGGGTCGCTATGAGTCAGAACTGACTCTAGATACACCACCACCACAAGAATATTGGTATTCTTTTGGTGGAATTAAGTCCTCCTTAAAATAATTTACAAATCACAAAAGGACAAATACTGTATGCTCTTACTTCTATGTCTATTTATATCTATATAAATGCATAGCAACCAGAGCTTATTAGTGGTTATCAGTTTTTGCTGAATGGGTATTAAGTTTCTGTTTGGAGGGATAAAAACTTTTGGATACAGATAGCAGTAATGACTGTATAATATGGTAAATGTAATTAATGCCACTAAATTGTATACTTAAAATGGTTTAAATGGTAATTCTTTTTTATAATTCACTACAGTGCATTAATTTAAAAAAAAAGGTACTGAGAAAGGCAATTTCCAAAAATTTTAGTGGATTTACTGAAATTACTTGACATTTTCACTTCTAGAAAACCTTCTCATACATAAAATTATTTATATATATTATACAACTGTTGAGGCATAGATTGTAATGGAAAAGCAAGAAAGCCACCTAAATTTTCATCAACAAATGGGTAGAATAAATTAAGA
>NW_006408682.1:3964008-3971451 GCF_000296735.1 Chrysochloris asiatica
TCATATGCAGCAAAAGCTGGACAGTAAATAAGGAAGACTGTAGAAGAATTGATGCATTTGAGTTATGGTGTTGGAGGAGAATATTGAAAGTGCCATGGGTTTCCAAAAGAACCAGCAGATCTGTGTTGGAAGAAGTGCAGCCAGAGTGATCCTTGGAGGCCAGGATGGCCAAAGTTCACCTCTCATGCTTCGGACATGTTGTCAGGAGGGACCAGTTGCTGGAGAAGGATATCATGTTTGGCAGGGTGGAGGGTCAGAGAAAAACAGGAAGATCCCCAATGAGATAGATTGGCCAAGTGGCAGCATTGATGGACTCAAGTGTGGCAACAATAGTGAGGTTGGCCCAGGATTGGTCAGTGTTTCATTCTTCTGTGCATAGGGTCGCTATGAGTCGGTACCGACTCAATGGCACCTAACAACAACAACTATGGTTTGTTTGAAAAATTTTATAAAACTTAAATTTTTACAAATTGCTGATTTGTCACCTTGTCATAAATGGGCAGCATTTTTTAGATGGCATACTGTCTGGCCTGTAGATTCTCTCACGATGTCTTGTGATGTGGGTTGTAAGGTCATAGCAGAAACCTGGAAGGAGGATAGGTAGGAGGAAGGAAGAGCTGAGCTTGATACCTTTTGCAGATGGCTTTGACATGCCATTTGATGCTCATTAAGAATCAGAGGAGCATCATAAGCCAGAATTCATACAGTTAAAATGAAGGGCAAGCATTGGAGAACAGAAGGCTATGCATCAAATAAGGAGTTCCATCGTTCCAGGCTATAGAGATGGGAGCAATGGAAAGGAGACTGGAGGATGTCAGGAGGAATGGGGGCCTGAGGAACAACCTTAACCACCAGCTGGTTTTGCCTTAAGGCATCCTAGGCATGATTTTCAGGTGGGTTTCATTAACGTAAAGGATTCAGTAGGGTGGGCTTCGTTAGCATAATGGACTCAAAAGGGTGGGCAGATATGAAGTCATAATACTCACAGACCTGAAATTCAGCTTTTAAAAAGGAAAGGAAAAATTATTCTGAAAGAAAGAAGATTTGAACAATGTTATCCACTACATTACCCTTAGTGATTATCTATCTATCTATCTATCTATCTATCTATCTATCTATCTATCTATCTATCTATCTATCTATCTAGATATAGACATATAGAACATCACCCCTAACAACTATAAGGTATACATTTTTAAAAGATAATGTATGAGATTTATGTTTATAATAATAAAAAAGTTGTTTCATTTGTTATTTTAGAATAATTCATTATAAAACCATCTATTATAAAATATAATTTATTTTTATTAGAGTCTCATTAAGTTTCAAAAGAATGAAATATTCAAAAGAGTGTTGTTCTAAACACAACAGCATTAAATTAGAGTTCATTAAAATTAAGACATTTAGAGAACAGTGCCAAATTTTTGAAAATGAAACAGCATACTTCTAAATAACACATGTTGTTGTTGTTAAGTGCCACTGAGTTGGTTCCAACTCATAACGACCCTGTATAGGGTTTTCCAAGGAGCAGCTAGTGAGTTTGAACTGCCAACCTTGTGGTTCAAACCAACCTTGAAGTCAAGTGCTTATCCTATGACGCCATATCAGGACTCCTATGTAAAAGAGTAACTCACAAAAGAACTAGAAAATATTTTTAATTGAATGATCAAATTTTGTAGAATGCAAAGGTGTACTTAGAAATTAAAATTTTTAACAGCTTAAATATAAGAGAAAAACAATTGCTTAAAATCAGTGACCTAAGGTTGCAACCTCTACCATTCGTCTGTCAGTTTGTCTTACTGTGGAGGCTTGTGAGTTGCTGCGATTCTGAAAGCTGTGCCACTGGTATTTTAAATGCCAGCAGGGTCACCCATGGTGGGCAGGTTTCAGATAAGCTTCCAGACAAAGACAGACTAGGAAGAAAGAGTGATGAACTACTTCCGAATATTTAGTCACTGAAAACCTTATGAATAACAGAGAAACACTGTTAGATATAGTGCCGGAAAATGAGCCCTTCAGGTTGGAAGGCACTCAAACTGCGACTGGGGAAGAGCTGCCTCCTCAAAGTAGAGTTGACCATGATGATGCAATAAAGTCCATGGGAGAAAAGCCCTTGGGACCTTCATTAGCTAATGGGGCACAACTCAAAATGAAGAGAAACAGCTGTAACATCCATTGAAAATTGGACCATAGAATGTATGAAGTATGAATCTGGGAAAATTGGAAGTTGTCAAAAATGTAATGGAACGCATAAACATCGATGTCTTAGGCTTTAGTGAACTGAAATTGACTGGTATTGGCCATTTTGAATCTGATGACCACATAGTTTAATATGCCGGAAATCACAAATTGAAGAGGAATGGTGTTGCATTCATTGTCAAAAAGAACATATCCAGAACAGTCATGAGCTAGAACACTGTCCGTGATAGGATAATATCCATGTGTATACAGGGAAACTCAGTTAATACCACTATTATTCAAATTTACTCACCAAACACTAAAGCCAGTGAGGATGAAATAGAAGAATTCTACTAACTTCTTCAATCTGAAATCGTTAAAACATGCAATCAAGATGTATTGATCATTACTGGTGATTGGAATGCAAAGGTTGGGAGCAAAGAGGAAGGATCAGTACTTGGAAAATATGGCTTTGATGATAGAAATGATGCTGGAGAATGCAAACCAATATAGCACTGGAGGCACTCACTCTTCTAGGCCAAGAAATTTGGAAGACAGCTACCTGGACAACTGATTGGAAGATATCTATATCTCTGCCCAATCCGAAGAGAGGTGACTCAACGGAATGCAGAAGTCATCGGACAATATTATTAATAGCACTACATCACATGTAAGTAAAATTTTGTGAAGATAATTAAAAACACCTGCGACAATCCATTGACAGAGAGCTGCCAGAGGTTCAAACCAGCTTCAGACGAGGATGTAGAACAAGGGATATCATTGCTGATATTAGATAGATCTTGGTTGAAAGCAGAGAATACCAGAAAGATATTTTATCTGTGCTTTAATGGCCATGCAAAGGCTTTCGATTGTGTGGATCATGACAAGCTATGGACAACATTATGGAAAATGAGTAAGCCAGAACACTTAATTGTGTTAGTCAGAAACATGTACAGAGGCCAGGAGGCAGTCATTCAAACAGAACAAGGGGACACTGAATGGTTTAAAATCAAGAAAGGTGTATGCCAGGGTTGTATTCTTTCACCATACCTATTTAATCTTCATGCTGAGCAAATAACCCTAGAAGCTGGATTATATAAAGAAAAATGTGGCATCAGGATTGTAGGAAGATTCATTAACAACCTGCGATAGGCAGATGATACAACCTTGTTGAAAGTGAAGAGGATTTAAAATACTTACTCATGCAGATCAAAGACCACAGTCTTCAGTATGGGTTGCACTTCAATGTAAAGAAAACAAAAATCCTCACCACTGGGCCAATAAATAAGATCATGATAAATGGAGAAAAGATTGAAGTTGTCAAAGACTTCATTTTGCTTGGATCCACTATCAACACTCATGGAAAGAACAGTCAAGAAATCACTATTGTTGCCATGCTTGAGCCCATTCATGCTGCCACTTTGCCAATCCATCTTGCTTGGGGTCTTCCTCTTTTTTTCTGACCCTCCACTTACCAAACATGATATCCATCTCCAGCTACAGGTCCCTCCTGACAACATGTCCGAAGCATGAGAGACAAAGTTTGACCACATGGCCTCTAAGGAGTACTCTGGCTGCACTTCTTCCAGAACAGATCTGTTGGTTCTTTTGGCAGTCCATGGCACTTTCAATATTCTCCTCCAACACCATAACTCAAAAGCGTTAATTCTTCTACGGTCTTCCTTATTTACTGCCCAGTTTTCACATGCATATGAGGTTATTGAAAACACCATGGCTTGGGTCAGGCGCACCTTAGTCCTCAAGCTGACATCTTTACTCTTCAACACTTTAAAAAGGTCTTGTGCAGCAGATTTGCCTAATGCAATACATCGTCTGATCTCTTGACTGCTGCTTCTATGAGTGTTGATAGTTGATCCAAGAAGAATGAAGTCCTTGACAACTTCAATCTTTTCTCCATTGATAAGAATGTTGTTTATTGGTCCAGTGGTGAGAATTTTTGTTTTTTTTTTTACAGTGAGATGCAATCAACATCATTAGTCATCAGGAAATGCAAAAAAAAACCCCTCATATTGTATACTTTGGACATTTTACCAGGAGATACCAGTTCCTAAAGGAGAACATCATGCTTAGTAAAATAGACTGTCAGCAAAAGAGAGGAAGAACCTCACTGAGAGGGATTGACACAGTGGCTGTAGCAGTGGGCTGAAATACACCAGCAATTGTGAGGATGGTGTAGGACTGGGCTGGGTTTCATTCTATTGTAAATAGAGTGGCTATGAATTAGAGCTGATTCACTAGCACTTAACAACAGAAGTGCTAACCTTTTTAAATGTGAAAAATATCAATGATGGTGAGAATATGGAGCAAATGGAATTCTCATTCATTGCTGATTGATTTGTAAGATGATGAGAACAAATTGGAAACTGTGTGGCAGTGTTTTTGCAACAATACCATGATGCTATAATTCCACTCTAGCTATTTATGCAAGAGAAATAAAAACATGTGTCTACACTAAGTCTTGCTTAAGAATATCTATTGTGTGTGCTGTTGAGTAGGTTCTGACTCATAATGAGCCTAAATAGGGTTTCCAAGAGGGGATGGTAGGTTTGAACTGATTCTTTTTGTTTACCAGTCCAGTGCCTGGCCTACACCAATAGCTGCAGCTTTATTCATAATAAAGCTAAACTGGACCCAGTTCACATTTTCATTAACAGAACTATGGATAAACATAGTGTGATATATTCATACAATGTGACCCAGTCCAGTTGCTGTTAATTCTGACTCATGAAGACTCTATGTGTTTCAGATTTGAACTGCTCTTTAGATGGGCCAGGACCGGGCAGTGTTTCCTTCTGCTGTTCATAAGGTCGCTATGAGTTGGTATCCATTAGATGGCACCTAACAACAACAACAGCTATAGAGTTTGTTGGAAGCAGTTTGCCATACCTTTTTCCTAAGGCTTCTCTGGATGGATTTGAATCTTTCAATTGTTAGCCTCCAATTGTACCCAATAGAGACTCCACAATGTAATATGTGTTGTTGTTAAGTGCCATGGAGTTGGTTCCAACTCACTGCAACCCTGTATAGAGTTCTTTTACCAAACCAGAAAGACTCATCTTTCTCCCATGGAGCAACCGGCAAACTTGAACATCCTACCCTGTGGTTCACAGTCCAGTGTTTATCTTATGGAGAAAGAATGAAACATGAATGAGCTTCAAAATGATAAGGAAAAGAAGGCAGACATAAAAGTATATGCTTTGTGATTTCACATGAACTTAAGATACCTTAGTGGTTATCTTGTTCTTTGTGTTATGTTATTGTTTTGTACATCAAACCTGTTGGCCCCTTATCCCCTCTAAAGAAGAGAATGGCTGTGTCAAATTCCATCTCACATCCATGTCAAATCCCTTTATCTAAATTCTGAGGAATGCAGAGCTAAAAAAAAAAAAAAAAAAACCAAATACCATGAAGAAATTTTGGCTGAGATGAGACTTTGGTTGGCAACTAAATATTATCATGCTGAGAACATTCTGAGTTTCCCATAATAAGTCATTCTGCCAGAGATATGTGAAAATAAAACTGTCCATCTTCCAGTAAAAAACAAAAACAAACAAAAAGAACTGGCAAAACGAATATACTTGTACTGTAATTGAAGTCAGAATGGTGATTGCCTATGAACTGGGGCACCAAGAACATTCTGAGGTAGTGGAAGTGTTCTGTATTTGGGGTGGTGATTATATGAGTATATACACTAATTCAATCTTACTGAATTGCATATTTATGTTGGTAAATCAAAAAGTAATGCTAAAAATCCTTCTTCTTGTTATGTGCTGTGGAGTCGGTTCTGACTCATAGCGACCCTATACAGGGTTTCTGAGGCTGTAAATCTTTACGGGAGCAGAAAGCCTCATCTTTCTCCCGTGGAACAGCTGCTGGTTTCGAACTGCTGACCTTGTGGTTCACAGCCTGATTTGTAACCACTACGCTACCAGAGCTCCTTGCTAAAAATCCTAGCAACCTTTATTAAACAAAAATATCAAAATGTGAAGCTTAGCATCTCTTAACATATCCTCCATCTAGCACTATACACTTCTGAAGGTGGTGTTCTTAGCTCTCAACCCACTTCAATTTACATCTTGTCCAAATGGCAGTTTTGGCATTCTTGAGGGACTCACATAATGTTGTTTGCAATGTTTTTGTTTTGAAAGCAAAAAGAAATCTGGAGAGGCAATATCAGGGATGTCTCATGGATGGGATAAGGTTTTCCAGCTAAATTCTCTTAGAACAGCCCTTACTCCCTCAGGGAATGAGCAGGTACATTATCAAGATGGAAAGCAATTCCTTTGTGCAACATTCCTGGCCCTTTTTTCACCAATGAACTTTTCTACTTCCTTCATACTTCTTCATAGTTAGCTCCTGTGATTGTCCTGTCTCATTCAAGAAACCCGATCAGATTTAGCCCTTTGCAATCCCAAAGAAAACAGTTGCCATAGTCATATCAGCTGACCTCTTTGTCTTGAATGTAACACGTAATGTACAAGGTATGAATCTAGGAAAATTGAAAGTTGATAAAAATGAAATGGAAGGATATCATTGCTGATGTCAAATGGATCTTGGCTGAAAGCAGAGAATACCAGAAAGATGTTTACCTGTACGTTATTGACTATGCAAAGGCTTTTGATTGTGTGGATCATGACAAGCTATGGACAACATTGCAGTGAATGAGTATTCCAGAACACCTAATTGTGCTCATGAGGAACCTGTACATAGACCAAAAGGCAGTTTTTTGAACAGAACAAAAGAATTTGTTGGAAACTGAATGATTTTAATTAGGAAAGGTGTGTGCCAGGGTGGTATCCTTTCACCATACATATTCAGTCTGTATGCTGAGCAAATAATCTGAGAAACTAGATTATAAGAAGAAGATTGGAGAAAGACTTATTAACAACATGTGATATACAGATGACACAACCTTGTTTGCTGAAAGCAAAGAGGACTTAAAATAATTACTGATGAAGATCAAAGACCACAGCCTTCCATATGGGTTGCCCTCAGTGTAAAGAAACAAAAAATCCTCACCATTGGACCAACAAATAAGATCATGATAAAGAAAAGATTGAAATAGTCAAAAACTTCTCATGAAAGTCGCAGTCAAGAAATCAAATGACGTATTGTTGTTGTTAGGTGCCATCGAGTTGGTACCCTATGCACAGCAGAATGAAACACTGCCCGATCCTGGGCCAACCTCACTATTGTTGCCACACTTGAGTCCATCGATGCTGCCACTTGGCCAATCCATCTCAT
>NW_006408682.1:3973116-4004731 GCF_000296735.1 Chrysochloris asiatica
ACCTCCTCATTTCTTCCATTTGCTTTAGCATCTCTACGCTGGAGAGCATGTTTCAAGTGTCTCTTTTGACATCCATTTTGATCTTTTCCTTCTTTCTTGTCTTCTTAATGACTTTTTGCATTCTTCATATATGATGTTCTTTATGCCCCCCCCCACAAATAAGATTTTTTATTTGTCACCATTAAAAGTCTGAATTTTAAACAGTTTCTTGAACTGGTGGCTCATAGTCATCAGCTCGTTCAACTTTAGCACCTGTCTCATCTCCAGTAGCTTTTCCAGAACTACTGCCTTCACCATGAAGCTCCATGAGTTTTCCCAACTCAAACTTGAGCTTCTTCAGCATTTTTACTTTCTTAACAAACACGTCATGGAGAGGATAAATAGACTGGCAAGTCTTGTCGATGTCCTTTCCAATGCTGTCTGGAATCAGTTTATTGACCACTTCTTTCAAGTCATTTGTCTGCACTCTCGGGTCATGATTTCCATCATTTTCTTCCAGATTTGACGGACCTGTTGGTGCTGAGCATAAGATGTCTTCTGAATCTGGTTGTTGCGTGTTTTAGTAAAACCAACACAGAACAGGCGAAGTAAATAACCATCTGTAGTCTTGTCATCAACGTGAGCTTCAGTCATGGGCTGCCATTTTTTGACCATGGAGCACATTTTGTCACGGGTAAGATCCAGGCCATGGAAGTTGGTCAAGCAGTTTTTGCCCTGAACATCCTCAGGAATTAGCTTGAATTTCTAAATGCAACTTCATCGTTCTGCAGATCAGCAAGACTCACGTCAAAAACACGACCCTTAAGTCCATCACATGCAATTTTGGTTCCGTGAGTCCTTGTGACTAGTGTTTTCCCAATATTTCTTATATTGAACATAGCTGGTGCCTTCACATCATACCAATCTTTCTTAGAAAATGGATCAACCACTTTCTTCTTGGCTCCTTTTTGCCACCTTTTGTAAGGCGCTTGTTCTTGCCGACCGCCATGGTGCTGCTCAGAGAGCCAAAAGGCCATATATGATGTTCTTGATGTCATCCCACAACTCTTCTGGTCTTCGGTCCTTCGTCTGGTGGCTTGTAAGTTGCTGTGATTCTGAAAGCTATGCCACTGGTATTTAAATACCAGCAGGGTCACCCATGGTGGACAGGTTTCAGATGAGCTTCCAGATGAAGACAGACTAGGAAGAAGAAAAGACAAACTACTTCCAAGTTTTTAGTCACTGAAAACCTTATGAACAGCAGAGAAAAATAATGTATTGCATTAGGTGAATCTGCTGCACGAGACCTCTTAAAAGTGCTGTAGATCCAAGTTTTCAGTTTGAGGACTAAAGTGCTCCTGATCCAAGCCATGGTATTTTTAATAACCTCATATACATGTGAAAGCTGGACTGTGAATAAGGAAGACTGCGAAAGAATTATTTGAATTATGGTGTTGGAGAAGAATACTAAAGGTACCATGGACTGCTACAAGAACAAACTAATCTGTGTTGGAAGAAGTACAATCAGAATGCTCCTTAGAAGTCAATATGGCCAGATTTGGGCTCTCATACTTTAGACATATTACCAGGAGGGACTGGTCTTTGAAAAATGATATCATGTTTGGTAAAGTGGAGGGACAGAGAAGAAGAGGGAGACCCCCAGTGAGATGGATTGTCACTGTGTCAGCAACAATGGGCTCAAGTGTAGCAGTTAATTGTGATGATGTCACAGGACCAGGTGGTGGTTCTGTTTGTTGTGAATAGCATCGCTGTGAGTCAGAACCAACTAGACAGCACTTAACAACAATATACAAAAACGAATCCAAGGTGGATTAAAGATCTATATGTGCAACTTAAAACTATAAAGATCATCAATGAAAGAAGAGGGACAAACTTAGGGGCTCTGATACATGGCACCAATACACTATAGGACATCACCAACTCCACACAAACAGCAGAGGACAAACTAGATGACTGGGACATATTGATAATTAGGTAATGTGCATAAAAAGATTCCACAAAAACAGTAAATAAGCAACTACAGACTGAAAAAAATTGGGATAATGACATCAGACAAGGGAACACTCTAAATTTTATAAACACTTCAACACCTCAACAAGAAGACAAATAATCCATAATCAAATCAAAAAATGGTCAGAGGCCATGAACAGCTACTTCACTAAAGAAGACATTTAGGTGACCAACAAACATAGGAGAAAATGCTCAAGATCATTAACCATTAGAACTAGAAAGAGATATATTCTTACCTCAGCATTGATAACAAAGTTACACACACACACACAAAAAAAAAAAAAAAGAAAAAAAAAAAAACAGACAACAACAAATGCTGGCGAAGTGTGGAGACACTGAGAGACTCCTATGTTGCTGGTAGGATTATAAAATGGATGTGACCACTGTGGGAAACGGTGTGGGCTTTCTCAAAAAGTTGGAAATAGAAATGCAGTTTGACCCAGCAGTCTCTCTACCTGGTATATAGCCACAAGAAATGAGGGCCATGACACATAGCTATTCATTGCAGCACTCTTCATAAAAGCAACAAGATGGAGACAGTCTACATGCCCATCAATACAAGACTGGCTAAACAAACTTGGGGACAGACACACTATGGACTAGTAGGCATGCAATGTTGAAAAATAATAATGCATCTGTGAAACACCTCATAACATGGATGAACCTGGAGGACATTATGTTGAGTGAAATTAGTCAATCACAAAAGGACAAATGTTGTATGAGACCACTGTTATAAAAAGTTAAGAAAAGGTTGTCTTGCTAAAAGAGAAATTCTATGATGTTTATCAGGAGTAGAAGGGAAGTAAATTTTTTTTTCACTGGGTAGAGGGTGGTTCTAACTCATAGCGAGCCACCAAGTCAGTTTTAACTGATAGCGACCCTGTATAGAGTTTCTGAGGCTGTCAATATTTATGGAAGCAGAAAGCTTCACCTTTTTCCCTCAGAGGTACTAACTTATTCCCACTACTGTCCTTGAAGTTAGCAACTCAGCTTATAATCTACTATGCTACCAGTGCTCCTTGAGTAGAGAGGAGACACATGTTTACTTGGGTGATGGGGCAGGTAATATACAACAAGAAGGAGGTTTGCACAGGAAACATAATGGTAGTGGAAGACACAGGAAGGAGTGTAAGAGTTAAAGTGAAGAGAGGTAAACACTGTGAACCAATGGAACATGGAGGGGATTGCAATCATTGTAATGACACAAAATGTATAATTTGTTGAATGTGGAACTGATGACCTGTTCTGTAAACCTTCACTCATTTCACAATAAAAAGTTGTTGGAAGAAAACTTCCCTAACATCATGAGAAATAAGAAGATAAGCATACAAGAAACAGAATGAACCCCAAAAGGATAGATCCCAAAAGAAAATCACCAAGACATATAATCAAACTTTCCAGAATCAAAGACAAGGAAAGAATCCTAAGAACAGCTTTGGAAAAACAAAAAGTTACCTACCTACAAAGGAGAACCAATAAAACTAAGCTCCAATTTCTCAGCAGGAACCATGCAGGCAAGAAGGCAATGAGATGACATGTATAAAACTCCTAAGGAACAAAATTGCCAACCAAGAAGCAAAGCTGTCCCTCAAACACAACAGTGAAATTAAGACATTTCCTGATAAACAGAAATTAAAGGAATTTGTAATGACCAGACCAACTTCACAAAAAATACTCAGTTCTTTCAACTGAGACCAATGACAGCAGAAAACAACCTGAGATTTTCATACATGAGAACAGTACCCAGAACTCAATCCAGATACAAAAGTATTTAAAGTAAAATAAACCTACAAGACTGAACATAGGGAACCAGAGTTATCAATGTATAGTGACGTCAACTACAAAGCAAAAGGAGAGAATAGTGTAGACATAGAATTTCCAAATGGCAAGGAAGTCAGGTAGATTTCAAAATAAAATAGACTGTTTTAAGCAGGGAAAATTTTTTTAAATTACAGGGTAACCTCAAAGAAAAAAAAAAATACACCGGCGCATTACAATAAAACAAGAGGACAATCAGAAAAATGTAGTAAACACTAAGACAACAGAAATAAAAATGCAAAGAAAATCCATAAACAAAATGAACTCAGCATAGAAAATTATATGGAACAAAGAATCCAGCAGTACCACACACACACACACACACACAAAAAAAAAAAACCCACAGAAAACAAACACACACACACACAGAAAAATGACAACAATTAATTCATACTTACTGAAAATTATACTGAATATAAATGGATTAAATGTACCAATCAAGAGACATAAAGAGCCGGATGGATAAGAAAACAAGGAACTTCAATATGCTGTCCAAGAGACATACCAAAAATGTGGAGATGCCTAAATGCCCATCAACAGAAGAATGGTTAAACAAACTTTGGTCTATACACACAATGGAATACTACAAAATATTGAAGAAAGTTGAATCTGTCAAACACCTCAACATGGAGGACTTTACGCTGAGTGAAGTTAGTCAATAACAAATGAACAAACATTGTATGAGACCAATGTTGTCAAAACTTAAAACAAAAATGTTTTCTTGATAAAAAAATGCAATCTATGATGGTTATGGGAGAGAGGTAAAATTATTCATGGGCTAGAGGGTAGACACATGTTAACATGGGTGACAGGGCAGGCAAGAGGAAAGATGAAGGTGTCAGGAGACACAGGCAGGAATGCAATAGTTAAAGTGAATAGAGGTAAATACTGTGAACTGATTGTACATGGAGGGAGTTGCAACCATGTAATGGTGCAATGTATATGATTTGTTGAAAGTAAAACTGATGATCTGCTCTGTAAACCTTCACTCAACTCACAATAAAAAGTTGGGGGAGAAAAAGGAGTCCTTGTGGGGCAGTGGTTACGTGCTCATCTGCCAAATAAAAGGTTACCAGTTCAAATCCACTCGTAGCTCTGTGGGAAAGAAAGCCTGGACGTCTGCTCCCAAATAGTTTAAACAACAACAACCAAAATACACCCAAACCCGGTACCACTGAGTAGATTCTCATTCACAGTTACCCCATAGAACAGAGTAGAACTATACCATATGGTTTCCTAGGCTGTCATCTTTATGGGGCGTCCTGGTGTGGCGCTGTGGGCTAAAGTGTCAGACTGCAGAGTCATTTGAAATGCAAGGTCCATGGTTCAAGCTCACCAGCTTCTCTTTAGAAACCTTTTACAGGGTCGCTATGGGTTGGAACCGACTCGATGGCACTTCACAATAACAGCAATCTTTATGGGAGCAGATGGCACACCTTTCTCCTCCAGAGCAGCTGGTAGTTTCAAACAACTGACTTTTCAGTTAGCAACTAATCACTGTAGGGACAGAACTCTTTCCATACCAACGACAGTGCAGCATCCCTGTGGGGCAGTTCTCCTCCATTCTGTAGGATTACTCAGCACAGGGATTGACTTGATGGCACACAACAACATCGCTGGGTGAAAAGATATTTTCACAGAATAATCAAGTATGTAAGATCTCATTGCAAATCAGCATTAAAAGGTGAACATTAGTAATTGATTTGATAATATGATACTTTGAACCCCAATTAAGCAGAAGGTCATTCCCCGTCCTAGAAAGAATTCCATTTTTCTCAGTTACTTGTATTACAAAAAAATTATACTGCTAATGCGCTGGACTGCATAGTCTATTTAAATCGCAAGGTGTTCAAGCTCACCAGCTGGTCCTGGGAACCCCTGTACAGGGTTGCTATGGTTTGGAACCAACTTGACAGCACTTAACAACAACAACAACAACAACAAAAATTATTATATTTTAAATTTAATCAATATAATTGTGTGGAAATTTGTTTTACCTCTTGTTATATCAGTACCTACAAAATAACCTCTATTTTGCCTTCAAAGCCTAATACATTTACTACTTGAAACTTTCTAGGAAACATTATCCAAACCCTCATCTAGAGATCAGGGAGGATTGCTTTCTAGGGAAAGTTTTGGATAAGTAGAAAGACTAATTATTCCTGATTTGTAAACAAAGACTTGCTTGTAGCTACGTTACTTTATTAAAAATAGAATTGGACCAGAAAGTGCATCTATCTACTGTAAGGCAATCAGTTTTACAAGTATCATCTGTCTTGCTAGTGATGTTCATTTTTTAGTTTCATTTTTATATTTCATTTGTACATTTTGTTTTGATTTCAGACTACAATAAGGTTTATCTGCATAGAGTTTATATCCAATATTATATTTGCTCATATTTATGTAACATTATAAAATTTAAAAAAAACAGTTTTAAATCACAAGTCTGAGGCCAACATTTTTTTTCCTTTAAAAGGGTTCAGTTAAATACTCGAGGGTTGAGAAAGACTGCCTTAAGTGAAATTTCCCATTATCAGAGTACCATCTCAGGCAGGTGTTAGTTGTGAACATAAATGAAACCAAATCAGTTGACTCCAACTCAGCATGTTGTCAGGGAGAATTGTGTTCTGTGGATCGCCAGGCCTTTCTTCTGAGGTACTTCAGGGTACACTCAAATCTCCAAACTTTCATATTAACTGTTTGTACCACCCCGAGACTTCAAAACATGAGCTGTTGTTGTTGTTGTTGTTGTTAAGTGCCGTCGAGTCAGTTCTGACCCATAGTGACCCCGTACAGGGTTTCCAAGAAGCAGCTGGTGAATTAGAACCTTGCAGTTCAAACCAACTTTGCAGTTCAGCGTATTAACCCACAGCACCATGCCAGGATTCCATGAGTGAGAACCCCCTAATCATCCCCAAAGTGTTTTCATTTATTGAAAAGAAACTTTTGGATATATATAAATGTATCCCTTCAGGAAGTCTTAAAAAGTTAATTGAATTAATTTTCATTAAGTGATCAAACAAATGAGGAAGTGTTCAGAAAAGGCTACTTATTCAGATAAGACCCGCACAAAATGATGTTCTGATCTCTTCAAAAGAAGTGCTCCTTGACATGCCCAAAGTAATGTGAAGAACTGTGCAGAATGCATCCCAAACTTTTCTCCCAAAGATTTTGACTTAGTTGTTGTAGAGCAAGACCCAAGAAAATGCATTTCTACCAAACATCTTAGGAGATTTTGAGAGACCCAATTTTGAGAAAAGCAAAGTCTTTTGACCATAAGGGCAGAGGTGAGATACTATTCCACCTTGGCATTTATTGCTATTAATAAAAGTAATTGCAGTTATAGTGATTATGTCCTAACTGCCATTTGCTCGCAGAACATTCTAGACTCTAACAATACTGTGGGCAATTCTGTTTGTAACTAACTAGAAATAACCATTGTGCCTTGAGATTTAAAGATTCAAAGACTGAAGAAAGCAAGTTTCAGCTGACTGGTTAAATGTGACAAAGAGTCATCCTCGATTTAGTTATTTTTTAAAAAGCCTTAAACAACATGAACAATCTCAACAGTGTTACTTCTTAGTGATTGCCTGAAATCTCCACTGAAGGTTTAAACATAACATGAAAACACCTTCACTTTAGATATGACATCTTTAGTCCAGTGCACGTTTAATGGTTGAGACAGAATCTATCTGACTAAAGAGAAGTTGCAATGCAAGGCACCCAAAAAAAACTTAAGTGTCTTTAAATAAGAATTTAAATAACTAAGCCTCCTAAAACTCAGAACACTTCCGAAGCTAACATTATTGAGAAAATCAGAGTATTTCTCTGTGGTTTTAAAATCAGTGCCATTGTACAAATCACTCCATCTACCATCCTCATGACTCACTGCTTGTTAAACTAGAATACATTTATTAGAAACAAAAGCTTTCTTGGTGTGTAAGGGCATTCTAAAACCTGAGGTCCATAGCATGATTAAAACAGGCTTATGCATTTTAGATAAGGTGTGACTCTGAGAAGAGAACCCATAGCTGCTAATGGATAAACAAGGAAGAGACAACTTGCCCTAAGGAAGAATCATGTTGACAGATTAATTGTTATGCAGACAGGAGCTTACACAAAACACTTGCTTGGGCATGTTCTTAATGATTTACCCAAACCAGCCACCCAGAATAATTTACTCTAGCTAGCCAATCAGAATACTTCTTCATGTTAGTTTCTGATATTTTAATATTTAAGCCCTGAATGGCCTCTAACTGATGGAGCAGGTTGTAGCAGGTTGCCTTGTGCTGCTCCCGTTCATAGATTACTCCCTCACTAGGCCTCTTGCTTTAACTTTAAGCAGACTCCGTGATTTTGCTCTACAACATTTAGAAGGAAATGACTTCAACACTGGAAAATAACAGGATCTTGGCTTACCTGGCAGCAGAAAGCTCCAGGGCAGTGAATTCCAGTCCCAGCTCAGTGCTTGATGTTGAAGATGACTTTGGAGGGACATGGGTTCACTGTCCAATTTCCTCACCCATGAGCGTGGAGTAACAATACACCCTACTTTACAAAGGACCCCTGAAGTGTAACCACTAAAATGAAGGGAGCAATTTTACAGCACAAGATAGAGAAAAAATCATTTCACTGCTTACATAATTGAGAATCAATGGATTTCTTCCTAAAGTAGTAATATTTCCCACACACCTTTCAATGGCTCACTGTCATTTTAACTTGTTGTTGTTGTTAAGTGCCGTCGAGTCGGGTCCGACCCATAGCGACCCTGTACAGGGTTTCCGAGGGTGTAAATCTTTACGGGAGTAGAAAGCCTCATCTTTCTCCCGCGGAGCAGCTGGTAGTTTCGAACCGCTGACCTTAAGGTTCGCAGCCCGATTCGTAACCGCTACGCTACCAGAGCTCCTGGTCATTTTAACTATTAAGAGCTAAATGGCTTGCTTATTCTCAGTGTTAGTACCTTTTCTTTCCTGTTTCCTTTGCTTCAGTCTCTGTCACTGAAACTGTTGACCAGGCTTCCTCACGGCATGGCTACTGACTCCATGAGTCTAAACCACCCTCTCCTCCTAAAGCGGTTGTCTCTGCCTCACTCACACTGTTGCCTCTCCACACTAGAGCTCACCTCCATGCCTCTGTCTGCTCTTCCGCGGGACCAACCTGCCAGGCAGTCAGGTACCAACGGTGTAGTCTTTCTTGGTGGTTACTACACTGGGTGGAACAAACATCTCTTCTTGACTCCCACCCATTTTTTCCCCTCTCAGCTCGTACACACTGTAATAATGGTCCCTTGTGTGTCATAAGTATGTCATGACCCTCCTCAAGAATGCATGTTACCACCTAATTGCTTTCAGATTCCTATGCAGAAAGAAGTTCAATACAGGGGGAGAAACAAATGATAATTAAATTAGACCTGTTAGTCTTCAATGGTTTCATCAATTTGAGGTGGAGAAGATGAAATGAAATGAGAAATGAAGTAACTTCAGGCATTCTAAAGCATCAAAAAAAAAAACCCATCATTTTATCTCAACCTCAAGTATCCTATTTCATAGAATGCAGAATACTCATCAGATTCTTTCCTTAATTAATAAATATTTCATACTCATAAAATACCATTAAATGAAAACATGATTTTAGCTTGATATTTGCCCTCTATCACATCAGGATTTATATGATGGAAAAGGCGTCCATACAATTTACGATGATATATAGAAACAGCAACATCCCACTAACATGGCATTATAAGGCAGGACTTCATTCCATGTATATGAAATTTCTTTGAACAAATTTTCATTTGTTCCTATGAACAAATAAAAATTACCTCCTTAAGGATTTGTCCTTTAAAATTTTTAACCATCTTTTTTTTATGAAACTCTTGGTTTTTCAAATATAATAACACTTCAATGCTTATATAATTGAGAGCCAGTAGATTTCTATATAAAATATAAATAAATCCTTTGCTGTTAACCACCACTGACCGGGCTCCTATTCATGCTGACCTTCTGGAGAAGAGAACTAACGTTGGCCAGTCCGGTGCTCCTGCCTTCATGATAGCTGCTGTGTTTGCCCTCATCTTTCCAACACGACATCAGCCCATTTCTAGTGATGCATAAGCATTTCATTGGCTGATTTTGTGATGGCTTTCACCAGGTTTTCTTTTTTTCCTAATCTGTCTTAGTCTGGGAGTTTTGATGAAGCCTGGGTGACTGGGCTAGTATTAGACATACCTATGACCGAGCTTTCAGCATCATAGCAACACACACTGGCCGAAGGCTGGTGGGCCTGCCTCCTTAGACAATGGAAATCAAACGTAATTTAACTTTTTTTCATAACATCTCCAGACCATCATTACTGAACCTTGTAATAATCCAGTTCTAATTTTGCTTCTTAGAATTCCTGTCTCTCCACATTATACTGCCAGATGACACTTCATGCTGTTATCATTTTCCCTGCTCACCCTCATGATTTATAGCTTTTCATTTATTCCAGATCAGGAAACCAGATAACAAAATGTTTAAATGTTACAAGCATGTATTAATTCATTCAACAAATATTTCTTTAGTGCCTATTATGTTATCAGGCCTGTTCTTGGTGCCAAGGATACCACACTGAATCAAGCAAAATGCCAATCTTCACGGAGCTTTTATTCAGGTGGTTGTTTTTGTTAAGAGCCGATGAGTAGGTTTTGACTCATAGCAACCCTATGTAGGGTTTCCTCATATGCATGGACAATGAATAAAGAAGACAATAGAAGAATTGATGATGTTGTTGGAGAAGAATATTGAAAGTACCATAGACTGCCAGGAGAACAAACAAATCTGTGTTAGAAGAAGTATAGCCAGAATGTTTCTTAGAAGCCAGGATGGTGAGACTTTGTTTCTCATAGTTTGGACATGTTTTTAGAAAGAATCAGTCCCTGGAGAAGGACATCATACATGAAGAAGTGGAGAGCCGGCAAAAAAGAGGAAGACCCACAACAAGATGAATTGACATGGTGACAGCAACAATGTGACAGTTGTCAGATCGATGGCTCAGGACCTGGCAGTGTTTCATTCTGTTGTTGGCCTGGACTCCATGGCACATAACAAAAACAACTATGAAAGTATTATAATCTAGAGATGATTAAAAGTATGCTGGAGGATACATGAATCTACATAGGCTATATGCAAATACTATGCCACTTTATATCAACAACTTGCACGCCCATGGATATAAATATCTGTGGGGGATTCAGAAACCAATTCCAGTGGATACCAAGTGCTGACTGTGTGTAATGATTATATACAGCACATGTTGAAGGATCCCCAGTGACGCAATGATTAAGTACTTGACTAACCGAAAGGTTGGTGGTTTGATTTGACTTTCCCCTCTGCAGAAGAAAGATGCAGCAGTCTGTTTCTGTAAACATTACAGTCTTGGAAACCCTATCCGGCAGTTCTAGTCTGCCCTGGAGGTTCATATGAGTCAGGATAGACAGGACAACAGTGGGTTTTAACATGACACATTAGGAATAGAAAACAGAAAACAGGCGCCATCTAGTGGATTCCAACTCAATGGCAACCCCATGCATGTCAGAGCAGAACTGCCATCTACAGGTTTAGGTGAATGCTATTTTGCTAGGTATCTTGTGATATTGTTCAATCTTTTGCAATGGATATTATTTTTTAAACTACATAACATTCTTTTCTCCTTATACTTGTTGTTGTTGTTACGTGCCGTCGAGTCGGTTCCGACCCATAGCGACCCTGTACAGGGTTTCCGAGGGTGTAAATCCTTACGGGAGTAGAAAGCCTCATCTTTCTCCCGCGGAGCAGCTGGTAGTTTCGAACCGCTGACCTTTAGGTTCGCAGCCCGATTCGTAACCACTACGCTACCAGAGACCAAACCCACTGCCATAGTGAATCCAACTCATAGTGACCCTAAGGCAGAGGAGAATTGCCCCCATGGGGTTTCCAAGGCTGTAAATGGATACAGAAGCAGATGACCGCATCTTTCTCCCAAAATTCAATGGTGTGTTCAGACCACCAACGTTTCGATTAGCAGTCGAGAGCTTTAACCGCTGTGCCAGCTGCTCCTAGGACATCCTATACAGTATCACTGTGAGTCAGAACTGACTGGAGGGAACTTAACAACAACCAGGCTCCAGGCATTCTTAAGTAGGATGTTAAGTGCCATCAAGTCAGTTCAAACTAGTAGTGACCTAGCATAGGGTTTCCAAGGAGTGGTGGGTGGGTTTAAACCATCAACCTTGTGGTTAGCAGTCCAGTGCTTATCCTACAGCCCCACACCAGGACTCTGTAGGGTGTATTTACTATCTTTTATTTGGGAGTCATTTTTTGGATTATAGGAACCTTCCACGGATATTAGAAAAAACAAAAATGTAAATGTGCCTCAGTGACTGACGTTACTGTTGTAGAAGAACATTTAACCAAGAGCCTAAACAGCAAAAGAAATGTACTCAAAGAAATTTTCAAATGATTGTTCGTTGTTGAAATCATGTCATTATAATAATTAAAGAACTGTTTGTTACAGGACAGTTTTGCGGCGATCATGAAATCTGCTTGCTAACGGCATGCCAACCTAGTCTGAGAGATCAAACCTGGGCATCAGGACAGTGATCTCTCTGTAAGTGATCTTGCCAGTAACCAGTAGTTGTGAAACTTCTTGGTAGTTTTCGATGGTTTGGTAGTTATTAACTGTTCTAAAGGTTTCCAGGAATTAGAGGGTGCCAAAGGAGCTCTGGTAGCGTAGTGGTTACGAATCGGGCTGCGAACCTTAAGGTCAGCGGTTCGAAACTACCAGCTGCTTCGCGGGAGAAAGATGAGGCTTTCTACTCTTGTAAAGATTTACACCCTCGGAAACCCTATACAGGGTCGCTATGGGTCAGAACCGACTCGATGGCACATAACAACAACAACAACTGCTCTGAAAAGAATCACATTAGAAGGTCCTGGATAGAGTGGGAGAAAAATGTGGACCAAACTAAAAAATCATAAAAACAACCAGACTTACTGGTGAAGTAGACTGGTGGACCCTTCGAGACACTGACCCTTACTCACTCACCAGGTCGAGAAATGAACACCTTCCCATGGCTCAATTCTCAGCCAAGCAATAGACCATCTATCAGGGAAATAGTAACACAAGTGAGGTTGTTGTTGTTGTTAGGTGTCATCGAGTTGACACTTACAGTGATCCTATGAATAACAGAACAAAACACTACCCAGTCCTGAGCTAACCTCACAATCGTTTCTACTCCTGAGCCTACTGGTGGTGCCACTGTGCCAATATGAGTAGGTTTTGACTCATAGCAACCCTATGTATAACAAAACAAATCTCTTCCTAGTCCCTCACTAACCTCACAATCGTTTCTACTCCTGAGCCTACTGGTGGTGCCACTGTGCCAATCCATCTCACTGAGGGTCTTCCTCTTTTTCTCCAACCCTCCACTTTACCAAACATGATATCCTTCTCTAGTGACTGGTCCCTCCTGGTAACATATCTGAAGTATGAGAGATGAAGTCTGACCATCCAGGCTTCCAAGGAGCACGCTGGCTATACATCTTCCAAGACAGATGTTTGTTGTTTTGGCAGTCCATTGTTGTTGTTGTTGTTAAGTGCCATCGAGTTGGCAGTCCATAGTACTTTCAATATTCTCATCCAGCACTGTGACTCAAATGTATCAATTCTTCTATGGTCTTCCTTATTCACTGTCCACCTTTCACATGCATATGAGGTTATTGAGAATACCATGGCCTGGGTCAGGTGCACCTTAGTCCTTAAACTGCTGTCTTTGCTCTTCAACACTTTAAAGAGGTCTTGTGCTGCAGATTTGCCTAGTGTGATGCTTCGTTTGATTTCTTGACTGCTGCTTCCATGAGTGTTGATAGTTGAGCTGAGCAAAATGAAGTCTTTGACAACTTCAATCTTTTCTTCATTTATATGGATGTTGTTTTATTGGTCCAGTGGTGAGGATTTTTGTTATTTTTTGAGATGCAGTCCATACTGAAGGCTGTGGTCTTTGATCTCCATCAGTAAGTATTTTAAATCCTCTTCGTTTTCAGCAAGAAAGCATATCACATATGAAGTGAGGCAAGATACACTAGAACACCCATACTTGCAGATAGTACCCACTTGACCTGGCTTCAAGGGCTGGATGATCAGAACTCAACTAGAAGAAGAAAGAAGAGGAAAACGCAGATTAACCCACTACAATTTGATGAACTTTACCTATACTTATGGATGTAGTAGCTCAAAAAAGGGAATAAATCTTTACAGAAAGGATCTATTCCCAGAACAAATCTGTATACCCCTCGGTACACAGGGTTGACAGGGATGGGCAGCTTGGACATTGGCTACACAAAATGGGGGTGAGAGGAACTACAAAGGCAAGAAGTGACTGGCTTACAAGCTTTCAAGAGGGAGCCTAGTTCCAGATGAGGCTGGGGAAGGTAGAAACTTCACTGAATGATTTCCAATCTGTTGGGACCAGGCTAGTGAAAGGAGATGGGGATAAGACTCTTGTAGCACAATAGTGAATAATTTCTATCAGGACTGACTGTGAGGGTAGGAAATATAGAGGTAGATGTTTTCTGACAAAAGGAGGGGAGTGAGTGATTTTGCAGCCCAGGAGTGGAGGTCCCTGGAACCATCAAGTGAGAAGAGTGGAGAACGGGATCCTACCCAGAAAGGCAGAGATGCCAGGGATGGAGACAGAGAAGATGACATGGACAGACGGAGCGGCTGGGAACATTGAACTCAAGGAGGTAGAAGGGCTGTATGCTGATGGCCAGGGGGGCAGGCCTGTGCGGTATGGCCTTTGGTGATTTGGTGATGCATGGAGGGGATTGTAATCATTGCAATTAAACAAAATACAATAGGATGAATGTAAAACTGATATTCTTCCTTGTACACCTCACAATAAAAACTTCTAAAAAAAAAAAAAAAAAGAGGGCGCCTATTTCTAGACGGGGCGGGGGTAGGTAGAATCTCCACTGAATGGTTTCTAATCTGTTGAGATGGGGCTAATGAAAGGAGATGGGGATAAGACTCTTGTGGTACAATGTGAATAATTGCTATCAGGACTGACTGTGAGGGTCGGAAACGTAAATGTAGATGTTTTGTAACAAAAGGAGGGGAGTGGGTGATTTTGCAGTCCAGGAATGGACGTCCCTGGGACCATCAAGTGAGAAGAGCTGAGTGCGGAACACTTCCCAGAGAAGCAGTGATGCCAGAAATGGAGGCAGAAATGATGACGTGGACAGATGCAGCGACTGGGGACCCTGGACTCAGGGAGGGAGGAGGGCTGTATGCTGATGGCTTGGGAGGGGGGAGCAGGCCTGTGGGGTGTACCCTTTCGTTGTTTGATGATGCATGGAGGGGATTGTAATCATTGCAATGAAGCGAAATACGATAGGATGAATGTAAAGCTAATGTTCTCCCATGTAAATCCACATAATTCACAATAATAACTTAAAAAAAGAAAGAAAGCATATCACAGTTTGTTAATGAGTTGTCGTCTAATCCTGATGTCACATTTTTCTTCATATAATCCAGCTTCTCAGATTATTTGATCAGCATAAAGATAGAATAAGTACGGTGAAAGAATACAACCCTGTTGCACACCTTTCCTAATTTTAAACCATTCAGTGTTCCCGTGTTCTGTTCAAACAACCGCCTCTTGGTCTATGTACAAGCTCCTCATGAGCACAAATGAATGTTCCAGAATACTCATTCTTGGCAATGTTGTACATAGCTTGTCATGATCTACACAATTGAAAGCCTTTGCATGGTCAATAAAGCACAGGTAAACATGTTTCTGGTATTCTCTACTTTCAACTAAGATCCATCTTACATCAGCAATGATATCCCTTGTTCCTCTGCCTCTTCTGAATCTGGCTTGAACCCCTGGAAGTTCTCTGTCAATGTGTTGTTACAGCCATTTTTGTACTATCTTTTGTAAAATTTTACTTGCGTGGGATATCAGTGATATTGTTTGATGATTTCCACATTCTGCTGGGTCACCTCTCTTTGGAATGGGCACAAATATGGATCTATTCCAGTCAGTTGGCCAGGTGGTAGCTGTCTTCCAAATTTCTTGGCATAGGTGAGTAAGGGCCTCAGTTTGTAAAAAAATTTCAATTTGTGTTCCATCAATTCCTGGAGCCTTGTTCTCTGCCAATGCAGACTTCTTCCTTCACTATCGTTGAAATGAACGTTAACTGTTTCTTTTTGCTACAGTGACTCTGTATATTCCTTCCATCTTATTTTGATGCTTTCTGCATTGTTCAATATTTTGCCTATGTAATTCTTCAATACTTCAAGTCAAGCCTTGAATTTTTTCTTCAGTTCCCTCAGCTTGAGAAATGCTGAGCATATTCTTCCCTCTAGGTTTTCTAACTCCAGGTCTTTACACATTTCATTATATTATTTTGACTTTTTCTTCTCAAGCTGACCTTTGAAACTTTGTGTTCGGCTCTTGAAACTTTCTGTTCAGCTCATTTATTTCATTTGCTGGAGAGCTCTACACTGGAGAGCAATTTTCAGAGTCTCTTCTGCCATCCATTTTGGTCTTTTCCTTCTTTCTTCTTTATGATCTTTTGTTTTCTTCCTGTGTGATGTTCTTGATGTCATCTCACAACTCTTCTGGTCTTCAGTTTTTAGCAACTAATGCATCAAATCTGTTCTTCAGATGATCTCTAAATTCAGGTGGGATTATATATATATATATATATACACATTCAAGGTCATATTTTGGCCCTTGTGGGCTTGTTTTAATTTGCTTCAGCTTCAGCCTGAACTTGCATGTGAGCAACTGATGGTCTGTTCTACAGTCTGCCCCTGGCCTTGTTTTGGCTGATGATATGGAGCTTTTCCACTGAGTCTTTCCACAGATGTAGTCTATTTGATTTCTGTGTATTCTAGCTGGTGAGGTCCCTTTGTACAGTCATCATTTATGTTGTTTTTAAAAACATATTTGCAAAGAAGAAGTCATTGGTCTTGCAAAATTCTATGATGCCATCTCTAGTGAGGTACCCACACCTTAAAATAATCAACCATTTGAGATCAAAATGGCACCATTTATTCAAGGGCAAGGTTCAGAAGGGTTAGGAAGGAATGAAGAATGGAAACAGGTAACACAGGGAGGAAGGGGGATGAGCAATGTTATATGATGGGGGCGGGGGTGCAATCAATGACATGAAACAAAATGTTTAGGAAGTGTTGAATCGAAAACGGCTCTACTTATAAACCTTCACCCAGTTCAGAATAAAAAGTTGTTTTTGTGTTTTGTTTTGTTTTTAATTCAATTGATAGCTTAGATTTCTTGAAAAACACCAGGATTGCTGTGAGTCCATTCCTACTATTGGTGGTTAACATCCCAACTGCTGATTAGGTGTTAGCATTAAATCTAATGCGGTCAATCCAGTATTTTTCACCAAATGTGTAAATGCATGAAAAAGAATCAATAATACCTCATTGATCAACATTGCCCCTCCCTACAAAAATATATATTCAAACTCATTCCCCCCTACATTATTGTTTATAATTTTAAATTCCAAGGTACAAAGCAAGGCGTCACCTTGAGGTTAGTGTTGTTGTTGTTGTTGTTTTTAAAGATTTTCTAAATTTAAAACATTCCCCCTTACATATTTTACAAAGTAAACCTGGCTAGCTCACAAATTACTATAGTGGAATCATTTTTGACAGTGGACAATCATTTGAAAAATTCTAAAATAAAACAGAATTTTACTTTACACCAGAGTGTAGAGATTATAAAAGAACCCTTAGAAATAGGGACAATGGGAAGAGCCCTCCCCTTGCTGAAGTCTTGTGGTACTGTGGCTTAGCCACTGGACTGCTAACTGAAAGGTCAGAGGTTCAAACACACCTGCTCCTCAGGACAAAGATAGGGCTGATTGCTCCCATAAATATTTACAATCTCAGAAACTCTATACAGATAGGGTCACTATGAGGTGGATTCGACTCAGTAGCACTGGGTTCAGTGTCCAGGTCTAGAAATAGAAATCAAGCAACAAGAGGTCCTAACATTTCTCCCTCTAGTCAAATAATTATAGGTGAGGGAGAGATCTGATAGGAAAAGAGATAAAGAAGAGGGGCTTCAGTTCTACATCTTTAAGGAAGTAAATTCTAAAGTCACAATTGAGCTGTAAGCTTCTTCATGTCCTCAGTAGTTATCAATCCCAGTCCAGACTCCCCATGTTTCAGCCAGTATATATTGTGGAGGCTTCTGGTGTTTTCCCAAAGGCTCACTACACCACCTGTCAAATTACATTATTGTTTATCATTTTAAATTCGGTGGAAATTCTTCAGATAATCTCTCAAAGTTAAACAAAGCTGGAGATTTATTATTCAATTATGGTGTTGATGCTGTGGTTAAGTGCCCGCCAATCGATTCCAACTCATAGTGACCCTGTATGGGGTTTCCGAGGAGCGGCTGATGAGTTTGAACTGCTGACTTTATGGTAGAATGCTTATCCTACAGCGCCACAACAGGACTTCATTATTTGATTATAAAATTTGCAGACTGAACAACACACACCATGTGACTGGGCATTGCACCTGAGATAAGGCAGTATGGATTATTTATATTCCAAGGAACAAAGAAAACCAGAGAAGACCAAACAGTCTCCTGGAGTCTTTCAGACATTCATTAAAGTGCCTCATTGAAATTCTTTCTTCTTCTGAGTTTTGTTTAGCTGAGCAGACAAACAACAGAAGTCTCCAGGGGTCAGTGCCTACTGAGCAGGCTCTCAGCTAGCCAGACGTCTGTTTGTCTGGAAGGCAAGAGTTAAAGAACAGGAACTGTTGACTACACATTAATCTATAGAAACACACTCATTAGTATTCCTAAAAGTTAGGTTACTTGTTACCTTAACCTTTTGTCCCGTGAAACCAGGTAGAAGCTGTGTTCTTCCGGCTGGACACAAGCGACCCCATCTTGTTTTTCAGCCTCCACAATCTCATATTCAAACTTGAAATTAGTTTATTCAGGTCCTTCTCTTGAGTCTACTCCAAACCCCTTTCCTATGGCCCCATTTTCAACCAGGGGCAAATGGAAAAGGTTTAAGACAAGGAATCCTTCTGTTGAAAACCACATGTTACTTTTTTTAGAATATGTTAAGTATCAAGGAAAAATGTAGTCTTTTTCAGGAAAGTGGTTAATTCTCACATGTGACTCGTTTTGAATCTACATACTAAGACTAACCGGCCTACAATATAAAGTGTCACTTAGAGTTCTTCATTAATCTGGCTCCCTCTAGCGTTCCGTTTGCAAATTATCTTCGGTCAGACTCAGAACAACCCTTTATAGGGTTTCGTAGAAGCTGCTGGTGGATTTTAACCATCCACCTTGCGGTTCAAACCAACCTTATGGTCCAGTGCCACATCAGCGAATTATGTTATTGTTCAGTGCCATCGAGTTGGTACTAACTTATAGCAACTCTGTGCACAACAGAACACCACTGCCCGGTCCTGGTTCAACCTGTCAATCGTTGCTACCCCTGAGCCAATCCATCTCGTTGGGTATGTATTATAGGAGGCTCTAATTACCCCTTTTGGGGCCCCATCTTAAAATTATAAAGCAAAGCAATTTTTCCTAGAAATATTTTGGGAGGGAAATGACAGACTGAAATAATATAATCTGTGTCCTGGTGTGGAGCTGTGTGATATGGCAAGGTCAGCAGTTCAAATGGTTCAACTGGATTGCATCTCAATGTAAAGAAAATAAAAATCCTCACCATTGGACCAGTAAACAACATCCATGTAAATGAAGAAAAGATTAAAGTTGTCAAAAACTTAATTTAGCTCAGATCAACCATCAACACTCATGGAAGCAGCAGTTAAGAAATCAAACGACGTATTGCGTTAGGCAAATCTGCTGCACAAGATCTTTTTAAAGTGTTCAAGAGCAAAGGTGTCAGTTTGAGGACTCAGGTGCACCTGACCCAAGCCATGGTATTTTCAGTAACCTCATATGCATGTGAAAGGTGGACAATGTTGGAGGAGAATATTGAAAGTACCACGAGCTGCCAAAAGGACAAACAGATCTGTGTTGGAAGAAATGTAGCCAGCGTGCTTCTTGGAAGCCTGGATGGCCAGACTTTGTCTCTCCAGTCACTGGAGAAGAATATCATCATGTTTGGTAAAGTGGAGGGTTAGAGAAAAAAAGGAAGATTGCAAACAAGATGGATTGGCACAGTGGCGGCAGCAATGGGCCTGAGCCCATTGTGAGGTTGGCCCAGAACCAGGCAGTGTTTCATTCTGTTGTGGTTAAGGTTGCTATGAACTGACACCAACTCGGTGTCACCTAACAACAACAACATGTCGTATTATTGTGCTGTGGGATAAAGCATTGAACCCGAAGTAGGTTTGAACCTCAAGGCTGGTGGTCTAAATTCACCAAGTGCTCCTTGGAAACTGTATACAGGGTCACTGTGAGTTAGAACCAACTCCAAGGTACTTCAACAACATGAGTGAGAACTGACTTGATGGCACTTAACAACAACAACATTTTTAAGAAAACACTGTACTTAATCTTTTTTTTTGGAAAATTACTAAAATGTATATATAGGGTTAAGGAGCTCTGGTAGCATAATGGTTACAAATCGGGCTGTGAACCGCAAGGTCAGCAGTTCGATACTACCAGGTGTTCAGAGGGAGAAAGATGAGGCTTTCTGCTCCCATAAAGATTCATAGCCTTGGAAAGCCTGTACAGGGTTGCTATGAGTCAGAAGTGACTCCATGGCACATAACCATCACAACATATAGGGTTGAACTTCTGGTGTGGCAATATAGGATAAGCACTGGTCTGCTAACCACAAGGTCGGCAATTCAAACCCACCAGCTGCTCCTTGGAAACCCTATACAGGTTAGTTATGTCTTACAAGTGTCTGTAATCAAGTCCCCTGTGTGCTTTAGTATACATACGAGTGTATGTACATACAGTGACGTGAGTACATACACATATGTGCACGATTATATACGCAAACATAAGTACATACCTAAGCACATGTATGGGAAGCGCACTGGCTCCATGTCATAAGCACTGGACTGCAAACCATAAAGTCTGAAGTTCAGGCCTGCACACCACCCCATGGGAGAAAGGTAAGGCTTCCTGCTCCTTCAAAGATTTACAGCCTCGGAAACTGTGAACCACCACCACCACCACCACATCCATGCTGGTGTTGTAGGATAAGGACTGTTAACTACAGACTCAGGGCTTCCAGCCCACTAGCGGCTCAGCTCTGAGGAAAAAACGAGGCGTCCTTCTCCCGTAGATTTACAGCGTCAGAAACTCTATACACGGTCACCACAAGTCTAAATCTGCTTGATGGCACTTAACAACAACAATATACATGCATGACTACAGATCCATATGTACTCACACATATGTTTTGGTTGTTGTAAAATTATAACTTCCACAGCAATTATCAACAGATATTCTGTGTGTGTACTTTCAGTGATATTATTTACCTTCATCAAGCTGTGAATACCTCACTCTCATTCAGTGTTACATTTCCCATCATCACAAACAACAATCTACTATCTATGGAGTGAACCTCCCTCCCCCCGCCAATCCCTGGTAACCACTAATTAAGATTCATTTCTGTTCATTTACCTATTCACATCAGTTTATAAAATGAGAACATACAGAACCCTGTACAGGGTCACTATGAGTCGGTACCAACTGAATGGCACTTTTTAGCAGCAATACATACAGTTGTCAGACTTGCCAGACAAAACTATGCAACACCCAGTAAAATTTGAATTTCAGGTTAAAAACAAACAACTCTTTGCATAAATATGACCTCTATGGAGTCTTTGTGGGGTGCAATGTGGCTAATGACAACATTGGGGGTTCAAGTTCAATCCAAGGCATTTCAGAAGATAGGACTGGTGGTGATCTATTACTGAAAAATCAGCCCTGGAAAACCCTGTGGGGCACAGTGCTCTTTTGACCGACATGGGGTCACTGTAGGTCAGAATTGACTCAACAACTGCTTTCCAGATGATGCTGTGGAACTGCAGCACTCAGCTACCTTCAGGCTGAAGCTGTACCCAGGGAGCCATGCTTCTGAGTTCTCAGTCTCAGCTGGGAACTGGGGAGCTCTTGATACACCCATGCCCAGGTTCACCCTAGACCAATTGAATCAAATATTTTTAAAGTATCCAGATAGTTTAGAAGTTCAAAACTACTGCTCTACAGCAAGAAAGGGCAAATTTTATCTGTAAAGGGCCAGATGGGAATTATTTAGGCTTTGCTGGCCATATGGTCTCAACTTTGTCCTTGTAAAGAATGTCGAAGCAGCCATAGAAGACATGTAAACAAATGACTGTGTTCCAATAAAACTTTATTTATGGATATTGAAATTGAAATTTCATATAATTTTCTGGTATGAGGAAATATTATCCTTTCTCATTTTTCAACCATTTTATAATATAAGAACCATTCTTAGCTTTAGAGCAGTTCTTTACCTCTTTTTGTAAATAAAGCTACTCAACTTTCTTCCCTGCTTGAGTTTCCTTTTGTAGGGCATTTCCATTCATTCTGCATGGTAGATGAATTCATTTGACAGATGTTATAATTAATCAAGTCCAATATTCTCTTTTCATACTGCAATATAGAACTTTTATTTAAGAAATTGGCTCATTTTAAAAAATGAATAGACATTATTATAGTAAAGATCCATGAATTAGCATAAAACTAATATTCTATTTTAACAAAATTGGTCTTTAACCTGATGATCCATGAAGTAATTTCCTCTAAATGGGCATTAGTTAGGTACTATCACCATAAAAAATCACCACCTGTCTGTCTGTCTCGCTGTGGTGGTTTGTATCTTACTTTGATGCTGGAAGCTATGCCACCTTGGAGTCCTGATGTGGTGCTGTAGGGTAATGCACTAGACTGCAAGGTCGGCAGTTCAAGCTCACCAGATGCTCCTTGGGAACACTATACAAGGTCACTATGAGTCGGAATACACTCCACAGTACTTTTCCAGACGAGGAAGAAAGGTTTGGTGATCTCTTTTTAAAAATTAGCTAATAAATACCTTATGGAAACAGAATATTATCTGATGGAGTGCTGTAAGATGAACCCCCATACGTGGGAGTTACTCAAACTACACAATGGCCGCAACAGTGGACTTGAACATAATAAAGAGTAAAGATAGTGTAACGTTATGCTCAACTATTGTACATGGATTTGCAGGGGTCAGAGTTGACGACAGTAACTAATAACTAAACAGAAAATCAAATTCACTGCCATCCAGAAGCTTCCTACTCATAGCGACCCTACAGTCCCATAGGCTGCCAAGGCTGTAAGTCTTTACTGAAACAGACTGTCACTTCTTTCTCTCTCTGACCAGCTGGTGGATTTGAACCGCTGATTTTTTTATTAGTAGGCGATTGCTTAACCACTGCATCACCAGGGCTCCTCACAACATATAAAAAGAAGCTCACTTAATTACTTTGACAATACAGCAGGAACACATAAATGAATTTGGAGTAACTTCTGAACGGAACCCTTGTAAATGAAGAAATCATTGTAATAATATTTACATCATGGCAGACTCTTAGTAAACAATCTCACCTGTGCCCTCACCTATTTAGAAGTATATGAGGGGAAATGGAGAAATCTGTGGGGGATTTTGTGGCTTCTTTAATACTTAGTATATCGAACCACAAGATTGGTGGCTCAAGCTCACCATCTGGTCCTTGGAAACCCTCTACAGGGTTGCACTTAATCGACTGAATGGCACTTAACAACAACATATGGATATATTACATCTTTTCCTTTCGAACAGTAAACAAAAACTAAAATAAAAGGGAGATTTGAAGTTACTGAAAATTTAGATTTTAAATTATTTGTATGTTTTCCTTTCAAAAGAATAGGATGATAGAACTATAAAGATCAACAATTAAAAAAAAGTATGGGTAAAAAAATAGGGGTAAACTTAGGCACTCTGTTACGTGGCATAAATGCCTGTCAAACAACTGAAGACACACAAACAACAGAGGACAAAATAGATGACTGGGACCTCCCAAAAATTAAATACTAATGTGCATCAAAACATTTCACCAAAAGAGAACCCACAGACTGGGAAAATTTTTTTTTTGCAATGACGTATCTGACAAGGGGCTAGTCTGTAAAATCTATAGAAAACTACAACATCTCTACAAGAAAAAGGCAATACTCCAACTGAACAACTGGCACAGGACATGAACAGACACTTCACCAAAGAAGACGTTTAGACAGCCAGCATTCATGAAGACATGTTCACCATCATTAACCATTGTTGCTGTTAAGTGCCGTTGAGTCATTTCCGACTCATGGAAACCCTGTATAGGGTTTCCATGGAGCAGCTGGTGGGTTTGAACTGCCGACCTTGTGGCTAGCAGTCAAGTGCTTATCTTACAGCATCACACCAATATAAGGGGCAAAAATGATGAAAACTTCTTAGATAATATCAAATATCGTAAGGCAATGAGGTGGGTTTGGGGCTCAGGACCATAGTATCAGATGGCACCATGATCAATTGGCATAGCATAGCCCACAAAGACAATGTTCAACATCCTACTTTGGTGATTAGCATCTGAAACCATAAAAGCTCATGAGCAGCCATCTAAGGGGCAACAATTGTTTTCTCCATGTGCAGAAGAAAGAAGAGTGATGAGAACTGAAGATTCTTGAAATCAACTAGTCCAATAGACAAACGGAGCATTTGAACATCAGTCTCCCTGACTCTGAGACGAGAAGAACTAGATGGTGCCCAGCAAACACTACCAACTGCTCTGAAAAGAAGGATTTGGGCTAGCCTTCTCTTTCTACTCCTTCAACTCCAGGTAGTCCTGGATAGAGTAGGAGATAATGTGGAATAAAACTCAAAATTATAAATATAAAGACCAGGCTTACAGCTCATAAAGACTGGAGGAACTCAAGATGATGGCCCTTGGTCATCCTTCAGGTCCGGAACTTACCCTGGGAGCCCAACTTTCAGCTAAATTTCGGCGGATAGGTTGATGGGGGGACAACAACACATGTAAGGTCTGCTCACGGTGGAATGGTCAATCATTCAAGATCAAAAGGGCAACATTGACCTAAGGACAAAGTTGAGACAGGATGGAAAGGTGGGTGGAGTAGAAAGAGAAACCAAAGGGAGGATGTGGGGTAACTACTGGTGCAGCGAGGGGATTCCAATCCCTGAGATGAAATGAAGCATATTTGTTGAATGCAAAATGGGTTATCTTGGTAAACCTTCACTCAATTCACAATACAAAGTTAAAAAAATAATAATAATAGGATGAATCATAGCAGTGAACGAACAAGAAATAGTTAGGTTCTTACCAAACCCCATCTGCTGCTCTCCAGTCAGTTCCAGCTTAGGTGGACTCCGTGTGTTGCCGAGTAGAACTGCTCTGGTGTTTTCTTGGCTGTGACCTTCACAGACGTACCTTTGGGTAACTTTGAACCTTTAACCATTAGTCAAGCACAGTTTGTACCAACTAGGCATCTGGGTAAAATATTTTTGTTATTGTTGTTAGGTGCCGTCAAATGGATTTTTGACTCATAGTGACTCCATGTGACCTAGTAGAACTGCCCCATAGGGTTTCCAAGGAGCTGACTGATAAACACAGTATAAGATATATGTATACAACTACATCCCAGCAGACACCATTAATTGCCCCATCATTAAATCATTTTAATGATTTATTATTATTCAGCCACTTGCTCCATGGTTGCTGCTTCTGCAAGAGGACCAAAAACGTGAGGCAGGAGCGAGGATGAGGGTAAAAGATGGAGCAGCAGAAAGACTGTTCTACTCAACTTCCTTTTCCTGTTTGATGTTGAGGTAACTAATGCAGTGGTGTTGCCACAAAGACCCTAAAACCAGTTGCCATGGAACCAATCCAAACTCACAGGACCACTTGAGTTGTAGATCGGTGGTGCTTCACAGGTTTCAGGGCTATAACCTTCGGGAAGCAGATAAAAGTGCCTCTGGGGGACTTTGAAATGCTGGCCTTTCAAACACTTAACGATTTGTGACATCCAAGGGCCTACCCCAAGGACAATATCTTACATAAAGATATTGACTGCATCCACTTTGCAGTCAAACCAGAGAGATGCACATTTCAAATGGAATGAGTCCCATACCCTCAGTCATGAACGTTTTTCTAAGGACTGCAACCCACTAGTGCTGGCTGGTTTTAGCAATCCTAATCTGACCCAGCCTCCACTCTGAAAGTAAAGTGGGGCTCAGCCTTCCACCATGAGCTTGGACTTGCTATTCTACCCAAAGAGGTGATGTGCTTCTCTCCACTCCTAGGACCAAAGAATTTAAATGGGACTGAGTTGTACCTGATTCAAATCCACTTTGCCAAGTCTGATCCACTTGGCTGAAGGCCTCATTCCCAGAAGTCCCTTAATATTATCTCCTCCCTTTCCTCCTCTTGAATTCAGCTTCACTAATGGCTAACTTGTTGGTGCAAACAGTTAACCTACTTGGTTAGTGAACGGTTAGAGGTTTGAATATACCAAGAGGTGCCTCAGAAGAAAATCAGCCATTGAAAACCCTATGGAGCATAGCTGTACTCTGGCCCACACAGGGTCAACACAAGTTGGAATGACTTGAATCTAGAGTCTCTTTCAGAGTGTCCTCAGTAATTAACACTTTGCTCCCGTGCTAACTTGCGCCAACAGAGCCTGATTTTCCCGACTGCTTCCAGTAACACATCATATGCTTGTGGCCCAAGTCCCTCTAGCACATATGCAGAGGTCTGTATTCCTTTCTGCTAATGTGTGTTTAGAATTCTGACATATGATTCCTGACAACACTCTTCATAACCAAATATCATTTGAATGTTTTCAGGCATTCTTCCATGGGAACCAGCCTGTTGACAGCTCTAAATCCATTGAACACTCTAAATAAATGCTAGACACCATAATACATGTTTCCTTAAGTCCCTTGTGCTTCTCTGCCTCTGAGGCTCCCATGACTGCAACATTCTGTGGCAAGTTCTAAAGATGTGTAAAGCGCCCTCTCCAGGTCCTGTCCTGTGTTCCCCAGTAATGTGCTTGGTGTCTGGTATAGTGAAATCTCAACCAGGAACTTCAGTGCTTGCATGTTGCTAGCTGCTGTTGGCTGAGTTGGCCTATCACTCACAGCCACCCATACAGAATACTATTATAGTGTTATGGGCCACAGGTTCTTATTGGCTGACTTTTCAGAAGTAGATCACCAGGACTTTCTTTCTAATCTATTGTAGTCTGGATGCTCCCCTGAAACCTGCTTAGCATTGTAGCAACATGCAAGCTGTTCTTGAAGTCCGTTGATCAGCAAGTGAACCTGGGTATCACTTGTGGAAGGTGAGAGTTCTAGCACAGACCTCCCACTGTCCACCTGGGCCCAATAGCCAGCCTCAGAGTAGGACCCCAGGTAGTAGGCTCCCCATCTTGGAGGTAAAGCAAAAGAAGGGCTTATTTAACTCAAATAGGAAGTCGTGGATCCTTCCCGCCCTTGAAAGTTGCCAATTTCTCTTTTTAAAATTATGTGCCTATTCTAGACCTCTGAGACAAAATGGCAAGAGATGATCTCCCTTTCCCTAAAATTAACAAAACAAAAAATAAAGGAGGGGGGGATTTCAACAAAATCACAATGAAGCAATTTAAAAAGGTGTTAGAGGAGATTGTCTCACCCATATCAGCATCTTTAAAAATCTCTATCAAAGCAAAGAAAAAGGCAAATGATTCCCATTATCATCTGAGCTTAGTGGGGTCTACTCTGGTATTGTAGTGTTTACGAATACGTCTGCGAACCGCAAGGTCAGCATTTCGAAACTACCAGCGGTTCTGTAAGAGAAAGAAGAGGCTTTCTGCTCCCGTAAAGATTTACAGCCTCGGAAACCCTGTACAAGGTCGCTATGAGTTGGAACCGACTCCACAGCATATAGCAACAGCATGTTCCTCACTTTTAACTCCAAAAAGCGTTATATAAGTGTTATGAAAGTTATGTTAAGTGAAAGAAAAAAGTCCCTTAAGAATCACCGTAGTATGCCCCAATAAAAGTCAGGTCAGACAGATAGGTCATTCTCAAGAAGTTTTCCTTAAAAACAGAGGACCTTGGCTTCCACTGGACTTGCCATTTTGTTTGCTTCCTGGTAGAGCAATTGTGACCAGTTAGTGACAATTACAGCAGTAAACAGGAATGTGGAAAAATAGACAAGAGTGAAAACAGTAAGACAAGATTTTATGAGGGAAGAAGGCATCTTCTTTTTCCCGCGGAACAGCTGGCAGTTTCAAACTGCTTACCCTGAGGTTAGCAGCCCGATTTGTAACAATCACTGAGGAGTGAGTGCATGGAAGAGGGATATCCCCCTGCCCCCTTGACAGGACTTAAACAGCCTGTCACTTCAATAAGACTTCACTTAGGCGCAAATCCTTGCGTGATGAATATGATAGCAGAATCATAATGCTTTAAAAAAAAAAAAAAGTTTGAACCTCAAATAGGCTTAATAATGATGTATCTTTTCTCAGTATAGTCTTCATTCACAACGACCCATTTGTGTCAAATATACTCAATAAATCTGACTTTTCTCTTTAAGCCTAGATGCCTTTACAAGAAAAAAACCAAAATGTCAAGAACAGAATTTTTTCCTAGTTAATATGAAATCTTCAGGCACTGCAAGTTAAAAAAGATAGATTTTACTATTCTTGAATCACAGATAGTCTTAACTCCATCTTAGTAAATGTGAAATGTATAATTGATAATTAAAATAAAACCAAAGAGTTCACTGTAAATGGGGACCAATGATCATATTGGGGTGATGGAAATGTCCTACATCTGGATTATGGTGACACCTGTACAATTTAATATATTTGCTATAATATCACTAAAGCGTACATTTTAAAATAGGTGAATTTTAAGGTCTCTAAATAATACCTCCAAGTTACACACACACACACATCCAAATCAATTGTAATGTTTTCTATGACCACAGAATGTCAGTAAAGACAGCCATGAAAGATTTCTTCAGAAACCTAATTTTCCAAGATGAATGCCACCAACCACTAGATGTAGCTATCTTTTCGTTGTAGTGATTCTGATGCTCTGGGTCACAGGTAATTTTGAGGGTATCAAACACCAGAGCCAGGGATCATGAATAACACTATATTCAAATATAAGCTTATACAAATCTACAATGGATGAACCTATCAAATGATTTTCTTTCCTGTAAATACAATAAAAACAAAAACCTCATACCACAATAATTTTCAATAAATTGAAATTCAATCTTGCTGAAAATATTACAAGTATTTAAAACTAGTCTTAGACTAAAGACACCTTGTAATAGACATAGTTAGACACTTTGATTATATGATACTGTCATTTTTTACATTTTAATTTGAAGTATAATTTTTTAATTTTCAGATCTAATTAAATATTAATTTTTTAAAAAGCCTTTCAAATAACTAGTTAAAAAGGAGAAATCTAAAAGGAATGCAGTCCCTTTCTCTCATGCATATGTTACTTCTGTTTTTTTTTTTTTTTTTAAAAAAAAAAACATTAAAAGTGATAAATTAGGTTATGGGAAGATAAACCTTCTAATAAATACAAATTGAGAAAACCACAGCAGTGTCTTGGCTGGGGCCATTTCCTCTTACTCACTATAACCCTGTTCAGATAGAGAAGGGGTGAGGGAACTTGCCAGGTAGAAAAATTTCAATCTGTTGAATTTTTAGTATATTTATAAATAACTAAGTGAAATAATGGTTGTCCAAATAAAGTCTTCATGTGTTAAAATCTTAACCTAGGTTACACCCAGGAGTCCTGGTGTGGCACTGTGAGTAGATGCGCTGGACTGCAAAGTCGTTTGAACTGCAAGGTCGGCAGTTCAAGCTCTCTAGCCACTCCTTGGAAACCCTATACAGGGTCGCTATGGGTCAGAACCAACTCGAAAGCACTTAACAACAACAACAATAACAACAGGTTACAGCCAAAGCAAAAGGATGTTAAAAAAAGAAAAAAGTAGATAACCCTGCATTCAGCAGCAGGCCAGTTTCCTTTTAAAATTAATATTAAAGGCAATTCTCAGAACTGATTTTTCAAATGATTTTGAAAATGTTGAAGACCAGAGTACTGAGAATATCGACATATGGCTTACAGGATATGGGGGAAAGGTTTGGACAAAATCCTGCTTATAAGAACTCTTCTCTGAAATTTAAGATGCTAATGTTTCTTCAAATATCAAGGTCAACGAAACCTAACTGCCACATTTTACATGCGAGGAAGCCAAGGTGCAGTTAGGTAAAGTGACCTGACCCACATGACCTGGAGTTAGTGGCAAAGCCTCCAACCTCTCAGCTGCGAGTCCTCGATGAAAATACACATATTCACTTTACTCTTACAGCACAGACAGACTTGGTTTTGATTCTGTAGTTTTTTATCTCAGCTAGATTTAAAAAATAGATTACTATCATCCAACTTGGAAGTTCAAAAAAAATCAAAGTCACAAGACAGTGATTTTGAGAATTTTGAATTCCTTAGAAGAATTCAAGTAATTATAGTGAAAATCCCAATATAGCTACAACCGACACAATCAATCCTAATGTGCTTTTGGCGAATGAAGTCAATGGCACTTGTAGCAGAATTCCCCTATGAAGCCTCTGCCTTCTAGTCTGTTCTGACTCAAAGTGACTCTATATAGGTTCTGAAACTGTAAATCTACCGGAGCAAACAGCCTCATCTTTCTCCTGAGAGGGGGCTGATGGGTTTGAACCACCGATTTTGTGGTTAACAGTTCAGTGTTTATTCTACAGCACCCCACCAGGACTCCACAGCAACCCTCTTATTCACTCTCTTATGACTACACTAAGTGCTCCAGTTAGTAAACACTTTGGCATGCCAACACTTCCTTCCCCTCCCCTCCCAAATTGCTTTGACGCTATAAGTATTTCTGGAACAACAGCAGCCTGGCATTTGAGGACATACGTCACGCTCTGTAACTAGAAAAATTAATGGGTTAAGCATGTTCTGTAACCTTGATAAAACAGATGTGTTCTACTCTTCAAGGTCTAAACTCCAACAAATTCCATGTCCAGACATCTCGATAAACGGTAAATTAAACCATGTAAACAACAGGGGCTTATAAATGCTTGTAAGAAATCCCATTAAAAGCTGGAGAGTTTTTCTGTTTAATATTGGCTGGTTAAGCAAGGAAAATGATGGTGAAAGTTCTGGCTGGCCTGATGCTCAACATCATTAGCCATTGTTGTTATTGTTAAGTGTCCTTGAGTCAGTTGACTATATCATAGAGATCCTGTATAGGGTTTTTGAGGAGTGGTTGGTGGGTTTGAACTGCCAACTTTTCTGTTAGCAGTGCAGTGTTTATTCTACAGCGCTATACCAGGACTCTAATGAACTATTTTTGTTGTTGTTAATTGAAGTCGAGTCAATTCTGACCCATAGTGACCCTGTTATAGGGCTTCTGAGGAACCTCTGGTGAGCTTGAGCCCCCAACCTTGCGGTTCAAACCGACTTTGTAGTTCAGTGCATTAACCCCCAGCACCACACCAGAACGCCAATTATGGAAATACAAATCAAAGCCAAAAGAAGGTTAACACTTTATACCCACTGCTACTGCTGTGTGCCGTGGAGTCAGTTCCAACTAATTGTTGTTGTTAAGTGCCGTCGAGTCGGTTCCGACCCATAGCGACCCTGTACAGGGTTTCCAAGGGAGTAAATCCTTACGGGAGTAGAAAGCCTCATCTTTCTCC
>NW_006408682.1:4004831-4014546 GCF_000296735.1 Chrysochloris asiatica
AACCGCTGACCTTAAGGTTCGCAGCCCAATTCGTAACCACTACGCTACCAGAGCGCCCTTTTATAGAGTTTCTGAGGCTGGTGGATTTAAACTGCTGACTTTGCAGTAAGCAGGGCAACGCGTAGCCCCTTACACTACCACCAGGACTTCCTTTATACCCACTAGGGTAACTATCACCAAGAAAAAAGGCAAAATAACAAGTGTTGACAAGGATGTGGAGGAACCGGAAGCCTCATTCATTGCTTCTGGGAATATAAAATGGTGCGGCTACTTTGGAAAACAGTCTGGCAGGTCCTCAAAATGTTTAACAAAGAGCTGCCCTAGGACTCAGGAATTCCTCTCCTAGGAACACCCAAAAGACTTGAAAACAGAGACTCAGATATGTATGTGTGCAACACTTCTCACAATAGCCAAAAGATGGAATCAATCTGTGTCCATCAACAGATGGATGAAATACACAATGTGGTATATCCATAAATAGACTATTATTCGGCTGGAAATAAAATGTGGTTCTGATAACAGGAGTTCTAGTAATATGGGTGAACTTAGAAAGCACTATTGAGTGAATTAAGCCACGCACAAAAAGGTAAATTGTATGATGCCACTTACATGTACCATCTTGTTTTTGCTATGTGCCGTGGAGTCGGTTCCGACTCATAGCGACCCTATACAGGGTTTCCAAGGCTGTAAATCTTTACTGGAGCAGAAAGCCTCATCTTTCTCCCGCAGAACAGCTGGTCGTTTCGAACTGCTGACCTTGCGGTTTGCAGCCTGATTCGTAACCAGTACACTACCAGAGCTCCTTACATGTACCATCTAGACTAGGCAAATGCAGAAAGACAAAAAGTTATCCATCACCACTGGAGCAATAAATGGCATCATGATAAGTGGAGAAAAGACTGAAGCTGTTAAAGACTTCCACCAACAACACCCATGGAAGCAGAAATCAAGAAATCAAACGATGGATTGCATTAGACAAATCTGCTGTACAAGACCTCTTTGAAGTGTTCAAGAGCAAAGACATCATTTTGAACACTTAGGTGCACTTGGCCCAAGCCATAGTATTTTCAATCACCTCATATGCATATGAAAATTGGACAATCAATAAGGAAGACTGTAGAACAATTGATGCATTAGAATTATGGTGTTGGAGAAGAATATTAAAAGTTCTATGGACTACCAGTAAAACAAACAAATCTGCGTTGAAAGAAGTATAACCAGAATACTCCTTAGAAGCCAAGATGGCCAAATTCCTATCTCATGCTTCAGACATATTATCAGGAGGGACCAGTCCCTGGAGAAGGACAACATGCTTGGTAAAATGGAGGGTCAGTGACCAAGAGGGAGACCCCAATCAGATGGACTGACACAGAGGCAACAGTTATGGATTCAAGTGTAATAACCATTGTGAGGTTGATTCGGGACTGGGTGGTGTTTCGTTCTGTTGTGCATAGGAGTTGCTGAGTCAGAACTGACTCGACAGCACCAAACAACACCCATGGTCTGGAGAACTGAGTTTCTGTTCACACTCTGGGTATGGCGCTGTAGGATAAGTACTGGACTGGCAACCAAAAGGTCAGCAGTTCAAATCCACCAACTGCTCCTTGGAAACCCTATAAAGGGTTGATATGAGTTGGCACTGGCTTGACAGCACTTAGCAACAAGAAATTTCTGTTTGAGATGATGAAAAACTCATCTGTGGTGACGGCTGTACTACAGAGTGCATATAATAAACGTCACTGAGCTGTATACTTAAAAATGTTAAAATGGTAAATTTTTTTTTTTCAGTAAATAAAATTATTAAAAAAAAAAATTCTGCCTGACCAAAGAATGTACGAGGGGGTTTCAAAAAGTTGGTGGAAAAATTAAATGAAAATATACTGGAATTTTTCCACAAACCTTTTGGAGCTCCCTCACATGTATGTTCATTTTTAGATAAATCTTAGAAAGTATAAATAGTAAAAAATCCAGAATGTCTTACATATTATTATTTTCTTCGTGTTTACACTTTCATAAGTTATTCATAGGCACATTATCATTACTGTTTTACTAATCTGACTTCAAAGCAATCACCAAATGCCATCAGTGCTTTCATCTCCAAATACACTTTGTTGATTTTTCAAACTAGGATAACAAGAAGACACCCTGATGTCAGCATCTCTTCAACAACAGGATACAGTGTATGTTTTGAAATATGAAAACACCGCTGCTCTCCCACATTTATTTTCTCAGTATTATCAATAACTTTTAGATATTATCACAGTCCATGGATGCCTACGCAGACCAAGTCTGATAACTTTAGATCCGGATAATAGGAACGAAAGTGCTATCTCAGAACCGAGCTGATTATACACAGCAGCATGGTGAGCAAACTGTTGCCTTGGTGTCATTTTCCACTCTGTCCTAACCATTGAAAATAATCAACGATAAACAATAAAAACAAAATTGTCAATTTTACCAAGAAAAGGTTGATACACTATAACGTCACTTATTCGCTGAAAATATGTGAGCTGGAAGGAATTTATCAAAACCCATGGCACTTAACAATAACAACATGTCACACAACTCCTGGGTGGTGCTATAGGGTCAGCACTGGACTGTGAACCACAAGGTCGGCATTTCAAACCTACCAGCTGCTCCTCAGAAACCCTATACAGAGTCATTATGAGTTGGAACCAATTCAATGGCACTTAACAACAACAAGGTCAAATGGCAGGAGTGCGGTGGCTCCACAGAACTGCGAACCACAGGGCTGCAGTTTGAGCCTGCCAGCTGCTCCACGGGAGAAAGGTAAGGCTTTCTGCTCCCAAGAATATAAGTTGTTAAGTGCTGTCAAGTTGTTTCTGACACATAGCGACCCTGTATAGAGTTTCCAAGTAGCTGGTAGGCTTGAACTGCACATCTTGCGGTTCAAAGCAACCTTGCAGTCCAGCACATTAACCCGCAGTGCCACACCAGGACTCCTCAAAGATATAAGTCCTTGGAAACCCTGTATATACACAGGGTCACTATGAGTCAGAACCAACTCGATGATACTTAACTACAATGCCTAATGGTGGTGGTGGTGTGCTGTGGAATCGGTTCCGACTCATAGCGACCATATGCTATAAATATTTATGGAAGTAGAAAGCCTCATCCTTCTCCTGTGGAGCAGCCAGTAGTTTGAACTTGTAACCCACTATGCTACCAATGCCAAACAGCATGCTCTATTTGCAAGTAACTGTGGACTTCCTGTATACTCTTGGAAACATATCTAGAGTCCTAGGACTTCCAAATATTGTCAAATTACTGTCCTTCCCACTTCTGCTCCCCTGTCCTCTTTACCCTAGAGTTCCCCAGAGTTATAATTCCCTAAAACAGAAAACGGCTTTACTTCCATAGTATGGGACTTTGGCATATGGAAGTTTATGGAAGAAATAGCAATTGTCTCAGTTATCTAGTGCTGCTATAATAAAAAAACACCACAAGTGCATGCCTTTAGCAAATTTATTTCCTGACAGGTGAGGAGGTTAAAAGTCTGAATGCAGAGCACTAGGGGCAGCTTTTCTTTCTCAGTAAGATCTGGAGGAAGGGGTTTGTTTCTTCAACTTCTGTTCCTTGGAGTCTCCATGTGTCTTGGCATCTCACTTCTCACATCTCTGCTGCCTTCTCGTGTCTCTTTAATAATCTCTTTCAAATCTCAAAAGAGACGGACTTAAGTCACACCCAACACTAATGGTGTGTCTCGCTTCCATAACCACATGCATACAGGTGAGGTATTAGAACACTAATTTTTTTATGGGTCATAGCTTAATCCATGCTACCCAACCGATCAAGTTTGAAGTTTTTGTGGACTAAAGATGTTTCAAGGAAAATAAGGAATTATAGAAATCAGCATATATGTTATTTAGGGCTGTAGGTCTAACATGAAACAGTTTTCTGTGCTCGATAAATCGTTAAGTCTCACCATTCAAGGGTATTCATGGCTTAGGTGAAAACCGGGTAAGGCCAACACATGTGGAACTTGTTTACAATGGAACCACCCAACCCTCTTGAATCAAAATGCTCTATCTATGGAGTGCCAAACAGAACAGATAGGCACATTCATGTTATCTTCTACCTAGAGAAACAAAAAAATTCCATGAAGAGCTTCCTTATTTGGACAATTTATCTCCTCAGAAGTGTACTAATTGTTACACTTTACAAAGAGAGGATTTAAAAATCCATTGGGGTCAAGTCTAGTCTGCCACAAGCCAGTACTTCTCAGATCAGTATCAGAGGCCTCTGGCTCACTAAACACGTAAAGGAAGACCTATAATAGATCTTGCTAAAAGCCACTGGTTCTAAAACTATTCTGCCACATGTCAAAGTTTGTAAAGTAGTGAGGCCGAGCTGAATCTGGCAGAGTTCTGATGCCCTCCAACTGCCTCATGAAGACCAGCTGAAGTTTTGTAGTCAGTGATAGGCTTTCCCCGCCAGGGTTCCCATCTATTCAGGCCACAAGAACAAAGTTAGTAGAAAATCAGTTCCTAGAAAAATAGAGAGATTGTAGTAGTACAAAGCTTACTATACTAGATAAGAGATCTGAGTATTTCCTGTCTCTCCACTGCCAGTAAATGTGAATATTCAGGACATTAAAGCAACCTGAAATTTCCTTACTTTCTCTATAAGATAAAAAGGATACATTATGCCAGAAGGCCCATTTTAGCTTAAAGATCCTATTTTAATGTGTACAACTGGTATTTTGTACCAGTTTTGGTATTAGGCATTTCTTTGGTATTTCAATAGCTAGTTCTTACATGATAGTCATTTTCTTCTGAATCGCCATCAGATAGTTTCAAAATGAGAGCAAAAACAATACACGCTTTTTGTCTCAGAACAGGAAAGGTTTGGGTATTCTTACATCTAACCATCTGGAACCACGGAACAACCTTTCAGCAGCCACCAGTGACTTGGGCCACTGCCAGCACAGCCCTCCTCTAGTCAACTTCCTGCCTTGGCATTGGGGTAGGCAGCAACAAGCTGGAGGCACTGCGGTATGACCATAGGCAAGTTAACCATTTAAATGTGAGAAGCCTTTCATATAGCCTATGCCTGGCACTAGGGGAGACTCTCAGTATTACTCCTTCAAGTTGGTTCTGACTCATAGTGACCCCATATAGGGTATCCAAGGAGCAGCTGGTGAGTGTTGAACCATCGACCTTGAGGTTGAAATCTTATCCTACAGTGCCACATCAGGATTCTCGGTTGTTGTTAGGTGCCCTCAAGTAGATACTGACTCATAGTAACCCTATGCACAACAGAACAAAATACAACCTAGTCCTGCACCAACCTCATAATCGTTGCCATGCTTAAGCCCATTGCTGCTGCAACTGTGCCAGTCTGTCTCGTTGGGGTCTTCCTCTTTTTCTCCAACCCTCCAGTTTACCAAACATGATGTCCTTCTCCAGAGATTGGTCCCTCCTGCCATTATATCTGAAGTATGAGGCAAAGTTTGGCCATCCTGGCTTCCAGGATGCATTCTTCCATCACAGATTTGGGGTTTTTTTTGGCAGTGCATAGTACTTTCAAGATTCTCCTCCAACACCATAACTCAAATGCATCAATCATAGATGGTAGCTATTATTTTTTATTACCACAACTGTATAAGGGTAAGTAAAAAAGTACTGCAACAAAATCAGAGATCTTTCATAAACCAAAAATATCAAAATGTTTAAGTTACTGCTTCTTGACATATCCTTCATCTAGGTCTATACACTTCAAAAGATGGTACTGTAAGATAAGCACTGGACTGCTAAATGCAAAGTCGGAAGTTCAAATCCAGCAGACATTCCTCAGAAACCACATACAGGGTGGCTGTGAGCAGAAACTGACTTGACAATGGCATGTAACAACAATCCTTTCATGAAGAAGTCTGTGTTCTTCATTTTAAGACAAAATGGCAGTTTTGGTATTATCTTTGAGGGAATTAAATCATGCTCCTTTGAAATGATCTTTTGAGTTTGGGGAACAAAAACAAGTCTGAAGGGTCAAGATCAAGGCTGTAAGGTGGATGGGGTAAGATTTCGCAATGAAATTCTCTTAGGACAGCCCTTGGTACCCTTGCAAAATGAGTAGGTTCATGGAAAAAAATTCCTCAGCACAACTTCCCTGACATTTTTCTCACCAATGCAGTTTTTAGTTTTTGAAAACTTCTTGCTAGTAAGCCTTGTTATCAAGATTACCCCTTTGAGTTCTCCAAAACAGTCACTATAACCTTAGCTGACCTCTTTGCCTTGGATTTAATATTGGTCCACCAGAACCCCCAACAATTCTTTTTTAATGGATTTTCTTGAAGACACCCTAATGAGACTAAAACAAGTGTGTTACTGAGAGAACTTGTCTGCAGCCATCCACTGATTGCAGAGACAGGTTTACACATGTTTTATTTAGAATAAACCCAAGCATGCATGACCAGGAACCCAAGTGTTAGGGACCGCAAGCACTGAAAGGCTGAGGCCCTGTGTCATGGACGAAAATCCAACACGAAGGCCCCACTCAGGATTGCTAGCCAGGGACCCTGAGGGCCAAGGGAGTGACCTCCTGACGTCCTGGGTTCACATGGACGCTGAGGGCCAAGGAAGTGTCCTCCTGACGTCCCAGGTTCATAGGCTTTTATGAACTCACTGGTGGGCTACCTATGTATAATTTTCTTTGGTCCTAATATTGTTCATTCTATGCTTCTAACTCCAGTAATTGTAGCTTCTGGGAAAATGGTTTCTTATGTGCCTCTCTTAATGTCTCCACTGTGTTGGCAGTGCATAGGGTCCAGGGAACAAATCTCTCTGAGGAACAAGCTCTGGCCACCTGGCAAGCATGTCTAAACTGTTCTTTATCAAATTATTCAGTTATGTTTGATATTAACTTAATACATGAGCCCTGGATACCAATGGACAAATATTAAAACAAAAACCTCTTCTAAAGCCGAGGCCATAAAAGTTCCAAAGGCAGGTTTGCTGGGATTCCACAAAGAGGCTCTGGAGACAATCCGCCCAAGGAATTCACTCAAAGTAAATTGGCAAATTCCAGAGTATTGTTCAAGGAATAATAGTGACAACCTCCTCAAATTGACCCCAGGTGTAAACCATTAACCCAGACGCCCTCCTTCTTCCTGAAAGCCTAAGCCAGGTAGCTGAAACAGCTTGACTCTCAGACCTTTTAAATCCTTTTCACCTTTTCCCATTAGAGATTAAGCACTATAGGTATGTTAATTAGCCTTGAGAAACCTCAAGTCGCTGCCTTAGGATTTGAGCCAAAAAAGTAATTTGCTTGAATTTTTGGAAAATTAAGAATGTTAGATTATTAAGACAATTTGAGATGTATATTTTAGAATTGGTTCCCGTAAATCATTGTGTCCTGTTTTGAACGATTAATCACATTTCATTTCTGTACCCTGTCTTAATAATCCCCTTCTTCCTTTGTGTAAAATCCCTCCCTGAAATAAAAGACGGGACGCAGATTGAATCCTGCATGCATTACTGCCTGCAGGGCCATGATGCCTGCAATCCAGGGTCTGCCTGCCAGTTTTGCATCCACTCTGGTCTCTGGGTGTCTCTTTGTCTCTCTCGTCGTGTCTTTGTGTATATTCTTTCTCTATCTCTTTCGTCACCAGATCTCCCTACTTCGTGAACCAAACTTCCCTGTTGAGGCAGGTCCCCGGCACCCAAGTAGCAATAATTCTTTACTTACTCTTTTATGGCTATGTTGTTGTTGTTGTCAAGTGCCGTTGAGTCGATTCTGACCCATAGCAACTCTGTATAGAGTTTCCAAGGAGCAGCTGGTGAGCTTGAACCACTGACCTCACAGTTCAAACAGCTTTGCAGTCTGGCACATTAACCCACAGCGCCACACCAGGACTCTTGTATGACTCTAGCATCTATGTAATTCAGTATATAACTCTGAAAAAGGTCTGTGAAGGTGCTGATAAAATCACAGAGTTGCTACAACCTGTGGTCTGCTTCTAGTAGAGTTTCTGGCACGGAAGTAATCTCACCTGCTGACTTGGGGCACGATGCACAGGCAAACCCCGTCTCTCCAGAGGCCCCACAGAACACAGCCCTGAGGGCGAGATGATAAGGAAAACAGGTGCACACACTGATAACAGTGGAGGGGATCTGGGTGAGCTAGGGCCGGGGGTGGGCGACTGACTTTGCACTATACACCTTTTGTATCTTTTAAGTTTTAAACTGTTTGTCTTACTTACATAAGATAGTCTTAAAGACGTTTGTTTTTTTTTTCTTAAAAAAGAATATCATTTGCATTTTTCAAAGCTATTTCTTCCATCTTAAGCACTGGGAACCTGAAGGGCTTTTCCCATCAGCTAGCTCTGTATGAAGGAGCTCTGGTAGCGTAGTGGTTTCGAGTCGGGCTGCTAACTTCAAGGTCAGTAGTTCAAAACTACCAGATGTTCCGCAGTAGAAAGAGGAGGCTTTCTGCTCCCATAAAGATTTACAGCCTCAGAAACCCTATGCAGGGTCATTATGAGTCAGAAGAGACTCCATGGCACACCACCACCATTCTCTATGATGCTCTGTGTGTCCTCTGAGGGGTATTTGACCCATTATTCCTGAACTTGAAGGCCACTGGGAGGGCAGGGACTGAGGAAGGCAAAGTCATTTTAAAGACTATTTAGGTTTTGACTGGTTTCTATACAAAAGACCCAAAGGAATTCCTAGAATGTTGCTGTTAAGTGCCACTGAGTTGTTTCGGATTCATAGCAACCCTGTACAAGGTTTCTGAGGAGCAATTGGAGAATTTGTACTGTCGACCTAGAAGTTCAAACCAACCTTGTGGTCTAGTGCTTATCCCACAGCACCACACCAGGGCGCCTGTAGGAGCAGGTTTTCATCTCTAACTCGAATTCCACATCTAGCACAGAAGGGAAAAATCCAACTAAAGACAGGAAGACAGAAGGCAAGGTGTGTGTGTGTGTGCACATGTGTACCTGTGTGTATCTAGTTCAGTGATCCTTCCTGACTCAACCATTCACTGTTTTCTAAAATTAATCTTCAATTAAAAATTTTTTTAAAATAAAAATCCCGCCTCCTTTTGAAAACAAAGATTGCCTCAGAAATAGGAAGAGTTGCACTTATTTTGACAAGTATAGTCTAGTATATAACAAAGCACAGGTTTCGTTTTCTCCTTTGAGTCATTATTTTCCTTCCCTTGTCAAATTGCTATGTGTGGTGAATGTGTGAAGAGAACCGCCCTGAAGAAAAAATATCTTGAATCTCATTTTAAATCAGCTACCATACAGTATAAGGAGCTCTGGTAGTGTAGTGGTTACGAATCGGGCTGCGAACCGCAAGGTCAACAGTTCGAAACTACCACCTGTTCTGCGGGAGAAAGATGAGGCTTTCTGCTCCCGTAAAGATTTACAGCCTCGGAAACCCTGTACAGGGTCGCTATGAGACGGAACCAACTCCACGGCATAACTAACCAACCAACCAACCATACTGTATACCCTATGACATGGTGGATTTGTAAGGAACAAATAATATGTATTCAAAACATACATTAAAATTCTAAACTATTTTAAATGGATTGAATAGGAAAGAACTTCACATATACCATACAAATTTAAATGTACCATCCATATCATCAGTGAAGACAAGGCCAGGGGCAGACTGTGGAACAGACCATCAATTGCTGATATGCAAATTCAAATTAAAGCTGAAGAAAATGAAAACAAATCTAC
>NW_006408682.1:4017566-4022070 GCF_000296735.1 Chrysochloris asiatica
TCCGTTTCCCCCTTATTTATTATTTGTTTAGGGGACACTGCCTGTCTTAGGCGGTCAGTGCGAATTCCTCCATCTTACCTGTCATTGAAACTCATTGCAGCATGGCAATGGCTCTGTCTTAGGTTGCCGAGGTTCCACGTGATCCTTACCCATCTCTGGCCACACGTCCAGCATAAACAGCCGCCATCCGAAGAAGGCCGAGAGGGAGGAGACTGCATCATTGGATTTTTAAAAGGTGTAATTTAAGGAGGATAACAAACAAGATGGTGGATCAGGTAGAAGTGCAGTGAGGAGCTCCGTCAGCAACAACACAGAATACCAGACCAAACAGGCTCAGGGGATGGTGCCAGAACTCTGAGCCACATATAAAGGAATATTTAGAAGGTTGGAAGGCTTACAGCTAGGGAAATTGGTAGCATAAGCAAGAAATACAGTGCTTTCTAATCCAAGACACACAGCTGCTCCTGGAGCTGTCATCTTGGGTGAGACCAAGTGGGGGAAGGATCAGAGTAACCTCAGATGCCTAACAAAATCACAGAGGTAAAGGTATGGACACTTTTTCTTGTTGTTGTTATCTGTGCATTGGTCTCTCACTGGCTGCTCACTCCATTCAGGTGACTAGAGGGGGTGCCTGAGTGAGTGGACACCGCACCCCCACCCCCAGAGGGTTCTACTATGCATGTACACAGATCTCCTCAAAATTTAAAGTGACAGTTTCCACTTAAAACCAAACGGCAGTGCAAAACTGCCACAACTGGCCCTGAAATGTTGATCACTAGGAAAAATGGCCTGAATGGGGATTGTAGAATGGGACAGGCAGACTGAAAAGGAAATAGATCAAAACTAAATCCTGAGTTACATCACAGTGACCAGGAGTGGCATCTTGAAATTTCTCAGGAAGAAGAATGAAAAGGGAAGCCCATTTCCAGATCACATCTACTTGGAGGCAATCAGAAAGCATAAAAAAATATAAAAATACACATCCATCTAACTATTAAGGTCATAGATAACTTCTGAAAATGCCCCAAAAACAGAAACAGATGACCATATCAGCATATGTCCAGAAATGAGATAAAGTGAGGCAAATGAACTGGAAGGAGACCTACACTCCATACTGGAAGATGGGCAGGTCTTTGGAAATGCCTGAGAAGGGATTCAGAAAAATGATAATAATTCAAAACCTACAAAAAAGAGGTCCAAATTATTAATAATAGAATATCAGAAATGGAGACTACAATGAAAGGGCAAAGGGGTAAAGCAGAACAGATAGAAGCCAGAACTAGTGAGCTAGAAGATAAATCTCTTAACACTACTAAGATAGAAGAGCAAGCACAAAAAAGGATAAAAAAAAATCTGAAGAAGGCCTAAGATTCATGTTGGACAACAGGAAGAGGAATAACTTAAGAATGATCAGCATTCTGGAACAGGAAGAATCACACAAGTCTACAGAGACAGCTGAAAAGCTTCTGGAAGAAAAATTTCCTAACATCCTGAAAAGCAAAAAGATAAGCATTCAAGAAGCTCAACAAACCACAGGAAGGATAGACCATAAAAGAAAATTATAAACACATATAATAATCAAGCTCTCCAAAATTAAAGATAGGACAGAATCCTGAAAGCAGCCAGGGAAGAGAGAAATATAACATACACAGACAAAGAAATCAGATTAAGTTTGGATTTCTCAACAGAAACCATGCAGGCAAGAAGGCAATGGGGAGAGATATATAAAACCCTGGAAGAAAAAAAACTGCCAACCAAGAATCCTCTACCCAGCAAAGTGATGCATGCTCAACCTTGGAACAACAGGGCTCTGTGATACAGGGATCTAGGCATAGTTTGAAGAGGGGAAATAATACTAAAAGAGCTTGACTGTCTTAAGAAATTGATTTCCCTTGCCTACTATTGTAAAATAGACACTTGAGTGGGATAGAAAGGAAAATTGGGAACCATGATTATAGAAAACTTGTAAGCCCGTCTTCAGCCTATAACTGATTGGAATATCTAAAAGGGCTTCTAGAACTTGCCCAGTGAGATAGGCCTCTTGCAGAGCCTTTGCAGAGTATAGGAACTTAGGTGGAATCCTGAGTCCCATCCAGAACCTTATGAGGTGGGATATCCCCATTAGCAAGGACAAGCAGACCAGCCTTGAACAGTTAGAGCAACAGAAGATACATCTTCAAAGAAAGATCATCAGGAAAACCCCAAAACAAAAATGGCAGTATGACTGGCTACTACAAGAATAAGCAAGCTGTTCGCTGGGAAGACATTAAGACAAGCAATCAAGTTCCTTCAGGACAAACTCCCCTCTAAGACTGAAACTCAAAGGGAACACATGAACAGGCATGTAAGCTTGCTGGTGACCACATTGGTCTACTGGTGAGTGGAAGAGGAGGAAAGGCAACAATGAAGAAATGGGCTGAGTTCAACCCCAGTCCATTGACTCCCGTTGACTTGGAGATGAGAGAGACAAGAGGAAGGGATGGTTGGTCCAAAGTATGGTGAGATCGGGGGACACCTGAGCTCATGGACAAGGACATAGCCACAGAGGGCTATAGCTGAGAGAGAAGCATCCAGCTGATATGAAGTGAGGGGAGATAAACAAGAACACCCAAACTTGCATACAGTACCCATGTGACCTAGCCTTGATAATCAGAACTCGACTAGAGGAAGATAATTGTTGTTGTTAAGTGCTGTTGAGTCGGTTCCGACCCATAGAGACCCTGTACAGGGTTTCCGAGGCTGTAAATCTTTACGGGAGCAGAAAGCCTCATCTTTCTCGTGTGGAGCAGCTGGTGGTTTCAAACTGCTGATCTTAAGGTTCACAGCCTGATTCGTAACCACTACGCTACCAGAGCTCCTTAGAGGAAGATTACAAGTAAAAAAAAAAAAATTTTTTTTCGATAAAGGAAACAAGGGTAAATCGCTATAATTTGATGAACCTGACCTACACTCACAGAGGTAGTAACTCTAAGTACCAAGAGAGGGAAGGAGTCTTCATATCAGGTATCAATGCTATCCCCTCTGTATACAGGGTAGTAGGGATGGGAAACTTACATTGCCTACCAAAAATGAGGGGGCAATGAAGGCAAGAAGTGACTACCATTCAAGGAGTTTAGATTAATAGTGGAGGGAGGGCGGGGGAAGAAAGAGCCCCCACTAAATAATTTTCATCTTGTCTAGATGAGTCTGGTGACAAGAGATGGGGATAAGATTCGTATGCTTCAATAGTGAGTAATTGTTATTATGACTGATTGCGACTGTCACAATTGTAAAGGTAGAAGTTTTGTAACAAAAACACAGGAGTGGTTAATCTTACAGACCAGAAACAAAGGACCCTAGGACCATCAAGGGAGAAGAGCACAAGCAGAATACGGGACCTTATCCAGAGAAGCAGCGACATCAGAGATGGAGGCAGAGATGGGGTTATGGAGAGGTAGAGCGGCAGAGGACTCTAGATTCATGGGAAGGAAGGGACTAACAGCTGGTGGCCAGGAGGCAAACTTGCAGAAATGTGCCCTTTGGAGGTATAAATTATTATATATGCCTGAGTGTTTTTTTTCTAAAAGTGAATAGAGAGAAATACTGTTAACTGATGGTACATGGAGGGAATTATCATCATTGTAATGAAACAAGGTATAGGATTTGTTCAATGTAAAACTGATGATCTGCCCTGTAAACTTTCACTCAATCCCAATAAAAACCTTAAAAAAAAAAAAAAGTTTGAAACCTGATTTCCAACAGAAAAACAAACAAACAAAAGGTATAATTTAGGAATATAGAAACATGTACGCACATGAGTATACAAAGAATACTGTAAAAACACATGACTGACCAAAGAAAGAGGCATCAGCCTCTAAAACAGTTGCCATTACCCAAAACATGCTGCTGATGCTAAATGTCCTCAATTACTGGCAAGTACAGGGCTCGGATACATGAAAACACAGAGCAGCAGTTCATTTCTTTTATTTCCCCATCTTTATAATGTAGTATCATGAAGCACCTCATTAACTCGGACAAAGCAGTATAATCCCATATCAATTCCATAATCTAGGATCAATAATTTTAATATCCAACAGTCTAGATCCTGAAACTTTTAGCATAAAAATAGAAGATATAGTGCAGTAACAGCTCTGGCTTCTATGCAACATCAGCGGAGAGGAAGTAGTTTCCTGTGATGATTCCAACTTACTGTTTTCCTCTGTTCAGCTGCTACTGGAAAAGTTGGTGTGGTTGGAATCCACACCACTGAGGCACCTCAGAACAAAGACCTGACAATCCACTTTGAGAAAGCAAGTCACTGAAAACCCTACCAAACAGAATTTTACTCTGACACACATTGGGTTGCCATAAGTTGGGATCAATTTGATGGCAACTGGTGACTGGTACACTTTTTTTTTTTTTTAATTAAATGTTTTTATTTTGGATTGAGTGAAAGTTTACAGGGCACATCATCAGCTTCACATTCAACCATTCATATAGCTTGTTTCATTACATTGATTATTAT